>NC_133769.1:85888868-85914959 GCF_003597395.2 Chelonoidis abingdonii
GCGACAATGATTTTTGCCCCATCAGCCACTGGGCTCTCAACCCAGAATTCTAAGGGGTGGGGGAGACTGCGGGAACTATGGGATAGCTATGGAATAGCTACCCACAGTGCAACGCTCTGGAAATCAATGCTAGCCTCGGACCATGGACACACACTGCCGAATTAATGTGCTTAGTGTGGCCGCGTGCACTTGACTTTATACAATCTGTTTTATAAAACCGGTTTCTGTAAAATCGGAATAATCCCATGGTTTATACGTACCCTTAGTTAGCTAAGGCAACTGACAAGTTTTTTATTAAGAACTGCCATTGTAATTAGAGTAATGTGCTAGTAAAATCCAAATAAAATGACCATATCTTGATAGCTTCTGATTAACCTCAACTATTATGCTATAGGTTGTTTGCTCTGACTACAGAAGACTTCATTCCCAATATCTAATATTCTATTGCCCTCTTGCTGTCCGTATGCATGCTGGAGCTGATATTTGCTGCCTTTACATTATTTCTTTAGCTTTTCATAATAGGTGTCTCTCATGTCAGAGCTGATTCTTATGATAATGTGCAATACACAGCATGTGTATTGACCAGGATCTGTATATGCAGATACATTTGGGGCCTGATCCAGCTCCACTGAAGTCAATAGAAGTCTTTAAGTTGGATTGGACCCTTACTGCATCTAGGTAAGCATTGGCTTATTTGTAGATTCACTCCCTCCTCTGACTGAAAACACACCCACTATTTGCTGGCTAAATTACAAAGTTACTTAAATTTAAAGGGACACGGAGATCAATTTTATGCTGCTCTCTTTGAGACTCCTATTTTGGAAAAATATTTTCACACTATATGTTTTATTAGGCAAAGGGCTTGTGACAATTTAAGGTTCATTTCCTGGAACTTGACTGACAAAAGTGAGAATCGTATTCAAAAATGAAGAGAGTATATGGCCAAAACAGTACAAACTGTGTGTAAAATTGAGAAAGTTAGAAAAATATTGGTGCATGCAGTAAATTAAAACTAACCCAGGGACTTGGAATGCTCTTCCATTGGTACTAAGAGCCTGATTCAGCAAAGTACTTGGGTACACATTTAATTGCTTTGCAGAATCAACATTCTGACCCTTTCATGATTAGCAGAAGGTTTAATTTCACCCTGATTAAAAAGAGAGCAGATGAAGAAGGATGTTGAATAATCTTTCAGGCATCTATCAATCCTTAGTCAGTCACTCTTTGTACTCTGTCGTGGTACAGTGTATGCACTAAAGTTTGACTGCTCTGAAATTTTTAGAGAGCTCTTTTTTGTCAGATAAAAATCTCTCAGGCTCTTTTTTCTCATATTGATAGGATTGTGGTGTCTGACAGAAAACCATCACAACAATTTGTTAGAATTCACACACACACACACATCTGACTATGTTTATTTCATCTAACAACTTTCAGATGTGAACTCTTATACATGTTTTCAATAATAGCTAACTGGATTTTCAATAATGTGATGAATATTTGTTGGCAAATAAAATACAGCAGAAATCTCTCATTTACAAATATGAAATAATCATGTACATGATTTTATGTATTTATCTACATAGTAAACCTCAAACTGGTCAAATGGGGTGTGGTCTTCCTATTGATGGTGATGCCATCAAGAAATAAGAACTACCATATCTGCGATTTTCTGTGTAATTGTTCAAAATATAGGAGTATTCTTAAAAAACAGAATTAACCCAGATTCACTGTTGACCATTATGAGGTTTATTGTAGGAAGCTGGAATCTAATGCAGAACAGTATGTAAATTCAATCATCATCACTTGCTGGTACAGTTACACTCTCACAAGAAGATAGGAAAATATGTCTGAGCCAAGATACATGAAACCGAATACAAAGGGATGCACTATATGTGCTAGATTAAAGAACATCTGATTTACGACAAGAGGTATTTAAATAACAAACCAAACGCCTATAAACAAAGAGATATGAATGAGTATTACTGGTGAAATCTGTCAGAGAAATGACTCTCTTCCCATTTTGGAAGAAAATGAAAGGTTAAAAACTTCAACATGAACTCAAAGACCTTAATGCTTTGTATAAAATAAAGATTTTAAATTACTCTACTGTAAAGTATGTGCATAGGTAGGTATGTATACAAAAGCAATGATATAACACATTTTCTAATAAAAGTGTATTAATATAAAGAAAAATGATTAGGGACAGATTTTGTGCTACCACTCTGGATGAAGTCTCTAACAGTGGGTATGATACTTCATGTGCCCTGTACACCACTACAACAGCATATAAAGGCTGAGATGGGAGGGAGCTAGAATTGGCCCTTTAGGGTTTTCAGTATTACATACAGGTAGGTCTTCCAGGTGTCTTACACAATGGAAGGATTTTGTGGCTTCAAACTAGCACACAAAAGAAATAGAAAGGCCCCAGGAAGTTTTTAAGAGTCATTTCTGGTTTCCACCATTTCCTGAAAATGATTTATTTTCCTATTATATTATCAGAAGAGACATGATATTAGGGAACATTTCCAAGTAATAACCTTAGAGATAATTTGCAAAAACAGAAAAAGTAGAAGTTACTGCCTCCATTTAAGACCCCTCTATCTTTCAGAAGTTGACATTAGTCAGATGTCCATTCAATCAACCTGGCTGGGTTCTCACCTCCCCATGCCTCATTTCCAATCTATTTTTGTCATCCTCTCATTGAACAGAACTTTTGCTGTGGATGTTTGTTTGGGAGGCGATGTGTCCTACGAGGGAGAGCACTGGAGTGGATTCAGAAGACCTTTGTTTTATTCCTGGCTCTTTCCCTGGTCTGCTAGGTGTGAGTCAGTTCCCCATCTGTAAAATACTGACCTCTTTTGTAAAGTACTTTGAGATCTTTTGATGGAAAATGCTATGTAAGAGTTAGGTATTATTATTAATTATTATTGAAGTACTTCATAGAATTGCCATATAATGGTACCTTGGCAAATTCCAGTATACAAAATCATTTGGGACATTTATTCCACAGACAAAGGTAACGTTCATTTCTTGAATTATGCAGTTTTAAGAACCTACCTCATTTTGAGTGCCTCTGAACTCCTTTCATTCTGGAAACTGGTAACGTTTCATAATGGATATCATCATCTCTCGCCACTGTAGTGCTTTTCAGCTGGGACAAGAAGGTGCACATAACTGTTCAGTAGAGTATCTTTTCACTAAAAAGAATATTGCTGTCGTTATAAAACCTTGTTTGCAAGTCAAGAACATAACATTATGCATCTACATTTTAGGAGATAGGGGCCATGACAATTGATCTTTGGGGAGTTAAGGAGTACTTCATGCCTGCAAGTTCCATGAACTGCTACCTGACAAAGTCTCAATATTCACATGTACAGTAAGGCTCTTCATTATGTTCCTACTTGTTCAAAACCAGCCAAAGGGTTTCTGTGGGGATAAATTGTTACCAGTTCTTACTCTGAAGACAATGTGTGTGGCACAACTTCTACTGTCGTTCTGTAAAGATGTGGGGGAGGCTGCAGAGGCCAAAGATCACACTCCATTTAGGAAGGTGGGGATCTGAACTGCAGAGGGCAGAACAGACTGGGGCAGGCTGCAGTTTACAGCAGGCTCTCATTGCTGTTGTCATAAACAGATGGTTAAGGGTTAATGTCTCTTTTACCTGTAAAGGGTTAAGAAGCTCAGTGAACCTGGCTGACACCTGACCAGAGGACCAATTGGGGGACAAGATACTTTCAAATCTTGGTGGAGGGAAATCTTTGTTTGTGCTGTTTGTTTTGTTCGTTGTTCGCTCTTGGGGCTAAAAGGGACCAGATGTACACTCAGGCTTTCCCAATCTTTCTGAATCAGTCTCTCATGTTTCAGAATAGTAAGTACTAGCCAGGAAAGGCGGATTAGTCTTATGTTTGTTTTCTTAACTTGTAAATGTGTCTTTTTTTCCTGGAAGGATTTTTACCTCATGTTTGCTGTAACTTTGAATCTCAGGCTAAGGGGCGGGGGGGGAGGGAGGTCCCTCTAGGTATATGAATCTGAATACCCTGTAAAACATTTTCCATCGATAATTTTTACATTTTCTTTCTTTAATTAAAAGCTTTCCTTTTTTAAGAACCTGACTGATTTTTTCCCCCTTGTTTTAGGACTCAAGGGGATTGGATCTGAACTCACCAGGGATTTGTGGGGGGAAAGGAGGGGAGGAAGGTTAATTCCTCTTTGTTTTAAGATCCAAGGAGTTTGGATCAGTGTAGCCTCTCAGGGTAACCCAGGGAGGGGAAAGTCTTGGGGTAAAAAGAGGGGGAAGGCTAATTTCTCCTTGTGCTCAGATCCAAGGGGTATGGGTCTTGGGCTCCCCAGGGAGGGTTTTGGGGGAACAGGAAGTGTGCCAAATACTATATTTTGGCTGGTGGCAGCGTACCAAATTTAAGCTAGTAATTAAGCTTAAAAGTGATCATGAAGGTCCCCACTTTTCGGATGCTAAAGTTCAAAGTGGGGAAAAAACCTTGACAAGCTGTGTTATGAAGTGTTTAAATAAAAATAAGATAATTATTAAAAACAAACAATCCTGATTCCAATTAAATCTGTATTGCTATTTTAACCTGAGTTAGCTAACCTGGTTTTTGACAAGTGTAGACATATCCCAAGAAGAACACGAAGTGCTATTTGGAACAGAAAAAAAGACATATTTGTGAGCCAATCTATTTATCTTGAAGACAACAGGAGCTTTTCTGTTGACTTCAGCAGGGCCAGGATTTCACCCAAGCTCTTTGTGCTTCATGCAGTATACATTTACACATAAAAAGGGTATGTTCTTCACCCCCAAAGTAGTAACTTGAGTTCAACTCCAGGTTTCCCTATAAGTTTTACTCATGCTGCTATCCCAACTTTTAACTTGGGTTAGCAACTTAAGTGAAGCTTTGGGGAGCCTGGGGTGGAACTCAAGCTACTACCCCAAGTTAAGAACACACCTTTTTTGTAATGCAGATGTACTAAAGCTCTTCCTGCCTCACTGAATGTAAGATAACATGGCTCATTTGGAATATTAACACCAAGCTGATACTGGAATATGTCTGGATTAGTAATCAACTCTGAAATAAATATTGCAGTCCATGAAACTTGGACTTCAACCAACGAATAAAGCAAAGTTGTACAGCTCACATGAACTTTAAGCTGCCCTTTAACTTTTGACATCCATAACCATTATGATGCTTTTTTATTCCAGTAATGTTTTGCTGTTACTTTGTGTCCTTCAGTGGTGGCTATTTATGTATTGGTAAATCATCATGATGACTGGGTTGTTTTCCCATAAAGCCACCGGCCAAGGAACAAATTTGATTCTGAAAACACTAACGCGTGAATAGTTTTACTCATGTGAATAGTCCCATTGATTTAAGGTTATTCACATGTGTAAATGTTTGCAGGATCAGGCCCTGAATGTTTTGACCTTAAAGTGTTTTGCAGATTGAAGTTGACATTCATATTCCAATAAAATGCTCAAAGCACTGAATGAAGCAAGCAGTAATATAAAATAGATATATTCCCTGGATCATCAGGTTTAACAATTGGACTTATATTTATTTGCTTTCTTCTTTCAGAGAACATAGATTAGAGACCCAGTTATCAGCAAGAAAAATGCTCAAATGTGACTAGATTCAGAGGTTTGTAAGAGTGAGTATGTGTGTATAACTTTTTTTCCAATTTTGGCCTACAATTACCAATAAGTTTACAGAATCTAATGTATTTCACTGCTTTCCTCTGATGGCAAAGAACCATGGAACTAATTACTATTAAAGTTATTATAAACTACAGTATGGAATACTGTATAATTTATATTGTATAGAGGTCATTACCATCACGAAATAAACAAACATAACAGAAGACAGGACATTCCTGTCATCACAATGACTATTAAAACTGAAGCTTCCCATGACAAGTACTGTTCTGCTTTTAAGGGGTTACTTTTCTGGAGATGCATCCACAGTTCATAAGAAGGAAAGAGAATGACAATGTTCTATATAAACAGAAGAATACACTAACCCCAAAACACTCTGAATAAGCAGCTTGCTTACAAAGGGAACCTATTTCAAGTGACAGCATTCATGTTTCTATTAAAGTATATTCAAGAGCTGGCCATGAAGTTCCAAACATTCTCTCAGTGTAGGAATTTTACACCTAAGTCTTTATAACAAAATTGGGTGACATCTTCTACAAGTGTTAGTAAAAAATGAGGAGCATGTCAAGAGTTTGGAACCTGATTGAAAGTTGATTGACATAAATGGGAGTCTTTCCCCATTCATTTCAGTGGGCTTTGGCTCAGGCTCTTGGTGTCTGTTGAATAAACATAGGTTTTTTTTATTTTAGCTTTCTAAAATATCCCCCCTTGAAATGTTTACTGAATTAATACAACAAAACTATAGAAGAATTGCAGTTTAGATCTATTAACTGTCTTGATAATAACAAAGCCTCACATTCTTCATTAAAACAAAGTCATGTGCGTGTTGTGTCCAGTGATGTGCAATGTCATTTAAGACATTTCATCATTCCCTGCTTGAGCACTTCTCTCTAATCTGATGAGGTGCCCAGGGAAGAGACAATGATAGCCAAGGCATTAAAATGTAATCAAGATATGCAAATTCATATCTAACAGTGATTTGCTTGGGAAAAGAAATTAATCTAGTGATGGCCAAATAAACAGTGTGTAATATGGATAATTAATCACCAAATTAGCAGCTGTAGTCCCACGAGAAAATTATGCAAATAAAAAAGACCCCCCACCTACAGGCACAATTAAACCACTTAATACCAAACTCTAAACAAAACACAACCTCTGGGAACATCATAAAACAAGCAATCCAGTCAACCTTAATGGGTTATACTCCAAACTCTGCAGTAATAGGTTTGTAAGGTACTTCACTATATTAAGTGTGTGGAGACTGAACTATTTGCTCACAAAGATCTATGTCTTATTGCACAGTATGAGACCACCAATCTTGCTTCAGCACCAGATCACACCATACGCCCATATAATATGAGACTTGGATACAGTGAGTGAAACAGAGGCAGAGATGAAGAAGTAAATCTTCAAACCCCAGTGTCTAGCCTGAGTAGCAGGGCTGAATATTGAGGACAATCATAGCAGAGGGAATGATATAACCAAATCATATCTCCTCTATGCTTGTGCAAGTTGCCTGTCCCAGCTGGAGTTATTGCTTTGAGCCAACATTTCATTAGAGCTGGTTAGGGATTTTCTGTTGATTTTTTTGGGAAGGGGCAGGGGGAAGATGGGATTGTTGTGAAACTGAAATTTTCTGTGGAAAAATGTTAATTTTTTTTTCTGAAAATCTTCAATCTTCCATCAGGAAGATCTAATGGAAACATTTAGTTTGGGATTGGTTTGACATTAATCTGTACCTGCATGAGCCCTGCAGTACCTCATTGGAGTTGTAATTCAGGTGCCTCCTTTCCTCACTTTTGCCAGTGGGTTGGGGTCCTAGGCTGGACTACATGTCTCAGGATGCACCATTTCCTCCCCCTCTGGCTGAGCTATGAGCTATGGCCAGGGAGCTCAGTCCAGACAAAAACATAGGGGCACAAGGCTACAGCTACAACTCCCATGAAGCACTACAATGGCTCAGATAGACCCAGATTAATGTTGATCTGATCCGGAATGAAATGTTTTGATTGATTTTGTTTCATTACAAATTTTGATGTTTCAACTTTTTGTCCTAATTTGGGATGAAAACAAGTGCGGAAATATTGGAGTTTCCCATGGGATAGAAATTCCATCTGATGATCAGCTGAACTTTCAATGTTCCATGTAGAACTGGGAAGGCATATGTTAAGAAATAACTTTTGCTGGAACACAGGCAAGGGAGCTCCACTGAGAGTTTTGATCAAGAACAACAGAATTTCTCACTTTGGATCTATGAAGCTCAAGCAGTTTTAAGCACTTAAAAAAAAGAAGTTACTTTTGAAAGCAAAGCACTGCAGGGTTATGTCTACACTAGGGAATTGGGGAGTGGTTCCCCTGTTCACAAACACTAGCTCTCATCAAGCTGGCACAAGTATGAATAGTAGTGTAGCTGCAGTAGCACAGGCAGTGGCACTGTTTAGCTGTGTTGAGTATAAACCTGCCTGAAAGCAGTAGGTACATATTTAGCACAGCTAAGCCATGTCTCCACTAGTGCTACTCATGCTACCACAGCTGTATTGCCCTTTATACCTGCACTAGCTCGATGAGAGATAGCGCGAGTTCATGCACATGAGCAGGGGAAATCACAGCCCTAGTTTGTAGTGTGAACATAGCCCAGGAAACCTAGTTCAAAGGATAAGAGCACAGCTGTTCTGAATTCTCACAGTGGGAAAAAGCACAAATTGGGTTGCTTAAATAAGTATAAGTTATTGTGGAAATGGCTGTAGTTTTGAAAACTGTCAAGCTGGCCTTTCTGATGCTGTAGTCCACAATTTGCCTTTTTTAATAGTTTGTTTAAGTACGCTCAGGTGTGCTGTAACCACACCTCCCAGTGGTTGTATAGACATACCCTTAGTAGTTTGAAACAGGAAACATCAAGAAGCCTCTCTACAATCACTATTTCAGCTACACAAGGTATATGACAGACTTCAGTATATTTAATCAAGCAGTGCCCTATTCTTCACATTAACATGTCCAGTGTTTTTATGAGCTTCACATTTCTAGCAGTTAAACACAGGTACACTACGGAAGACCAAATTCTGCTCTCGGGTGCAACTGGTATAAATCCAGATAACCTCCATTTGTAACTGAGTAGATTTTGGCCCATAGAAAAAAATCATGGATGAATTAGTACTGAAAAGAACAGCAGTAGACCTAACTGGAATTATTCCCCTTATATAACTGATAGTTATGGTTCAGCAAAATGTAATTCTAAATGAAATAAGAAACCTGTGATAAAGACATCAGGGAACAGGTTTTATGTGGAGCTGACAATAAATTACCTGGTAAGACAACTGTATTGACAGCATTTTGTTTAATTATTATTATGATGATAACATCCAGCACATATGAACAGCATGTTAAAGGAAACTTAATCCCTTTGGGGAAACATTTTAATTAAGATAAAATTGTTAGATTTCTCTGAAATTCTCTGATTGGCAACTTTTGCTATATTATATTTTGTCTAATAGCTTTTAGGAACAAAAATACAATAATTAACCTCTGTTTGAAGAACCAAAACTATCTTGCCAAGAGTGCATAAGTTTTAGTTGACTGTTTATTTTATGTAGCATACATGTCCCCAGGGATGAGAACATGCAATGATCAGTGCTTTTTCAAAATTGTCTTTTTTTTTTTTAAACATAGCCCTTATCTGATTACTAATGCACACTGAGCATTTTTATCCTTCCAATGCTCCCATTTTGCAATCACAAAGCATCAGTGCTGATAGGAAAAGATTAGGCCTGATGTCCCATCTGGAAACTAATTTAGTGGGAAATTGCACAGTGATAAAGTGATGATGATTTTAAAGGCAGATGTCTTATTAGTTATGATTTATTGAGATGATCTTCCCAGACTGATGATATTTTTTCCCATCCCCAAGCACTCCAGAGAGAACAGAAGTAAATATTGCCTATTTTAGGGCCTAATCTTGCAAACCTGTATTCACACAAGTAGACCTATTGACTTCAGTGGCATAATTAATGTGAGTAATAGATAGCAGTTTCATGTGATACTTATTAACAAGTATCCTGAAGAAAAAGAGGGGGAAAATTCTGATCGTTTCATTTTCTCAGTTGATTTACTTGAATTTTCCCAGGATTTTCTGATCTATCATGCAAAATTACAATGAATGTTTTTCTGGAGAGTTCAGGAATCAAGAATTCCATATGTTTTGATATTTTGGGCTGATTATTATTTAAAACAATCAAGTTAATAGATGTATAAACCTGCAGAGTCTTAATGAAACAGCCCATCGGGACTATAAGAAGTTAGTAACTGTATTCTAGGAACCATAATGGCAGAGTCACCAGTGGCTATAGTCACAAGAAATCTTCCTACCCACATTCTCATCACTATACATGTTGTTAAAAAATTCCAAAAAGAAGAATCCTCACCACTATCCCCAACAGAAGTAACAGCTTCTAATCCAAAGCTGTGTTAATCTTTAAAAAACATTTTGTTCCATATCCTTGAACACATTGCCCATCTAGTACTTTATCCAATCAAGTGTATTAATCATACAACACATGCAAATTGTTATGGGGCAAGGAAAAGGATTTTTAATGGAGAGACTTTCTCAGGTTCATAAAATAGCTTCACTTAAGGACTTGACCCACACATTCCACCCAGAGAATTCCTATTGATTTCAAGAAGATTTTCATGGGCAGGACACTTACAATATCAGGAATAGAGTTTGTTCAGATTTTTAAAAAATGTTTAATAACTCTCCCTTGAGCAACACTGGGTTTGAATGAGTTCCTTCAAACCAAGAGAGTATCTCTGGTGATAGCTCCTTCTCTGTTGGTTGCAGACTTAGGCAGTGTTAGTAGTTTGCAAAAGACAGAATACATAGTAATTAAAACAACGAGAAGTCCTCGTGGCACCTTAGAGACTAACAAATGTATTTGGGCATAAGCTTTTGTGGGCTAAAACCCACTTCATAAGATGTATGGAATGGAAAATACAGTAGAGAGGTATAAATACACAGCACATGAAAAGATGGGAGTTGCCTTACTAAGTGCTGATACAAACTAGCATGGCTACCACTCTGAAACCTGTTACACAATACTTGTTATTCATAGGCAACCTCCTATTTAAGGAGACAACTCAAAAGTAGCTTCTATTCTGTTCTGCTTTTATTAGGCCATCTCCATTACACAACCCATATTTGCCAGTTTCTTGGAGAGTCATTTAAGACAGATTAAAACAAAAACCATCATGACCCTTTTCAAGATTCAGAATCATTAAAGTCAAATCCACTGCTTCCTCCAAAGGTTCTCCAAGCAATACAACTACTGTGGTTCCTCTGCACTGGGAGGGGATTGGATGTGGGGTGACGCACAGGGAATGCCCCCTGCACCACCATCAGCATAGAATTCAGCTCCACTGTCTCTCCTTCCATTACTGCACAGCATCAGCTAGAGGGGACAGGGCCTGGATAGTCTGCAGAAGGGATAGTCATGGAGCTGGGGAATTTGCAGCTGCAATGATCTGCCCATTGTCTGCTGCTCTACTGGGGGTCATAGACTCTGAGTCATCCCTTGGCTGCTTTAATTTACCATGGGGGAGCCAGTATGGTCCCTTGGCCAGTTCTCAGACTGAGTGAGTTGAAAAGATGATTTGCAGCTTGAAAAGAGAAGTTTCCCCTCCCAGAACCTTAACAGGAAATTGCAACTTTTTCACACACAAGAAAGAGCCTGAAAACCTTGTCTGCTGAAAATTTTTGGTGTTTGGATGTTCAGTTTTCTGATGGAAAAAATGTTTTCAAGGAAAGCAGACACTTCCATACACACAAAAAAAATCAACATAAAAACCAAAATCCCACCTCTCATTTAATCAAAAACCCAAATTTTCCATCCCAAAAGAGTTTTGATGGAAAACTTTCCACCAACCTCTAGCCATCTGTCTCGCCTTGCTACCTAGATGAATGAAATGTGAGCTCAGGGAATCTGAAGATATAGGTTAATAATTTTAAAAGCACTCACGCCTGTGGTTACATGCCAAGACCTGAGATTCATATTCCCCAGTTTTCTCTGAAACCATTAATGATAGCATCAGTTCTCTCTATACGAGCACAGGGAACTCCCACAGGGTGAGTCTGGATCTTAAATAGTTTAATTTAAAAAGTCTTTTCCTTTGGAGATAGCCTGAAGCTGAGGCTTTTGATGATTCCAGATCTGTTAGAAATGACTCCCACTCTCGCCTCTGCAAGCCTACTCCTCTGGCAGCAGAGTTAGGTCCACGAATAGAAGGGGGCTGGGTTTGGGGTGGGTTTTACAAGAAATGTGGACCTTCTGCGCAGCACAGAACCCACTTTGCAGAACTTCCTTGCGCAACAACACTCAGAGGATAAAGTCAGAGGATCTGTGATGGGCCTCTCCCTATGGCAAGATGTATTGAGGCCACTATATAGCCCCTATATAGAAGCTGTACAACTTGGGAGGGAGATTTCCTGCACCACTTGAAGATGTCCAGCCCAGTTACTCAGGATGAGCACTGCAGAGGAGATTTAGGCTGCATTTTTTTTTAAAAAAAGGCGTTGTTTAATAAATCCCATTGTGGGAATATGGCCCTTTGCAAGCAAAAATCAACGTACCCTGTTCTTGCAGCATTTGCAGTAGAAATGTAAAAATGCTTCTACTGATATTTCACTAAATTTATGACATATAACTCACATTGTGGGACAAATGGGTTATCATACAAGGAGGTTTTTTTCCCCAAGGAACTTATGTTGAGAATAGCTTACTAGCTGAAACCAAACTAAGTATGCCTCTGACTGATAATTCATTAGGCTAATAGATCTGGAGTTCTGAAGGTATAGTCTAGAGGTGAAGAAGTCAAAAATTAATCATATTTTCCCATTCTCTGTTATTCTAGATAATGAGAATAATGTAAATATAAAGACCAAAAATGAAAAAGGTACCTGATTGTACTAGCTCTACTTGCTGAAATCCATTTAAAAAATCAGTATAGTGTGAAACCAACCATGTAACACTTGAAAATAGAATTGGTCTGCAGAGCATGTTGAACACTGGAATATTAAATATAGCTTGGGGGGGAATCAACTTTTTAAATAAATCATAAAAGCATTAGCAAACTGCCAAACCATACTCCCCATTTAAGTTCAAGGTTTAAGAGACTTAAGATATGACAGAATTTGGGAAATCTGTGGAATATTGGGGAAACAGGAATTGAAGGCACTAATGTTGGTTTTAACTCTGTAAACTCAATAGCTTTGAGTAATTTGAATAATTGCAAGCTTCAAAAGGTTGACAGGTTTCACCTACGCAAATCATTTGCATTATCTGCTGCATCTGTGATCAATTAAAGCCTTCAAAACACACTATTGAACATAAACTTTTCTTCCATCCGCATCCTCTATAAATTCTTGACATGAGTGGATCTACATGCAGTGGAAACACCATGTGGTGTAGTTTCGAGGAATGTGAAAGTGACACAGTATAGCTAGGAATACCCCAAAATACAAAGTTTTCTTCTTATATAGTCAACCTCTCCCAAATTTATCTCCATTTTAACAATTAAAGCATTTGTGCAAAATGTTCTAGCTTGCTGTTGCATATACTGATGTATTTTGAAAATCTGTTCTGTATCTGATTCATCTCTCTCTGAAGGCCTGGCTGCATGATTATATTTGCTTATCATAAATGTATCAGCCAGTTCTTCTTACCCAGTCATCTGGCAGGATGTTAAAGCTCAATTTTCTAAATTAAAAACAACAACAACAAAAAAAAAACCTCAAACCAATGCTCCTTGAACAGAACATTTTCTCTATAGCCAGAAACCAACATTCAAAATGAGTTTTATATGGTGAGGAATAATCAAAGCCAGGCCTCAGATTTACTGATGCTTAGAACTCATTCTTATGATGATTGAACATTCATATTACAATAGTGCCCAGAAGCCACAATCAAGATCAGGTTCCTGGTGTACAGAGTGCTGCACAAACGCATTCACAGACAGTCCTGAGGAACTTGCACTCTGTATTCTTTATTGTTATAGTTATATACAAACTGATTCACTCTAATATTACGGACACCAAATTGTTAACAGATGGTCCTTTAACAGAGAAATATAGAGTCAAATTCCTGGAAAAAGTTGTTGTTTGGATGTACATTTTTTGGAGCAGCAAAACACAGCAAATTCAGTCTCATTTGCATGAGATTGAACCTGAGTTAAAGCCCACTGACAGTAGAAAGACTCCCTCTGACTTCAGTGGGCTTTGGATCATTCTTATTGAGCTTAAGCATATGGAGTTAGTAACGTGAACCAAAACAATGGTTTTTTCTCTCTCTCTCTCTCTCTCATATAAATCTTTGCTGTACCCCAGTGACCTCTTGGTTCCTTTTATGGATCAGAACAGTCAGCAACCTCCTCAGACTCCAAATCCCAGAAGAAAGCAGATTGGGATGCTCTAACTCAATCCAGGTTAGAGTATGTACAACAGACTGGGAGACAGGCAGCACTAATGTACAGTCTCAGCATAAGGCTGGCTTCAAAATCATCATTAGAGTAGGGAACATGGTTATGGTGAGGCTTTCCAAGCCAGAGGATGATGACCAGCCAAATATCAATGACCTAAGCTTCGATTCCCAGTGCTGGCAACTTACCAATGTATTGGAATATTTAATAAGCTTCTCTATTCTACTATTATTGATCCATTGGTGGAAAACCCACCCAACAGAGTTTTCAGAGGAAAAATATCTGCAAATGTCTCCTGTTCAGGAAGCAGGGCTCTGCTTTATGAACAGGCTGCAAAATCCATGCAAATCTCAGGGATCTGGAGGACCAGCAGGAGGCCAGAGGCACCTGTGTAAATCTCCCAGAAGCTTCCTCCATCACTTCCTTACTAATACAGCACTATTCTAGCAGTCCTGTCCAGGCTTGATCATTGCCTGTTAGCTTCACTCCCTCTGGGGCACCTGGCATTAGTCACTGTCGGTAGACAGATACTGGGCTAGATGGACCTTTGGTCTGACCCGGTATGGCCATTCTTATGTTCTTATGTTTATGTTCTTATG
This sequence comes from Chelonoidis abingdonii, assembly GCF_003597395.2. Lineage (NCBI taxonomy): Eukaryota > Metazoa > Chordata > Testudines > Testudinidae > Chelonoidis > Chelonoidis abingdonii. Next base: position 85,903,596 of record NC_133769.1, read on the forward strand.
GCTCCTGCAGCTGGCAGCTACCCTGAGGATCCCCATTGCAGTGAGGAGCCTGGCTGGAAGATAATTCATGTGTATGGCCCAACTTAATTTGCAATATTGCAGAAATTGTGGATCCCACAATATTAAGCTTCCACCACAATTTTGATGCTGAATTCAGGGGTATGTAAGTTACATTTTAACAATGAGCCCCATGCACAGCTCCCTCTGTCAGCTCTGGGCAGCCGGCGTTTCCAAATTACCATAATTAATAAAGATCTATTATTACTATTCTGTGATTTTCCATGTCTTATCCGCAACTCAGGTGCAATTATTTGACAATCATCCTACAATTTGAGTAGGGCCTTATGCATGTGATTATTTTTCTGGCCGTATCTGCACAGGGCTAGTGGGGAGATAATGTACATGAAAGACTGCCGTTAATTTCACTGGAAGTAGGATCAAATCCATACTTGGACACAGACTTTTTAATTGCATCTCTTTGTTACTGTATCATTCAGATCCCCCCTTCAGACACTGAAGTTTTTTTGGGCATTCACTCTATATCTTTGTCTGTAAATAGAAGAAATCTGTGTTCTAGCAGACTGATTTCTATTATTGCATCTTCCTGTGATTGAAGTGTCGTGTTGTGTGCCTGGAAGAATAAATGAATGCTATTTTGTTTAATATTATGTTTGTTCCTATTTGGCCAAGAGGCCAACCAGCTCAGGTCCTCTTATGCTAGACACATAGAAAGTGACAATCCCTCAAGGCCTTACAATCTAACAAAACTAGAATCTGGACATTACGTAGGCTAGAAGGAAAAAGCTACTATGGTCCAAGACTGAATTTAACACTGTAGGTTTTTCTGCCTCGTTTTCTTGCCACACAAAATAGAAGTTATCTAAAGACCAAAACCATGTGCGTTCCACATTTATGATGACAGGACATCATTTGTCTCTTTTGACTAGGGGCTTTCTTTCTACCACATTTTTGTAATGCTTTGCTTCTAGCTGACAATTAAGGGCTAGATTGTAACGACGCAATCTGTCCTGAGCAAGGGACAACGCATAGCAGCACCACCCCAGAAGCAGATCAGAGAGGGAATTGTGGTTCTTGGTCAGGATTGCTTCCTTGGTCCCCCTTTTTCTCCAAAGAAGCACTAATCTGCTACTGGTTGTACCAACAGCGATTACTTCCCTCTCTGTGCCAATTTAGCTCTGCTGACTGTCCATTAGGTGGGTGGAGCCAAGGCTATAACTATTCATTACCTTTGTCCTGCTAATGGTATAGTGTCATAGTGGTGTGGCAGGTCACAAACCAGCAAGAACTGTTTAGCTTGTTTGTATGTTACTAAACATCATTGTGCACTGTATGTATTCATTAATGTTCTGTTTACTTAGGGCCACATTGTGGGCAGTCTGATATTTCTACAACTATAAGGGGATATAAAGGTATTCCCTTATTCCTCTGCTTTTGGTACCTGCATCATAGCAAGGACAGTAACCTCCATAGGGCTGCTACTCCCCCTCTTGCACATATGACTGGATTTAGTGGGTAGGTGTGGGGAGTGATGGAACCAAGTGAGGTGATCTATGTTACATATTAGGACTGGGGCATGAGGGGGAACTCAGAAACCAGACTGTGATACTTCCCTTCTAAGATCCCTCTTCCAATGCTATGACCTTCCATATGGGCAGTTCTAAACTTTTCTAAAACAAGGCACTGATCTTTTTAAATCTGGCTTTCAAAAAGGCTCAGTGTGAAAATATTCCAGCTTTCCATGGCTGACATTTTCTGGTCTTACTTGGATTGTTTTGTCCATGTTGTTTTTTTTACCAAATAAAGTGTTTTAAGCTTGTATTGATGCTTCTCAGGCAAAGTATGATTTTCATTTCAAGCTGTGGTTGAAAGTTTGGTGCACGTTCAGCTTTGGGGAGGAAAAAATGGGGATAAAAAGTAATAATAATTTGTTTAGGGTGTTTATATTTGAGTTAAATGATTTATGAGCTTTTTAAAATAATTTCTAGTACTCTCATACTTTTAATATACTTTTTTTCAGCTGTAATCCTACCTCAATCTATTTTGGAAGACAATCAATATGAAAGCAAAGCCTTATTTCATGTTTAATGAGTGAGTTGTTGCTTATGGCTTGACAAACTGTGATCCTCCAAGAAGATCATGGTGCTTTTTTTTTAATGTACTTCTAAATTTCTATTAATTATTGGCTGATCATCAAAAGAACCTGGTGACAGGGTCTAGCATGGATTCATACCTGTCTGATTGATTCAGAGCAATACGTATTCAGTATTTTTCTTTTAGTTAGGCTGTAGTCAATGTGAATTTAAGGTGAGTGTAACATACTGCCAGCCGTCTTGAACATACATCCCCTACATTGTACTTTAAAAAAATGTAAAAGAATCTGCACAATCAGATTAAAATGATGCAGGTGACAGAGATGATATAATACTTAGTACTTATTCAGCTTTTTTTCAACTTCAAAACACTTGACAATATTAAAGGCTTAATTTTAATTCATAGAGCAACAGACATGCTGGGGAAGAGTTGCTCCACTTGGGTGGTAGTAGAGGGGGGCATAAAGTTTGCAGATGCAAGGAGCACATATGGAGGTGAGATTACCCCTGAACCAGTGCTGAGTCTGTACAGGACTCAAGAGGGGAAGCAATGCATGGTCCAACAGACAGATCAAATGACTAGGAATGAAGAGAGCTGGTTTCTGTTACCAGCTGTGATACTGAGTTAATCTGGGACCCTGGGACATTGACTCACTGTGTGATTTAAGTCACTTAAGTCCCAAACCTACAAACATTTAGGGTTGAGCTTAACTTACATTTTGCAGGCAGTGCCATGGAAGCCAATGGAATTGCTCATCAATGTAAAGTTCAGCATGTGTATAAGTGTTTTCAGGATTAAGAGCTCAGGTCCACATTTTCAAAAGTGGCTTCTAATTTTGGTGCCTCTGTTTTTGGATGCTGGATGTTTAGACTCCCTCCCCCACAAATATTTGTTTTTGAAAATGTTTATCTTTGACCTGCCAATCCTACAGCCGCTCCACCTGTCAAATGGTAATGATAATACAGACGCAGCCTTGCAAAGCATTTTGTGAACTATAGATTAAAAATGTTGTGTAAGGGCTAATAAAGGTCCCAGTCCTGCAACTGATAGTATACAGGGACCCAGAAGAAGCTCCGCTGAGTTCAGTGGGAATTTGTATGGGCACAGCAGTCCTCCCATCATTCTATCAGTCACAGGATTGGACCATAACTATTATTATCTTCTAGCATGTTTTTAATTGTTTATCTGTTTGATACTATCTGAATCTGATTGTAATGAAACTCCCATTGAACTGATAGGAAGAAGATGAATGAAAGCATTTTCATAATCTTTAACATGGGGGAAATGTCATTTTTAAAATAATTATCAAAGCACATAAAGACCGTGTAAACTCTAGGAGAAACTCTTAAGAGATTATGAATGAGGGAACAATTATGCAAGGTTTCCTTTCCTATAGTGTATCCAAGTACATCAGTAACATACCACAAGTGCACACCATATGAGGAGATTAATCAACTATCATTCTTCCAGGAAGGGATGTAGCTGGATCTACATTCATTATATAGTCCACCCATCATCTGTTATATATTTAGGTATTTTTGTACTAGTAGCATTAGCGATATCTGAAGGCATATTGTCAAAGTATAAATATTATATATTTGTTGAACATTTTACTTAATATAAGAAAATGGACACCTTGACTATGGCAGTGGCAAAGACAGATACAAAATACAAAGGAACTTACTGTTCTAGAAATAAACTTCACATTAAAAAACAACGTAAGAGGACAGAACCAGCAATAAAATTTGAACGCCTTCAATTTTAAGAGCCAAATTCTGTCTTTGGTTACATACACATCCAACTTTTATTGGCTTCCCTGGATGGTGTGTTTCTGTGTGTAACCAAGGAAAACATTTGGCAATAAAAATCTAATTTATTTCTCCCCATTTATGCTTTTTGTATTACTATTTACACTTCAGTCACCCCAGGCAGTGGAATTAGAATGCACTTACCAAGACCAAAAGCAGTGAGAGATGGACTTCAAAAAGGGTAATGCAAAAATGTGCAGGCACTTTTCTGCATATGCAAGGTTTGAGTATGCAAACTACAATGCACACCTAGTTTTAATATACATATACTCACACACTGTCCTGTGTGCACAAGTGCAAGTCAGGTGGACACAAAGTACACATGCATTACTCCAAATCTGGTGCACATCCACATGCACACACATTATAACGCAACTTCCCCTTGTTCTAGGCTGTGTACAGAAAGTTAAAATTCAACCTACAAAAATAGACCAATGACTATAACACTGCATAATATTTCTCTAAACAAAATGGGATATTTTTGCAACTGCAAATATTGGCACATGCAGAAGAATCACATTTTAAAGTTCCTTCTATTTCGTTAATGATAGCTATAAAAAAAACCCACAAAAAGGGAATATTCCACAAATTTCAATTAAAGCCAGAGCAGCTGCCAAGAAATAGTATAGCCAGAAGCTTCCACATCAAAAAGTCTCGCCAGGAGAATAAACACACATTTCTAACAATAACAGGCTGCAAGATACTGATTCTTAATTATGCCCCATTCCAACACTGCATATTGCTCATCTAGCACCTCAGGCAATATACTTTTTTAAATGATGACTATTTGAAATTGCTCCAGTGTGGAATATTGCATGCATTCCTGGCAGTGATAGATTAGTGGGCAGAGCTCAGATGAGGTGGTCAAAGGTACATGATAATTTCTCATATGGATTATAATCATCACATACTGTATATGGTATATAGTCCACACAGATTGAAACTGGATGTTACATTTGCACAAGTACCACTTTATGGTGAAACCAACTTATTTCATCAAGTAGTATAGGCAGTCAGTCTTTTTCACTGAATACAATTATTTTTCAATCTTCCAAAATACTGGTGCAATATAGTTACCAAAAAACCAAACAGATCAAGTGTCAGAAAATTCATAGTTAAGATTTAGTGGAAAAGACACCCAAACACTTGTAAGTGCGAAACTTCAGTTTAGGCACCCAAACAAACAACCCTAGGTCTGCTCCTATAATGATGTTCTGAGAAAGAAGGAAAACCAAACCAAAATAAGACAGGCAGACTATCCATTCACAACATATACTTTCATCTCATCAGTGATTACAAATGCTAGAGTTTTTTACTCTGAGTCATACAGAGGTTCACCAAACTTTAACTTTTGTACAGCCACGCCCAGTTTATAGAAAAAAAACCTACTTTATAAAGCCCTAATTAAGGAGTGGATTCCCCGATCCATACTGATGCTGAATAATACCTTAACGCCACAAGTGGTGTGATTTAAACCAGTGAAGCTAGTTGCAAAGTAAGGTGCCAATAATCATTGTGGGTAAAGGGTGATAGAATTTGGCCCTGACCAAGTGGCCACAGGAAATCTATCTTTCCATGCCTCTCATTAAGGCTCTCTTTGCCATCAAATATGCATGGTTGTTGCCAGATCCCTTTGTTGCAGAGAGACAGCACTAATTCTTTTCCTTGTCCCAGCCCAATCCTGTGTGGCTTGTGAGGTGTGAAAGGATCAAAGCACAAAGTGATAGACGTGTAGTATAATTCCTAATGCTGTTTTTGAAGAATGTGAAAGTAGTGTTTGTCATCTGTAATGCTGCCTAGAAGATTGGAAAGCTTTTGTTCTGTTCTTGGCAGCATGTTATCTGTTAAGGTATTGTTGGAGGCAAACATGGGAAATTATGCTGCTCACAAAAGAATGACAAAGACTGAACACATGGAAGACCCTGATATTGGTTATTGCAAGCATTTTATTTAGTAGAACTGAATGTTTCAGTCACAACAAATGAAGCAAAAGGAGAGACATTCCCATATATATTTATATATATGCCATAAAGTCTTCAGTATTTAGAAACAATAGATGGAAGGAGGATCTGCTGAACACATTAAGAGGAATTAATTTTGACCTGAAGGATAAATGGGCAGACTGTGGGCCAAATGCTTCCACAGACTTCTAGAAATATTTACTTTAGGTGCGTTGTAATGCCCCTTTCCTTATTAATGATTTTAAGATGTGGCAGCCAACTCATTCAGCTTACAGTAAAACACTGTGGGCTAGATTCTCAGCTAGTGTAAATTGGTGTATTTTCAATGGAACTATATATATTTACACCATCTGAGAACCTGGCCCACTATTAATATTTATTTTTGTAGTGTCATGAATGCACTTTACAAACTTGACATACTTCACAAATTACAGAATAAGAACTGGGGCCAAAATCTGCTCTCATTTATAATGATGTAAATTTGGAGCAACTTCATTGGCTTCAGAGTTACAGCAGTGAAATAAGATCAGAATTTGGCCCTAGTCTGGCTCCACCAGTCATATAAGCCAATGTAGACAAGATAAAACACAGGACAACCTTTCACTCATGGGAGGATGCTGAAGAAAACAAGGTAGGAAGACTTCCTTTGAGGAGAGAGATTTAAGGAGGGATTTGAATAAGACAGTGGCCATTTAGACAACAAGACGTGTGAGGGTGTTGCAGGACAGAGGTCAGCTTGTAGACAGTGATGAGAAATGATCTCTTGATCTTATTTTTTTACTAATACACAAGTGATCTTAGCTTTTTAAAGGTCTTTTACAAAAAGGAAGAAACTGCTTAGAAGCCCCCATTATCTATTCCTTCCTTTCTTCTGCCAGCATGAAGATGAATTTCAGAGACTCATTTGCTTAGACATTATGGTCTCCTGAAATAAAACATACAAGCATACAGATCTGCTTCCTCCATTTATGCTTAGGTAATCATTCTGTGACTGTAATACAAAGGCAACAAAGTCAAACTCATCTACAAAGACCAGCTAACAGCTGAAAACATTTATTATGTTTAGCTCCTTAAATTATAAAAAGGGACAACTATATAACTCAATGGATTTTTTTCTTCCCACAAGTGCTTCCCTGATCAATTTAGCAAGCATCTTCTATTCTGTGCCAGCTCCCTGATTTCTGTTGCTGAGTTACTCACATATAAAGTTAATTACGCTTTTGACCTGATGTCCCAGTTGCTTCTTAGATTAGGAAAGTAAGTGGCCTACACTGGTCCCAGGAAATAAACATTTTTTTCAAAGCTGTTGAATTTCCTAAAATTCTTATTTTTAAAAAGAGCAGAAAAATTTCTTTCATACTGTATTGCAAAATAGAGTACTGCAGTCACAATTTTACCCAGTGCTTTGCAGCCTTTCACAGAGACTAGGAAAAGTAATTTCTTTTTGCCCTCTTGTTCTTACTTATTGGCATGTGCACTGAGTGCTCAGAAAAGGGGTCAGACTGACACCCCTAAAGAGCAAAGACCTTCATTACCCACAGAAGGGACACAACAAAGACAACACTGATGCAATTTCCTCCATCTTTTGTTGCCAATGTGCCTCTACGCAGTTCAAGAGAGATTACTTCTACTAGTTTTCTGAATAAGATCCAGCTAGACAATAAGATTTTTTCTTCCATTCAAAGGTTAGGTCTGCCTGCAGCTGTATTTTAGAAGGAGTTGTATACTACTGTGCATGTATCGGCAAGACTGGATTATTCCATGACACTTCTGTGAACCACCTAAGAAGGAGGCTAAGAAGTGAGACTTTAGTAGGGAGGGTGAAATGATGTAGCAGGAGATTACCAAAGCAATGTTGGGGCAAGAGTATATAAAATAACATCCAATAGCTCTGTAAATTTATTGGACCAGATCCTCAGCTGTTGTAAATAGCTTCAGTGGAGCTAATAGAGTTCTCCAATCTACGCCGGCTGAAGTTCTAGCACTGTATTTCTTAAAAGAGCAAAAATAAGCTTTCCAAGAGATCAAGATCGGTAAGAAAAATGTCTTTCTGTCATTAGGAGACACTGAAACTAGACAAGGGCCTGAGCCACTGAATTCGGATTCTAATCCGGATGAGTGTTTGACTCTAGTCATCTGATCGGAGACAGTGGTCAGCCACAAAATTCAGATTTTCATGCAGACTTTCCCTGTCTTTGGAGGGTATATTCATATCTCAGATACCCGAGTTTGTTTGTTTTTTCCTCCTCTCTCTCTCTCTCTCATTCCTTATATAATACACACCTTAGACTAACTGTGTGGAAGACATACTTTGTTGTTATTGTTGCATGTCTACCTTTCTCTTAATTGGATTTATATCAACTCAGTATTTGGGGTGGGGTAAAGATATTAGTACATCAGACAATGAAAGTAAATTACTTGTTGAATAAACTGTCCTTTCAAAAACAGTGGCATGAATTCTCTGAGAGGAAAAAAATAGTAAATTCTCAACTGCCTCCTTTCTAGATTTATTTTACATTGATTTCCTCCTGGGAAGGTGTACAGACCTTGTTAGCACTCAGACTATATTTTTGTTTTGTTTGATCATGGGTTTGTTACTATTATTTTATTTTGGAGAGAGGTCGTGGCTGCAATTGAATTAGCTTTGTAAAGCCATGACATTGCATTTTTGTAAAGAAATCCGTTTGCTGTAACACTATGTAGCCAAAAGAAACAATGCCAAGAATAAATATTGATCATATGGATTTTCATCCATCCTAGCACACCAGCCTTCTCTGGATTAAAGGAAATAACAGAAACCTCAATGTGCTAGTTTTACAAAGGAATTTAGGTGTGGTGATGCTCAGGCACCGAGAAAATCACTATGATTCACAAAGCCAGAGTTAGGTGCCTAGGCTTCCCATACAATTAGTGGAGAGAGAGAGATTTGCCCCACACTCAACACTAAGATTACAGTTATTTCAGTTTTCCTTCCCAGCAGGATCCTCCTCTGCTGTTGTTTTGTTTTCCAGTAAAATATCCAGTCTCAATCCACTGAGACACAGCTTCCATCTGTATTTCTTCCTTCATGTAACATTAAGGGTTAAATTCATAAAAGGCCTTGGGTGCCTAGCTCCCTAAATCCTCAGAATCAGGCCCCTGCTTGTCTGCCGCCAAACCTAAACTCATGCAATGCCTGATATTTTCCAGTAAAAGTTCTCTAGGAACCTATGTTTCTCCATCTGAGCATGCGCACCCCAGAACCACACCGGGAGTCCAGATGCCTAAGCCCCATAGCAATGTGTGAACTGCAGGAAGAGAGGCATTCCTTCATGTAACTCACTTATGGCATCCAATCCAATAAACATGTTCTGAACTTGCCTACCAGAACAGGCCCCAGAAAGGGGCTTATGCAAAACAGTAACCGCAATCTCTCCTTCAGGAGCTGTTCCACTTCAGCTAAATAATTTTTTGTCGTTGGGCCAGAGACAAGAAGCAAGACCTGTAGCCTGGTGGTTACAGCACTTACTGGGGAAGTGGCAGATCCAGAGCCCTACTCAAATGACTTGTAAATTTATTGATCCACCCTGGAACAGCTTCACCAGGAGAGATTGAAGGAGCTCCACATCAGAATACCCCATAGCCCAGCAGTTATGTACTCTCCAGAGAGGTGCCAGAGCCCTCCCAAATCCCTTCTCCCCCATAGCTGGGCAGCGGACTTGAACCAAGGATTGCCCATATCCCAGAAGAGGACCCTAAGCATTGGCCTAAAAGTTGTGCATGAGATTCTTCCCCATCTCTGCACTATTTTTTGCAAGTTCATGCGTGGGGCCCAATCCAGTAAGCGAGTTCTGAGCATGCTTACAAGATTGCCCCACAGGCCAGTTAGGCAGAGGAATGCCTATCTTTCTCTGATTTGTGCATCACTCTAGCGCATAGGCACCCAGACACCTAGAATGGGGCTGCACTGAGCATGCCCAGAGATAGAAACATAGACACATAGGGAAGTTTTACTATAAAAATTTAGGTATCAAGCAAGTTTAACACCTACCTAGTTTGGTGGCAGCTGAGTGAGGTTTTTGTGAATCCAGTGGGGCCCGATTCTGTGATTTAGGTGCCTAAAGTGTTAGTTAGGTAGGTGCTTAAGTTCCTTTGTGCATGTTTCTTGCTTTGCACAGGCAAATTGCAAGAGTTCCATTGACTTGAATGGGGTCAGAATTTCACTTGTAAACTTTATGAAACTAAAGGCCAGCCCTGAAATTATTTTATATTATACATGTACTTTTTTGTTATGAGAATTAATAGTTTAATATCTGAATAGTGTTAAGTTAAAAATTATGAACAGGATTGTTTCATGAACAGGAATTTTCACTATTTGATCATCCTGTTTAGAATAAGCCAATGGGCTGATTTAAGGGAGATTGATCAGACATTCCAAATAACAAATACCATATTCCCAAAGTGAACAATTTTTGTTCCATTAAAATAGTCCATGAGCAATGGCAAACAGTAGGCAAATTAGTAAAAATCCAAGTCTGTTCCTGAATAATTAGCCAAAGGAAGAACAGAGAAAAGGAGCTACCAGATAAATTTTCAATGAATCGATTTGACCTATTTTATATGGATTGGTCTGGGTATCTGAATAGGGATTTTGCTCATATTCTTTATGGTTGCATCACACCTGAAAATATCTTTGGGGATAGTTTCTATGTTGCTAGCTTTCATTTAAAGTATGGTTTTATTTTCATATAGATGCACTCGAGGCTTAGGCATTTTAATAAATAAATGAAAGAGATACAAAATGAAAGTACTGGCATTTCAGTTTATGGCTGGCTTTCTCAGACAGTTTTGCTTTTCCCCCCTCCCTCTGCATGTGTGTCTGTGTTCTCTTTGAACTTTGTGTTGGCTACTAAAATAACCTTAAAGTAAACTGGTTTCTGGTAGCTTTCGTCTGCTACTATAAATACTATTCTGGGAACTATATTCATTTGATTTACCACCACCATGAAATATGTGATCTTATGAAATCTCTGTCCTCTTTTCCTTGTATGGTTAAAAATACCCCTTGTATGGATTCTTTGCAGTGTGTCAGTATAATCTGAGGAGAAAATACATCTTAGGATATGTTTACACTACAGGATTATTCCGATTTTACATAAACCGGTTTTGTAAACAAATTGTATAAAGTCGAGTGCACGCGGCCACACAAAGCACAATAATTTGGTGGTGTGCGTCCATGTACCAAGGCTAGCATCGATTTCTGGAGCGTTGCACTGTGGGTAGCTATCCCGTAGCTATCCCATGCTTCCCGTAGTCTCCCCAGCCCATTGGAATTCTGGGTTGAGATCCCAGTGCATGATGGTGCAAAAACAGTGTCGCGGGTGATTCTGGGTAAATGTCGTCAATCATTCCTTCCTCCATGAAAGCAACAGCAGACAATCATTTTGCGCCCTTTTTCCCTAGATTGCCCTGGCAGACGCCATAGCATAGCAACCATGGAGCCC
>NC_133769.1:85914984-85938282 GCF_003597395.2 Chelonoidis abingdonii
AAAGAAGAAGAGATTGATTCACAATCTATGTACAATTCATTAATTTCTTAACCAAAAACCCACTATTCTCATTATCAATGGCATCCTAAGAGTTTGAATACTTTTAAACCTATGCAATTAGTAGAAACAAGATTATTACCAAGTTAATAATAAAATATACAAGTCCTAAAAATACCGAACCTGAAGCAGAAATAATATAATCGACAAATTATGCTATAAATTTCCCAACAAAAAACACTTAAAATGTAGAAGATAAAGATTCAACTCTAATGTATCACATCTTTGCTTTTGCATTATGAAAAGATTAGAAACTTAAATAGTTTTAAATGCAGCTACAAGTGTTACATAACAGAGTTTCAGCGGCTTCAAAATTGACAGATTCCAATGCCTTGCTATAATGTTTCCTGAAGCATTTTACAATCATTACCATTGAATTTCAGAGAGGAATCATTTTATTCTCATCTATCATTCTTCTAAATATTATAAAAGCTTAGTGAACAGGAATATTGCAATAGTTAAGAACTGTGTTTCTTAATAACTTGAACTTATGCCTTCGAGTTAAGGAAGAAGGAGAAACATTAAAAAACTAATCTCCACTGCACACCTTAAATGGACAGAGATGAATTCAAACAGACTTGGTAAATGTCAGAACGCAATACCATAATTCTAATATATCTGTTGAGCTAGACCAAGCGCAAAACACCTCCTGCCTCTCCTCCCCCACAACAAACAAACAACTCCCTCCCCAAACATCTAAACAACATTCTCATAATTCTCAGAAAAGAATAACCCGTTGGAATTCCATAGAAAAAAACACATTTGTAGAAAAAACAATAAAAGTTAATGTTGCATTAAAAGGCTTCAATATTTAACACGCAACAACAAAAAGAAAATATAGATAAGAACCATGTGCTTGGAAATATAGTACTCACAGTGTGACTCTGAGAGGCCGGTCTCCACTAACCAATTTAAACAGAAATTTAGCAAAGCGTTAAACCGATTAACTCGCAATCGGTACACACAACGCAGCCCATTATATCGATATAAAGGGCTCTTTAAAACCGTTTCATACTCCCCACAGAGGATAGTAGCTTGAAAATCGGTATTACATATCGATAGGTGATGTGGCCAGCAAATCGAACAGTACTTGCCCTCCGGTTGTACCCACAGCCACCAAACTGTGACCGCCTGAAAGCAATCAACTGGAGCACTGGCCAGGTAAACAGGAAAACCCCCGTGAACTGTTGAATGCATTCCTGTTTGCCCCAGCGTGTAGCTCTCTGATCAGCGCGGTGCCAATATGCAGTCCCAAACCAAAATGATCTCCACATGACCGTACGGAGAACTGGATCTGAATTGCTGTAAGGGGAGACAAAAATCTGTTCTATCAGAGCTTCCGTATAACAGAAGACAAAATGCCAAGCATTGAAAAAAATAATCCAGCTATGATACAGAGTCCAACAGCACAATGCTGTACAAGTGTAAATTAAAGCCAAAGAAATCAAATGGACACGCTATATGAAGAAAAGAGGTACTAGTGAGGACTCCAGTATCCCAACAGTCCCACACAGTCCCGAAAACATTCATCGTTGAAACTGAGCTCACAACTGTAGGGTCAAACACATGTCCGGGTGTTTCACAGGATATCTACGTCAAATTACATTCCCTCTCCCCCTGAAAGCAAATGGGAAAATAATGTTTCTTCTAGACTTTTTCAAGTCACTCCCCTGTATTCTACCACGCCTGCTGTAGACGCGGCTGATGCAAAGAAACAAACAGCAAATCCCCTCCACCCTCCCGTCCCTGTGGCACAAGGTATCAGGCAATAGAACTGGTAGTCGTCCCTTGTCATAACCCTATGCTCCGCCGGCCCAGTGAGGTTGCCGGGGCCGCCTGGAGAAAAAATAGGATGACCCCGTATACTGGCAATGGTACATGAACGGCTGTAACCCGTCCCAATCATAGCGAACTGGGATAGAATTCCATTCACCCCCCGTTTCAGTCGAAGAAAAGATCGTAAGACTGCCTGACAAACATAAGTGTGGATGCTGGGCTCCCTCCCCCCAACCTTATAATGTCTGCCTGGACTATCATAGCAAGCGGGAGCTCCTCTCTTCCCTCATTTTAACTCATCTTAAAAACTCAGTGTTCTATTCCTGCATCTTAACTTACATCAAACACAAATGGGGGATCCTGCAATACTCAATAAAGTGGGGAGGAGGAAAGCAACGGGGTTGTTGCAGCAGGCACCCCCTACGAAAATGGCATCAGCATAGTATCTGTGCGATCGCATGATGCGTGCCTCGGTTCTCTAGTACATTGCCCATATCTAGGGCAAGACATGATCATTAATACAACATAAAGGAGGAATGACCCGTACGGTCATCCCCTTTGTCTTGCGCCCACGCCAGAGCTCAGCAAGCACCAAGGACACCCATCGAACAGCATAGAGAGATGGAAAACAGAACGACTGGGGGATAACGGTCAATCTATCATTGACAATATTACAAATGCACCATGCAGATGGTACAGAACAAGCAACCATCTTCTGCCACCTATGCAATGCAAATGAAATACTGCTGTTAGACTGAGCAAGTAACCAGCCTCTGTCAGCGGCATCCAGGTACGACATATGTGATAGTGACAAAAGCAAACGGCTCGCACGGAGCCCGTTTCCTTTTGTCACTATCACCATATGTTACTGTGCCGCTGCGAGGCGGTACTGCAGTGTACTACAGCATATTCATTTGCCATTGCAATGCTGGCAGCGATGGTTGCCATTTGTTCTGTACCAATCTGCGCTGCCATTGTAAATGTCACTGAGATGACGTTATCTCTTCTGTACCATCTATGCGTCATGGCGTGCTCCCTGGGACCTCGCTCGAGCTCGGGCCGTAAGGCGCAAAGACAAACAATGGGAATGACCCCCCGGTCATTCCCTCTTTATGTTGTATCTTAAAAATAGATTCAAGTCTTGCCTAGACTATGGGCAAATGTACATAGAGAACCGATGAGCACGCACTCCAATGTCAGATCGCACAGAAACGATTAAGTGCATGCCATTCTAGGGGTGCACTGCAACACCCCACCGTTGCTTCCTCCTCCCCAACTTTTGAGCTACCATTTGCAGGATCCCCCATTTGTTGATGAGGTAATAAAGAAATGCGACTCAAGAAAACTGATTTTTAGTGAGATAAAAGAGGGAGAAGAGCCTCAGCTGCTATGAAGTCCAGCAGACATAAATGCGTGGGGGAGAGAGGGAGCCAGCATTCCCCCACTAATTCTCTCTTTTTGTGTTGTGTTTTGCTGATACCACCCGGAGGCCAATACTGTCGATTTGCGGCCACACTAACCCTAATCCGATATGGTAATACCGATTTCAGCACTAATCCTCTTGTTGGGGAGGAGTACAGAAACCGGTTTAAAGAGCCCTTTATATCGATATAAAGGGCCTCGTTGTGTGGACAGATGCAGAGTTAAATCGGTTTAACGCTGCTAAAATCAGTATAAATGCGTAGTGCAGACCAGGCCTCAGAGGCACACTGAAGACTATATTTCCAAGCACATGGTCTATCTATATTTTCTTTGTTGATATGCTGTAAAACTTGAAGCCCCTCTGATATGCAACATTAACATTTTATTTGTTTTCTACACAACTGGTATTTTTTCTAATGGAATATCCAAACGGGTATTTTTCATGAGAAATATGAGAATGTGTAGATGTATTGGGGGAGAGGAGGTGTTTGCTTTTTGTGGGGGGAAGGAGGGAGCAGGGGTGGTTTCTGGCTGGTAGATCAACAGTATATTAGAATTCTGGATCATTGCAGTTCTGACATTTACACAAATACTGTCTTGAATTCATCCTGTCAAATTTAAGGTGCAGTGGGAAGCAGAGTTTTTAAATGTTTCATCCTCTTCCCCTAACCCCGAAAGACACAGTCAAGTTATTAAAGAAACACAGTTCTTCAACTATTGCAAAATCATCCCTGTCTCACTAAGCTGTTAATAAAATAAAGGTAGAAAAGATGGAAAGAGATAAAATGATCCTCTCTGAAATTCAGGTAATGATTTGTAAAAATGCTTCAGGAAATACTAGCCACAGATCATGGAATCTGAACAATTTGAAAGCCCTGAAAACTCTAGTTATGTAAACAATGTAGCTGCCATTAAAAATATAAATTTAATCTTTATAAGGCACAAAGCAAAGATGTGATCATTAGGAGTTGCAACATTATCTCTCAACATTTAAGTGATTTTTGTGGAAAATTTAAAGCAATAAATTGTGATATATTATTTTGCTCCAGGTTCAGTATTTTAGAGACTTGTAATTTTATTATTAACCTGGATAAATAAATCTTGTTTTCTACTAATTGCAGTAACAGTTTCCAAGCTCTAGGATGCCATGATAAGAGAAAGTGGGTTTTGGTAAGAAATTAAATGATATAAACATAGATGTGACTCAGTAGGAGTGATATTATTTAATGTCAGTAGTGACTGAAACTGCTTTCCAAACCACTGAGGCTTTGTATGTCTGTTCTCCTTAAATTAATTTCTCCTTCTCAAAGGCCATTATCTTAAATTCCATGTTATATAACCAGTGCCGCCTCCTTCCAGCCCACATCACCATTTCTAAAGCAATCCAGTGATGCATATTGTGGAAAGCATTCTTTCCTGGTCTCAGCATCCAGGAGATTACAATTTCCAATGTGTAATGGGAATGGATTAGATTTTGTACTATTTCCCATTCTCTCTCCAGCCATTCTCATGTGAATGGATTCCTGATGATGGACCATTTACTGTTCATTTCTTTTCCCCCCCTTCTCACAAGGATGACACCTTAAGAGTTTTAATGTTGCAAGCAATGAGAGCACTGGCCTAATTTAACCTTTGTGATATTCTGTATTTCCAGCAGCTAACATCTGCTTTGCAGAACACTGTAGCTATACAGTAGGGAAGCACTGGCCAACCAAACAAATTAGAGACTATTAAAATGTCAGTGCACTACCAGTTCCATAGCCACTAAATTCAGACCTCTCTCTTTTTGTGGCAAAGACTGTAAGGGGGCAAGGGAGAGAAGG
Organism: Chelonoidis abingdonii; assembly: GCF_003597395.2. Taxonomy (NCBI): domain Eukaryota; kingdom Metazoa; phylum Chordata; order Testudines; family Testudinidae; genus Chelonoidis; species Chelonoidis abingdonii. Next base: position 85,920,063 of record NC_133769.1, read on the forward strand.
GAAATGTCACAGCATGAACCCATTGTCCATCCTTGAGACAGTAATTCTAACAAGAAAAGGAAATGGTCCAAAGGTCGCCTGATCTTGACACAGTGGACAGTCTTAAGATTCCACACTCATAGCCTCTTGAGCAATGCAGTTCCAGCAGTAGGAAATTGAAAAGCTTCCATACCTGCTTTGAGTTCTCATCTGTTCTCAACAGGTTTAACTAAGAAGTTCAGATCACAGAACAGAAAGTCATATGTCAGTAAACACAGCACCTACTGCATTACATTCACCAAGAGAGAAGAGAGAAAGACACAAAAGGGAGTATGTGTCTTAATTAAAACTAAGATCATATTATCTTCTGAACTTTTTAAAATCTCTTTATGTCTTTGGCATTGTCCAGCAGTGATTTCAGATGTAATTCTGGCCCCGTTGAAGTTAATAGTAAAACTCCCATTGACTTCAGTTGGGTCAGGATTTCATTCTCAGTATTGCATACAGGTATTGGTACTAGAGTTTTAAATACTGTGTTTTCCTTTTACTGTCATATTTACAACATTGTAAATGTTTCCTTTGCACGAGTTATTTTTATGCCACAAATCAATAAACAAATTAGTTAAAAAAATCTATAATAAAAATGGATTCAAAGTTTAAGGACTCAGACTTGAAAGAGCATCTTAGCTTTAGATTTCAAGCTGTAATTTGTTATCTGTATCATAAAGCTTCTGTTGGAATGAAACAGCTAGCCATCATGTAGTCAAACTGATTGGGCTCGATTCTCATCAGCCTCAGTCTGTCAAAGTTTACTTTGTGCCACGTGAATGAACGTAACCTGTCTGGAGATTTGTACTGGAGATGTACTAGAGAATCTCTGCCAGCCTAAAGTTCCTAATAAGTTGCCTCCTATCCCAGCATCTTCACATATCATACACACCCCCATTGCTGCAGGGGGGAAGATGAGGGTATGTTGGGGGTGAGTCAAAGGCAAGCTGGGGGCAGTTGTGGGTGTTTGGGGAGCTAAATTCCTCTAAACCTAATCTCCTGCTGGCTTTGGCAGCAGAAATTAGAGCAGACCCCCTGTGGCTCTAATTTCCTCCGAGATGGAGCAACCAGCTTCCTGCAGTTGCCACTCTCTGCTAGTTCTGAAAACTGGGGCTCAGTAGCTCAATTCAACAAATGTTTTAACTTATAAATAACAACGTATAAATTACATATATTGCTCATGGAGGAAAAGTGTAGCTGAAAGTGCTTTGAAAACAACAGAATGATAAGTCACTGGATCCTAAAAAAAAAAAAATCTTCCAAGTTTGACTCACAACAACAGACTCAGGAATTTTTGTGCAAAACCCAGTTCATATTGGTTCACAGGCTCCAGAGTTGCTAAAGCTTTACATTCAAGCTAGGGTCAAATTTTGTTGTGAACCCACTGGCAAAGTTCAGATTTAATAAATTATTGCCTGTTCACATCAGTTCACATCAGCTTCTGGTTACTGACCCGTAACTGGGTATAAGCCGTTGCTCTGTGACAACAACCAAACTCTGGTATCAAAGAAACAAGTTCCCTCTCTGAAACTGGGCTATAATTAGGTCAGCCAAAACATGAGAGTTCCCAGCAAATGGGGGAACTGCATAAGATGATAATGCACCAGATCACTGCCTGCCAGAGTCCAACAGACACGATTTAGGAGAAAATCAAATTTTGACTTTTCCATCTTGAGCAGAGAGTTCAGCTAAATAGTAACTTGTATCTCTCTTGTGGAGGAAGGGAAGAGGGAGTGAAAAATATTGCTTAGCCCCAGGGGAGGTGATGGAGCACTGAGTAAAATTTCCATGAAGCCAGTGGAGTGAGGAAAAAATTGGTGGTTACTGATACAATTAAACTGGACTGCAGCTCGAACAAAGGATTTGGTATTTGAAATTTGTGGATTGAAGTTTGTGAATAACTATTTCTTTGTGTGGAACAATTACATTTTCTTGCAGGTTCAACTAGGATATATATATATTCTACCTGTTCCCCCCTCCTGTTGAAATATAAAAGGGGACCTTGTCTGAAACAGCCACAGCCATTTCTCACCATTTCAAAAAACAAACAAACAAAAACAACTTCTACTTCTTGACTATGAGAACTGAGAGACATGAGAACTCAGAACTTATTTCCCATCTTAATCAGGTTCCCACTTATTGTGTAGAGTATTGGTGGCATTTCCATACTTCCCAGCCCTTTGCCTGGACATCGCAAGTGAAGAAATGAGACTCACTGGGATGGTCATGGTTTAAATGGATGGATACAACTTTACTAACCAGTTTATCTAACTTTAACAGTTAAATGTTCACGACTAATAGTGTTTCCAGTTATGTTACTCCCCAATAAACCTGCCCAAAGGGGTGCTCCATAATTAACAGCTGATCAAAAAGGCCCTTTATTCATGGGAAGGAAGCCACCTACATTCATCCCCTCACCCCCAACCAGCCAAGCCAGATTTAGCTTCAGACCAAAATGCTTCATTCTGCTTTTTTCTTAGGCAAAGAATTTGGGCACCTTAATCCATGGTCAGCGCTGAAGTTGAAGATCTCTGTTTCAGGCTTCAGTCACTCCTCATCTTGTGTTTGAGATTTATCCTAAAGGGCCACTTACCACTGAATTCCAGCCAAAGAAGTTGCTACAATAAAACTACTTCCTACTAGTACATAACTGAATTGACTGTCTTTCTCAGTCAAATTCCTGCAACTTTCTACCCTTTATAGATGAACCTACTAAATGCTTTAGGGAAGGAAATAAAAAAAAAACAAAAAACCCCTCAGTGGTTCATGTCACTCCCAGTGAATGACTAGCCATGTCCCAAAGCAAACCAGGAAACCCAGAACAAAACCTTCATATTGTGGAGTAGAGATTTCAAAATGTACTCAGCGCTGGCCTAATTGTTTCCACTAAAGCCAATGGTAAAGTGGGTGGGCCAACACTGAGCACTTTTGAAAATCCCACTCACAAAACTGTATTATACACACAACCACGAAAACTATGCAGTAGGGAAGCAGGACAGGGACACTTCATCTGTTGGTAGCTGCAACAAAGTCTCCAGTCCCAGCAGTCAGTTATTCTCTCATAGCCACTGCAGAGCTCTACAGGGCAGCCCTTGAAATAGCATATCCCCACGGATTGAACCAGGCAAGAGATCCATGGAGCACAGTGTTCCCTGCCATTTCAGTCAAAGATACATCCGAGTAAGTTAGGATGAGCATTTCTAATAGTATATAAAACTCAGCCAATGAGCCTAATATTGAGGTCCCTTTCAGGCAAAAGTTCTACTTGAAATCAGTGGGAATTTTGGTTGAACAAGGACCGGTGAGGATCAGAGGACAAAATCCTGAGCTCCTTAATTAACCTTCTTGGCTGCTACACAGTTATATACTAAATTAATTCTCACACCAACTGATGAAGATCAACCCTCCCTACATATTGCTAAACCATGAGGGCCAAAGATAGATTAAATAAAAAGTAAGGTTCATAATATTCTTCAGAAGAACATCCTTTTGCCTTGGTAATGCACGCAGCGTATTGAACCCAAAGTCATGTTCTGTCAAAAAAAAATCTGAATGGTATCCCCTCCAATGGCTGTGCTATTTCACATGCAGGATGTTTTTAAAGAAAGAGGTACACAATATTAGTCTCTCCTGCAAATCCACTTAATATAAGTTTGTTATGGTAAGTCCAAGGAAGGCGATAATGACAACAGTTATGAGAAAAGCTTTCTGTTTTAATAGGCAAGCAAATGCATAGATTCCCCTGCTTGATATGACCGTACATCCCCTTTTGGCTGGGACATTCCCTTTTTTAAGCCCTGTCCTGGCTATCCCGACTTTTTTGGCAAAACTATGCATTCGTCCCATTTGCTGTTGCTGACTGTGGGGCGTGGATGACAGGGAGGGGATGAACAGCAATGCCATCCCTGCACGGGAGGGAGGCTCAGGAGAGCAGCTGGGGCCAGGCCAGGGGTGGGCAGCAGGAGAGGCTCATGCTGGCCCCACGTGGGTAGGAGGTGGGGGAGGGGCTTGAGCTGGCCCATACTGGGTGGGGAAAGCCTTGGACTAGTCCCATGCAATGTCTCATTTTCCCTTTGGGAAAATATGGTCATCCTACCCCTGCCTCTCAACCAGCCTCTCTCTGAGCTCATGTATTCTTGGTACATAGGGTTTATCACAAGCGAAGGGGCAACATTTTTGAATGAGAGTTATTAAAATATTGGCAGCACATCATTGTTGCTCTCTAGTGCAAGAAAAAAAATCCTTGTAATAAACCATCAGCACTGAACTGTGTATGTTTTCCCTGGTAATCTCCATGGAACTTTGCTGTTTCTCAGATATTTTCCTGATGGGATTTAAAAAAAAATAATTATTTCTTACCATATTAATTTTAAGCCACATTGTTCTTCTGCATCTATAAGCATCTTCTTTTCTTAGAGGACGATGCATCTCAGGACCCAATCACACTTTCACATCAGTTACACTATGCTAGTTAATTTTAATTCATGTCTTAATAATGATTGCACAGATTAGTTTTAAAATTGAAGACTTTTTTCAGCAGCCTTGATATCACTACTTGACCTTTAAGAGTCTCAAGCAGGTCTACAGACAATATGCACTATGCAGTGTGAGGTAAATTTCCATAGCAATGCTTGGTGATTTGTCTGCATGATTTCCATTAACCTGAAGAGGAATCAGACAGATGTAATAGTCATCCAAAGATGATGCAAGACTCTGTTTATTATAGATGTTTTATCATAAATATAAATTGACTAGAAGCTTTGTAGACTCTCAGGAGGGGTAGTTTATCATAGAGTTTGAGATGAATTCTCTTAAGAGTGCATTGGAACCGCCATGGACCTTTTAGATTTGGAGAAGACCTCAGTCACACAGAAGGACCCACAAACTCCTACAGGGGAGAGAAAAATAAAGCACATATAGTTGCAAACTGAAGTTAGTAGGCCACTGATAGAATCTGAGGGTTCGGCTACACTTGCAGGTGTGCAGCACTGGGAGTTAAAGCTATCTTCGTACATCTGTGTAGGGAAAGCGCTGCAGTGTGGCCACATTTGCAGCATTTGCAGCGCTGTTGGGAGTGGTGCATTATGGGCAGCTATCCCACAGAGCACCACTTCCCATTCTGGCACGGTGAGTTGTGGGAAAGGGGCGGAGGGGGCGGGTCATTCTGCTTCCTCTCCTATCACCCCGTGCTGCATCGCTTCACATCTCAGCAATCCCTGTTTTTCCGTCCACTTTTGGCGCCATCTTGACTCTCTCAACAGTTTCTGTGCAGCGTGATTTCTGTGGGAAATGGAGCCCGAACTGCTGAGGAGTATGCTGACAAGTCTCGCCAGCACATCATGTTTGGCAGTTGAGCTATTCCTTAAGATCCAAAGTGACAAGGACTCCGATGATGCTAGCGAGTCATGTCACACGTACGACACAAACTTGCTTGTGACATTCATGGAAATGCTCAGCACCATGGAATGCCGCTTTTGGGCTTGGGATACAAGCACTGAGTGGTGGGAATCACATCGTCATGGAAATCTGGGATGATGAGCAGTGGCTGCAGAACTTTCGAATGTGAAAAGCCACTCTTCAGACCTGTGTGCTGAGCCGGCCCACCGCTGCGTGGCAAGGACACATAGATTGAAGAGCTTCCCGTGCCGTTGAGGAAAAAGCCCAAAGGGTTTTGGTGCTATTGGCCAATCTGGTAAGCTGGAACTCTAGACAGCACACCCACTCGTCGGGAACCAGCTTGGAGTGGGAAACGTTGCACTGTTCCGAATCGCGTTGCTCGCAGCCCTCTTTCAGCTGCACATTAATCCACATCCTCTCACACGCCAGAACGGTGACTCTGGGCACGTGCAGGACACTTGTGGATGGCTCTTGCACAACACTGGTCTCCTCCACCTGCCTGAGGGAAGCATCCGATGGGGACGCCTATTCCTATTTCTGGCACCACACCACCTATGCATCCTCTGCGTATGCTTCAACAAGTAGTGTATCTCCTCCATGGTGTCTCCTCCAGGCCCTTCGTGGATCACCGCTCGGCTTCTACTGACATTAACACGCTCGCCTGAACACATGCCATGATGTCACGCATCCTGAACCACGTGCCCTGTTCTAGAAGCTGCAGCGCGGACTGTTATCCTAGACCGGAACGATCACAGTTAGGGACGTCGAAATGCCATTGTATCCTCGGAGACCCCACTACCCGTTATTCGTGCCGTTAATGAAAACATACACACCATGGAAACCTTGACAGGCACAAGACGCGGTTCAAGCTCACAGGCTGACGCCGTCGCCCCACAGGTCGACTTGGACGTGCTGCTCTTTGCGCTCGTTTAAAGGCTCCTGTGCCTCTCGTCACATGGGAAGCTAGACTGGGAAACAGCGACATCCCCCGTTATATCCAGTGCTTCACCCTGCCTACTTTGTGAGGGAAGGGGAAACCTTCAGTCTCGCTGGACCTCTGAGTTCAACTGCCTGGAGCTGAATTTGCACAGCCAGAGAGCAGGCACTAGCAAAGCCACACAGGTTTCAAGGATTAGGGAGCCTTGAGGGAGGAACTTTGAAGCTGCAAAACCAACAAGTATGTTTGGTGCATTGCACGGAAGGAGTGCAGTGGTTACATTCGTAAGAATCTGTTTTCTAAGCTGATTTGCGTGCCTGTTCTTTCCTGGCCTAAGTATCTTTGACCTTTCTGCATAATAAATGACTGTTTTCAAACCAGAGATTCATTTATTGAAAAGAAAATACCTTATGACAGACACACACATTTTGGGAACCTAAACAGGGGGGTGTGGTGGGGAACGTGACAGTCACAGGTCGGTTGATTAGTCCTGTCTGGAGTGCGTGCATTGACTGCTGCACTTCAGCTGCTTATACTGCATGATGATGGAGTTGAGTGCAGGGTGGTAATGGTCATAATTCTCAGGGCTGGTTGGTGAACGTACAGTTTGGCATGGCAGTGCGTGGCTAAGAACCTGATGCTCGGAAAGTGGGTTTTTGAGCTGACTTTGGGGCACAAGGCGAAAAGACCCCCCCCCCACAGTTGGAGAGGCGCGCCCTGCGCAGTACCCTGCCTGCAGTGCTATTGAGGCGTGGATACGATCCGCGTTGCCACCAGTGCCTCTGGATCAGATGCTTTGCCGCTTTCTTCCTGTCCGCTCGGTTTTCTGGCGGATGCCCTTCCCCTCCGCCATTTCCCTTTCCCTACAGTCCTGCAACTGTTGATTCCTCTCGCGGGTTGAACAGAGTGCAATACGCTTGCAGCAGGTCTTCTTGCTTTTTCACGTTTCTTCCGATTTTTGTAGTCTTTGAGCAATTGATAACACCAGGCAGCCAAGATCTCTAATGATTGCTTGTGGAAAGCGCAAAAAATGCAACACTGAACAGAGAGTAAACATTTTTATACCAGACATTTATTCCCCCACCAGTTAAGGAGCAACATTCTTCACAATAGCTTAATTTTTCTTCCTCCTAAAAGAGAGCGCTACATACACCAGCGCACGAGCTCCGAAATGGTGGAGTAAGGGCGACTCGATTGCTTCAGGGCACTCGTCCGTGGCGTCTCTGTGCATTGGAAGCAACGCAGCAAGCTGAGGGGACATACACTACACATATCCCACAATTTTCCACAGAGTTGATCGGAAGAATCTCGCTGCTGCGGCTCACTCGGAAGTGCGAAGGGTCCTTCTACAGCAATGGCGGATCTGCCCTGCGCCCTAGCAGCTTCGCTCTGCCTGTCTTGCCAAATTCGGTCCTCCCACCCCTCCAGCACATGGCGCAGAAACCATGCCTGATGAGACACTGGACCACCAGTGGCTCCCAATAACTTGCGGCATGCATTGCCCATGCTCTGGCTGAAACTTTTGAAGAGATTACTGAGGCAGATTACCGCGACATGATAGACCACATCAATGCACTATTCCACATCTAGGCATGCATGCATGCAGCCCTAACCCTCCCTCCTCTCCCAAAAAAATTCCCCCTCCTCCGCCTCCACCTGCCCCCCCCCCGCTCTGAAGTGTCCATCGTGGTTGTCGGATTGGCGGTGGGGTCACCCCCAAGTATCGCGTCCAGCTCTTTATAAAAATGGCAGGTCGTAGGGGCAGCGCCAGAGCAGCGGTTTCCCTCACGGGCTTTTCAATAGGCACTCTGCAGCGCCTTCACTTTAACCCTGCACTGCATCGCATCCCGGTCATGGCCCCTTTCCAGCATGACTCTTGATATCTGCCCATAGGTATCGTAATTCCTATGGCTGGAGCGCTGCTGGGACTGCACAGCTTCCTCCTCCCAAACACTGATGAGGTCCAGCAACTCACCATTGCTCCATGCTGAGGCTCATTTGGCACGTGGAGTCATGGTCACCTGGAAAGATTCACTGATGGTACTCCACACCTGGCTAAGCAAACAGGAAGGGGATTTTTAAAATTCCCAGGGCATTTAAAGGGCGGGTCACCTGAGGCCAGGGCAGTAGAGTTCGAACTGATGAGCAGAGTGGCTGAACAGGCATTCTGGGATACCTCCGAATACCTCTGGAGGCCAATAACAGCATTTTTGGTTGCCACACTGGCGGAGCAGCGCTGCATCACCAGCGCTGCAGTCGTTATTCCCCAGGCCGAGGTGGAGTGCAGCCAGCTCTGTAGCCAGGGAGATATAGCACTATATGTGCCTTGCAAGTGTGCATGGTGAGTGAGTTGCAGCGCTGTAAAGCCACTACCAGCGCTGCAACTCTGCAGTGTAGCCAAGGCCACAGACAGTTACAGATGGATGGTGAAATAGAAGCTACAGAGAAGAGACTCTTGCTATGGAATTGGGAGACTCTGAGGTAGGTAACAGTTTATACACTGTTTAGATTGTAAATTCTTTGGGGCAAGGATTGTCTCTTTTGTTCTGTTTGTACAGGGCCTAGCACGATAGGCTCCTGGCCCACAACCACGTTGCTTAGGCACTATGGATAATACAAGTAATTAATAATAAGTAAGGCTACATTTTAGTCATGGGTATTTTTAGTAAAATTCATGGACAAGTCACTGGCCATAAACAAAAATTCACAGACCCATGACCTGTTCACGACTTTTACTAAAAATATCCACTGTGATTAAAACTTGGGTGGGGTCTGTGGGTGCTCAGGGTAGGGGGGTGGCCTGGGGGCACTGCAGGTGCTGGGGGAGGTGGTCTGGCACCACCTAGGCAGCAGAGGAGCCAGGGCAGGGGATCCGCTGCTCCTGCCTAATCACCAGCTGCCACAGCTCCCATTGGCTGGGAACTGCAGCTAGGAGCTGCTGGGCCATGCCAGTGGAAGCAGCCCCTGAGCCAGCACCAGCTGCTGCAGAAGTCACGGAATTCATGACTTCCATGACAGATCTGCAGCCTTAATAATAAGGTATATATTTTCAGGAAACAGATCATCTGCAGTCCCAGCAGAAAGCAGAGCACTGGATGTTGATCATAGAGTTTGGGCACTTAAACCAAAGTTATTGGCTGTCCTCTCAAGAACATTCATTTATGAGGATTGGGAAATATTAATATTACATCAGGCCATATTTGTCATCTACTCCCATCAGTATTGCTGCCTAAAATTAGAGATAATTGTGTTTTTCATACATTTCCCCTGAATTAAGATTTGTCCTTTTTTATTTATCTTTAGTATTACAATTAAATAAATTCAGGATCAACACTCTTAGATCTTAAAGACTTACAGAATTTAAAAAAGATTAAACCAGTAAGGTTCTATTGAAATGTATTGGCTTTCTAGAGAATTGACTGAGGGAGACTGATTTCCTTTCCATAGCTTTACATTAACTTTTAGAATACTGTAGTAAGGAAGGATTTTTATTAAATTCAACAAAATAGTCCCAAAACCTATGGAAAAGTTCCTTTTTTCTATTGAATTCTATAATCCTTTTCTACAAGGGATTATTTTACTCAGTTTCCAAATTGCAGACATCATACTAATTTGTCTTTTCAAAAATACACCATAATGTGCATGTTCTAATAACACAGACACTGAAAATGAGCATTTAGAGTCTCATATTTTTGCACAAATGTTTTTGTATGGAAGGAATTTTCACAAAAGCTTGACCTTTTGGACAGACATCAAATGCTCTGGACCAGTTCGACTGGATGTTCATTTATCAGAGAACCTAACTCCTTTGGTAAGTGAATCACCAGGAAACTATACAAAAAAAAAAATCTAAAAATGAGGTTCAATATGTTCTTTTGATAAATTATATCACCACTGTAATTACCAAAAACTCAACAAATGAACGCATTTACATTCCCTTTTATTAAGCAAACATTAGTGCTTGGCTGTACTCCACAATGTTATCTTTAAAGCTTCTTTTTATCAATGCTGTTTTAAGTAAAAGTACCATCTATAACAGGCAATGCATGATGATAATTGAAACTCTCAGGGAAAAAGCATCTTATTAGTAACTATCTGCCTGAAGTGGAGAAAATATGGAGAAATCAAAGCTCTTAATTTTACCTTAGGGTACTTGTATCATAAAAACAGACATACATGTGCAGAACACCCAGACCTCCTCTAGGTACTAGTAGGCATCAGTTAAAACCTTTCATCAGTTAAATTTAATGGGTATAATCCTAGCCTCATTGAAGTTACTAGTAAAATTCCCATCAGTTTCAACTCCAACATATGGAATTTTTGAACATCTGAGGTACAGTTTTAGGAGCCAAAGCCACACTAGTTTTGCTTCTTTGTATTTTTTTCCTCCAAAAAGCATCCTCGTGTATAGAGGAACAGAGATTCTCTCCCCACCACCCCCTTTTTTAAAAGAATTCATCCTCATTTTATGTGTCTTCATACAACACATTGAGCATCACTGAAAGCCCACTAAGTAACCAAGAGCCTTTCCACTAACTCTAATGGGTTTCGGGTTAAGCCCATAGCTTGATATCACTAATACAATTTTCAGGATTTTTCCAGGCATGAACTAATGGAGTGCGACATTGAATTTGAAGAGGGTGCAAAAAGTATTCTTAAAAGGTTAGATTACGTTACAGTTACTGCTTGAGTAGACCTATTCATTTCAATTGGATCAGCCAAGCAGTGTAAGGTACTACTCAGTGTCAATAAGAGTGGCAGAATTAGCAAATAATTTTATTTTACAAATAAAAAAATGCAATTTTTCTTTAATGGCACTAACAATCCTTAACATCCACTTGAGTGACATTTTGTTCTCAAGGATGTCTGCAGAAAGTCTCACAACTACTCATGTGAATGTATTATCATATGAGTGTTTTGCAACGGAAAAGGTCACATACCTAGCTTGAAAGCACTTTGAGTTTAGGGTTCGGAAGGGGAAGGAGAGAAGCAGTTGATTCCATAAAATCTGGAAATTCTATATGGGAAAAATGACTTTTGTTAAAAGAGAATATGTGCAGTGGTACTGTGAAATCTGATAACCCTTTTCAGATTATGCTGAGGAAGTCCAGAGAGCATGAGAAAGAAAAGCCAACCTCACTTTCCCCATACTGACCAATTTACAATTCATTTCCCCTATCAAAGTATTCTCTCCTATATATAACAGTGATAATTATAGGCTTTTTCTTTGACCCTGGCTCACTATGGTAAACTGGAAAGGAAACACTGTTTATTTATTCATTTTCACTTCAAGTAAAGACTGCTACTATATCTAGAAACAGAATGTTAAACCTAAACCACTATTTGGTGGGTCATTTCTTGGGTTATGTTTCATCCTCTGTTTTCATATTGGTTCTTTGGTTATTATTCTTTAAAAGTTGTGTTTGCTGTTTTTTTTCTGGTACATATGATTCAACCTTTGTGGTCTTAATTTGTAAAGCCCATTTCCTTGCTTTATTCATGTTTCTTGTTTTTCACTTATTACAACTTACAAAAATTATATAAAGAAGAGAGAAAAAAGGGATGCACCTTCCTTTATTGAGAGTTGTGTAAGTGAAGCCAGTAATTAGATATACTCTCAAGGTTCAACATTATGATATGGGCTAAGGGTTGATAATGCCTACTGCCAGAATATTAAATCACACTGAAATCTAGTTCAAACCACCTACATTTGTGACATGTCTATGAAACATGAAAAAGGATTAAAACAGATGTTGAAACAAATAACTGTGTACTGTATTTTAGGGTTGGGAAACTCATTTTGCCAAATTTAGAAGCCACTTAAAAGTCACAGTTTATGGTTTTAGAATAGAAACCAAACCTTCTAAGAGTTATGTTCCCTTTGTCTTGGCAAAAAGGGCATCCTAGGCTGCATCTTGTTTCTCTCACCTTATTTCCCTTCTTAGTCCTATAAGCAAAGACAAGAATCCAAGAAGAATCTGTATTGTCTTCATAGCACAGGTTTCCTTTTACATAAAGCATACTTAATTTCATTAAATGGGATATGTAAAATATATTGTCTACATAGAAACAACAATATTTTACTTAATGTGAAAAGGTTTTGCAAATCTAGAAGTTCTAGAGCATATGTAAAAGCTCAGAACATTAACAGGCTCTCAGTTTTCCTTGTATATTGATATACATACAGAGTAAGTTACATATATACACACAAGAAAAAATGTGAACTTCTATTAAAGCAGTTGGATCTACCTGGTAAGAAACAGTATGCAAACATCACTGGGCTATCTTTAAAATACATTAACTAAATTGTCCATGTCACCCCATACTGGGGTATATATGCAATTAACCAGCTGTTTGTTTTGTGACTAGAAAACCTCATTAGCAAATTAATAAAATAGCTACTAAGCAAATCTCATTATTTGTCTGACACCTTCTGCCATACCAATAGCACTTCACAAACAACATATTTTGATGTGAGACAAGCAGCATGCGGGGGTGGTGTGTGGACTCCTTGTGCTGGATATTGATTATTCCCCATGTAATATGAAAAGCTTTCTATTTTCCCAGCTTTATGCAATATATCAGCGGTAATGGATTCATAATCATTATCAAGCTTGATAGAGGCTTGGCTACCGTGACAGAGATCTTCTCAATTTTCTTGTCTCATACCTTCTTTTTCCCTCTGGAATATTGCTTACATAAAATCCAGTATTAATATTGCTTTTTTTGCTGTTTAATATCAGTTATTGATGGCAGCAATCACTCTTTTAATCCGAATGAATAGATAATTGCTACCGAAGTGCCAAACATATTGGCACAAATTAAGCTGTCGTCAAGCAAACCATAATGCTCAGAATTATTGCTCTCAGGTAACATGGGATTTTATTACAGATTTATGCATCTGAATATTGTTTCTATTGGCAACTATCATACCTAGTTACTGGGTGCTGGCAAAAAGCAGCATATGATACTATACTGGTTCAATTTTATACTTATCATGAAAATAGATTAGGTAGCTGTGCAAATTGTTCTCCTACTTCAACTACTATTTACTTTTTTAAAATATCTGGTGAGGGAAATGGCACCTTAAATCCTTCCAAGAAAAAACAAACAGGTTTATAAAACCTTCCTCCTGGAAATTATTTTTTTTCCTTTGCCTCAAGTAGCACTTATTTACATATCCTGGGCTGACAATCCTTTATAGTTCAGGCCTACTCTAAGTAGAATAAAATATTTTCCTCGCAAAGAGTTCTTGGGGTTCCTGTGCTTGATCTTCCCCAGTTCACAGTAGGCTCAATACTGCGAGGTACTGGTGCTTAACTCTTCCATGGGGTCATCAACTCTCACAGAATTCAATAGGAGTTGAGGGCATGCGGCACCTCTCAGCACTTCTCAACTTGAAGGAATGAGCCATATGCGCAACAACTTCACTGCCAGTGTATGTTTTGTTCATCTTCTGCATCTCGCTGTGTTGGGCTTGTACATTTTTTTCTATGTTCACTTCATCTAAACTACAACATTAAGTCGATTTAAGTTAAGTTGGCATACAGTCACCACAGTAATTAAAGCTGTGGTTCACATGCACACTATTCTCCTGTCAGCAGTATGCATCCTCACCAGGAATGCTTCCACTGACATTTTGAAAAATGGGATAGATAGATAAATTAGATTATATTCTAAATGCTCTTAAACCATTTTGATAACTCCATACAAATAACATTTCCTTGCTGTTTGTGTTTTTCAGTTTTAAACTCTTATATTTATATCACAAGGCATTTAGTGATCTTTAGAGACATTACCTAACTTGTATAAGTTGTAAAAGCGGCTTTCTAATATAATAGATAGGTGTTATTATTATGTTGCTTAATCACTGCTTACATTGCAGTTTATTGCACTTGGATACTATCTCAGATCCATCATTTATAATTGCCATATGTTCAGAATCATTAAACTGGCATTTTATTAAACACACAGGATAAGGTGTGAAACATTTTTTCTCATCTATCATTTTAAAATTTAAACTACTGAACATAATCTTACCCAATGAGGCCATAAAACACTTTACAAAAATAAATAAATCATGGTCCTTTTCTCCTCAACAAACCCCTTAAAGACAAAACCTAACTATCCCCCCAAACTCCGTACACATACACACACACACACACACACACCCCACAAGTGTCAGGGTATTAAGTAAATCAAACACCCAATTGTGACTGCTTATAACTTTCATTAGACCAGTCCTATAGAAAACAAAATGCTGTAAAGCCCAATAAAATCTGAATTTAGGCTAAACTTTAGCTAGAAGTCAGGGAGTTTGCATTGCATAATGATTTTGAGAGCACTGACAGCATTCTCTTGTGATAATGAATTCAATAGTGTATTAAAACTATTTAAATCCAGATTAGTTTATGTTTAAGTTTGAGAAGGAAGCCTAGAGAACAAAAAGTTATGATCCTAATCATAACATAAAGATTATGACCAACATTTTCAAAATTGGAGCCCAGATCCTCTAAGGCACCTAGTTTCCATTAAAATCTATGGGAGTTAGATGCCTAAGAATCCTTTGAGGATCTTGCCCTGGGGGCTTAATATTAGGTACCTTGATTCATATTTAGGTACCCAGCTGAAGACCTGATTCTGTACCATTGATAGCCAATGAGAGCTCCTAGGTACTCAGTACCTCAGACAATCTGGTCATTTAGTGAGGTGTCTACATACAGATTTCAAAGCCTCACTTTAGGCAGCCACTTTTGTAAATGTTGCCCTATATTTTCAGTATCATATATAAGATGATCTTTTGCTGAATAAAATACAGTGAACTGAGCATTTAGGGACTTGATCCTGCATCGCTGAGATCAGTGGGAATTTGTTTCCTTCCACACACCCCAGTGACATCAGGGGGAGCAGGATCAAGCCCCTGTTTTGGCCCTATCTTATTTCAAAGATTTAAATAGTAGGAGTGAAATCCTGGACCCACTGCAATCAATGGGGACTTTTGACATTGTCTGCTAATGGGGCCAGGGTTTTACTCTAGGCCCTGAGCCTCCAATAAGATTTATGTGGGAAGAACCCTATAAAGTCAGTGGAACTCCACACTGGCACAGTAGCTTCTTTAGATCAGTCAGATGTTCTGTCCTCAAAAAGGTATTTAAAGGGCAGTTAGTTACCTAAATACCTTTGAGGATCCAGGACCATGTCTCAAGGGCAGCATCAAGAAATATCAGACTTTGCTATCCTTTGTACATGACTATTAATGATGACGATGATGATTTTCCAGATTTGCTCACTATCCTTGAGAGAACTAAAACCAAAAGATTTTACAGCAAACCATCTCTATTCAGCAAAGCACTTTCACACACAGGCACAACTTTAACCCCATGCTCAACTACCTTTGATTTCCATGTTAAAAAATGCTCTTAAGAGCTTTGTTGAATTGTGGCCTAAGAGGGGCTTCAGGGGAGATAAACAATAGTCTTTTTTATGAAATAACTTAGGGTCAACTATTTCAATCAAAAATCCCTGAAATAATTTTGGCACTAAAGTACATTATTATCTCCCTAGGCACCTTCTTTCAAACACTATTACTCACAGGTTGAAGTCCTCGGCTTCTTTCCCAAAGCCTCCAAGCTACACTGCAGTAGAGCGTTCTCTTGTGCTAATGAATTCAATAGCATATTAAAGCTATTTAAATCCAGATTAGTTTTATCTTGATCCTTAATTATATCCTTTCAATTCCCCACCCCACTCCCCCACCTGTTCTACGGAAGTTTCCAACTTCTGAATCTTAGGGAGAAAGATATCCAAATTAAGGCTATTTTCAGAAAAAAATTAGGAAATATCTCAGATTCTCTGGTACAACTGAGCTGTGTTCCCTTGATCTAGAGCTATCTTATGGCCAGTTTAATTTTGAGTGTCACTTAGAGTAGCTATCAGGAGTGCTTTGAGGTCAACTTTAAATAGCACTGAGCTGCCTGTGATCCCCAGGGGCCATTCCAGTAGCTGGTATTGCTGGAGTGCAGCATCACTGTGCGTTTAGACACATTCGCTTTTCCCAAGAACATGCCCTTGACCAGCAGCTGACAGGTAGAGGGTGGCATAGAGCCTTCATACTGACTCTCCGCTACTCAGAATTTCCCCCCGTGCAAGAGAAATTCTCAGGGAGACATTCAAGCCAAGTTATGGTACTTTTTTGCTTCGGGTCAATAGTTGGATCAAGAATTTGACCCACAGCGTTTAAAGCATTATCCTTTTCTCCAGATGCAAAAGAAGCCAAACCTACAGACAAAACTGAGCCTGCATGGGTAAATGGGAGAGACTACAAACTATGAGGATACACTAGTCTCTGAGAAGCCTCCAGCTTCTCTGCTGATTTTAAACTCTTTACATTGATCTGAGAAGTCAAACTTATCAAAAATAGTTAGATGACCCGTGCTTCTTTGAGTCTTGGATATCCCTCCTCCCCGCAAAAAAACAACTTGTACTGTATGTCACTCCATGGTTTAAGACAGCTATAAAATTGTACCTACATATGGCCAAACAGACTTTTGCTGAGAAGGAGACCAATATCATCATGCACACCCCCAGGTCCTGTACTGAAAATAAACTGCAAATCTGATGGCACATGCCATCTTCACCCAGATGGAGAAAAGCAGTGTACCTGGGGGGCTGATGATTTCAGTCACCCATAGTACCAAGTCATTCTCGCCTCCTCTCCCTCCATCACTCCCCCCAAAATAGGCTTCTTGGACTTGACTTTTGTTTGATCGGGGGGGGGGGGAGGAGAAGAAGAGATGGCAGTATTTCCCAATAAAACAGCCACTTGTGGCACCCAAATGGGACATCCTTCACCAAAGGTGCTGGAACTAGGGCTTGAAGTGGTTTCCAGTATACAATAGCTCCCAGCACCCCCACTATAAAAATTGTTCCAGCACCCCTGTCCTTCACAGTAAATTGTGCTGAGCCTTTCTTACATGAAGAATGAAATAATTAACCACGTTGACAATCTAAATCATCACCACTGGGCATTTGAATTAACATCTCACTTACACGAATGGGGCAGTTTACATTTGCTCAGAGCTATTGTTCCAGGCTCTTCCTAGACACACAATACCACCCCGGAGATCTCTGTATTGGTTACACTCAGTTCACATCCTTTTCTTTGTAACCATAACAGCTTGTAACTTTTTATTTTTTCTTCTTAAACTGAAACTTGAGATTCTGGAGAGCAAGACAACACCTCAAGAGAAGCGTGCCATATTGCCATGTACTAGCCAAAACCTGGACTAGGGACATGTTTTTAAAAACTATACCATTACAGTATGCGTGCTAACCCATGATGATGATGCTAAGGTGGATTCATTATGTGTGAACAGACATGTACATCTC
Organism: Chelonoidis abingdonii; assembly: GCF_003597395.2. Lineage (NCBI taxonomy): Eukaryota > Metazoa > Chordata > Testudines > Testudinidae > Chelonoidis > Chelonoidis abingdonii. The sequence continues at coordinate 85,937,812 of NC_133769.1, forward strand.
ACCTCTCCATATTTAGGTACAACCTGTTATTCTCACAACTGTTGATGACATGCAATTCTTTTAGCCTTCCCTGACAGGCAAAGCTGTATTGCAGATATTTTCCCCCAGTTTGACCCTGCTTCCACGAATATATTGGAGAAAATGTAGGATGTCCTAGAACAGTGATCAATGATCTCCTGTCAGCCTTGGGTTTTGGTCCCAGAGAACAGGCAATATGTGAGGAAGACAATATGACTTACACAGTTTGCGTGAAAATATACATTTTCATAGAATCAGAGAATATTAGGGTTGGAAGGGACCTCAGGAGGTCATCTAGTCCAATCCCCTGCTCAAAGCAGGACCAATCCCCAACTAAATCATCCCAGCCAGGGCTTTGTCAAGCCTGATCTTAAAAACCTTTAAGGAAAGAGATTCCTCCACCTCCCTAGGTAACCCATTCCAGTGCTTCACCACCCTCCTAGTGAAAAAGTT
>NC_133769.1:85939991-85967610 GCF_003597395.2 Chelonoidis abingdonii
TCTTTTTTGTGTTTAAGAACAACAAGGATTTCACTGTTAAGCCAAGCTGGTTGCCTGACATATTTACTATTCTTTCTACACATTGGGATGGTTTGTTCCTGTAACCTCAGTAAGGATTCTTTAAAATACAGCCAGCTCTCCTGGACTCCTTTCCCCCTCCTGTTATTCTCCCAGGGGATCTTGCCCATCAGTTCCCTGAGGGAGTCAAAGTCTGCCTTTCTGAAGTCCAGGGTCTGTATTCTGCTGCTCTCCTTTCTTCCTTGTTTCAGGATCCTGAACTCAACTATCTCATGGTCACTGCCTCCCAGGTTCCCATCCACTTTTGCTTCCCCTACTAACTCTTCCCTGTTTGTGAGCAGCAGGTCAAAAAGAGATCTGCCCCTAGTGGGTTCCTCCAGCACTTGTGCCAGGAAATTGTCCCCTTCACTTTTCAAAAACTTCCTGGATTGTCTGTGTACCACTGTATTGCTCTCCCAGTAGATATCAGGGAGAGCAATACTGAAGTCTCCCATGAGAACCAGGGCCTGCGCTCTAATAACTTCTGTTAGTTGCCTGAAGAAAGCCTCGTCCACCTCATTCCCCTGATTTGATGGTCTATACCAGACTCCCACCACGACATTACCCTTGTTGCTCACACTTCTAAACTTAATCCAGAGACTCTCAGGTTTTTCATTTTGCTTATCCTCTCTCTCAATAATTCATATGTTTGTGGCATTAGCAAAATCAGAAAGTTAAGCTACTCAAGGCCTCACATAACTCTTAAAATGTCTTTTCGTGCAGGAATGGGGAACCAGCAGAATTACAGAAGAAAGTGCGGTCAAATAGCATTGAAATGGAAGATGAAGATAATTAGTGTTTGCCCCTTTTCTGCTTTGCTTGTCAGGCACATCGTATTATCTGAAATACAGATTACAGCACTGGAACAATGGCTTTGCAAATTCCCAATAGGTGTATACCACATTAAGCATATGTGAGATATCCATAAGTGTATCATTTTGTTGTATTGTATTCAGCTGTAAAACTGCATCCCCTGCCAAAACGCTAGACCAGGATACAATGTTTTCAGCTTGGAAACCTATTTTCTTTCATTCCCTCTGGGGGATAGGAAACTTCAATAAGCAAACCTTTTATACCTTGTCTTGCACCTAGTATTTGAATCAGCATCAGAAGTGTAAACTCATCCAATAAGCCTTCCCTTAAGTTTGCACTGTAAATAGGATTGTAACTCAAGAGAAACTTTGTCTGGCTCAAAAGTCAGGTAGGTGTAAGTCAGTTCAATTTACAGAGACGTGTTAAAGTTCAAGCATTTTTTGCCAGGTTTGTTGAAAATATGTGATCCAATGCACAGAGAAGTGAGCAAAATATACAGAGCCAGATCTAGAGCATCACTGATTTGCAATAGTTGCATATCTTGCCCTCAATTTTTTTAAAAATGTGCTGCCAGGTGAACACCTCCTAAGCAGTGGCAAATGCTCATCATGTTTCAAATATAAATATCAGCCTTGTCCAAGTCTTTTTATTATTAATTATTATTATTATTATTATTTATTCATCCTTTTCATGGACTAGATGACCTCCTGAGGTCCCTTCCAACCCTGATATTCTATGTTCTTTGATCATTCTCTCTTGCTAACATCTTCTCTTAACAATGACCATCAAGCCTCTTGGTGTCATTTGTCTACCCATAAAATTCTAAGTTATGAAACATTGCTTATTCAGGGAAAGACTAGTTTCATGAAAAATAAAAATCCATGTTCTCACCTGTGCCCAGGGTTTTCTGGGAGCAGCTGGGACAGAGTGCAAAAGAAGCCATTTGCAGCTCACTGATCCTCAGGGCCGTTTCTAAGATGACATTATTTAAAACTACTCTGTGACAATCTCAGGGCAGGGGGCGCCCCTTCACCTGGCAATCCCATCATGCCAATAGAATCCTCAGCCTGCTAGCTAGCAACACAGGCTTTATGGGCATTTTATGCCATCCAAACATCTCTGAGGATTAATTAGCATAACATTTTTGCATATGCACTCAACATATTAGCCACCCTAATCATTTGTGGATTTGAGTTGTTAACCTGTAAATATTGACACCTGTATAGTCTAACATAACAATTTCCAGTTCATTTGCTACTGACAGGGATATATCTTATAAGGTAGTGTACTCATCACCAGTAGCATCCCCTTGTGTCAGGGTGCGATGCTGCAAGGGGTCCTTATCTCCAGCACCTCCTGCTGACAATCTGCCTCTTGCCAGGTCTTCTGTGCTCAGTCCTCCAGCCAGTCACAGAAAGTTAAGATAGTCCAACTATAAGTTCACAAAACCTCCCAACACATAAAAGTCTTCAGCCACCTTTTGGGCTGCTGCTCAGCATGACCTGTGGGGTCAGGCTCCAGCCCCACCTTAGGCTCAGTATTGCTTCTGTTGTGCTTCCTCAGGCACTGATAGGGGAACCCTCCACTCTGGGTTGGGCTCAGGGACCCTGTATTAACAGATAGACCTGCTTCTTCAGATGTGCATCTGTTTCCAGTCCTACCTCCAGCCCCTCTCAGGCTGCTTTCCCACAGTCTGGGCTTCACACAGCCTCCCTTTGGTTCTCAAGCCTCTGGCTTCTCCTTTCCCTGTTGAACTAACCACTCTTCTGGCTCCCCTAAAGTACTTTTACTGACTCCGACCTCAAGGTGTCCCCCACAGAAGCCTAACCCATTCCCTGTGGATTCTCCTACCTGCCTTCTTGTTCATTTAAGCCCCTTTTCACAGTTCCCTCCACCCCATTCCACAGGAGTCTGACTTAATTTCTGTGGGTATCACAAAGAATCCTGTCTCCTCTACAGTTTCTTCCTCTACTGAGTTCTCTCAGCTTCCTTATGAGGGCTCAGGTACCCAGCGATCCTTACCTAGCTCTGCCCACTGCCCCAGCCAGAGGCAATTAGTCAGTTGGAGGTGCTCTAATTGGCTCTTAATCACTTGTTAAACAGATGATGGGAATTAGTCTCATCATGTAACCTTCATGGGGTAGTGTGGATAGAGAGTACATCTACACAGCTACACCGCAAAAACAAACAAAAAAACCAAAAACCAAAACAAAACCAAAATAAAACACATGACAGCGTGTCTCAGAGCCCAGGTCAACAGACTGAAGCTCAAAAGGCTCATGCTATGGGACTCAAAATAGCAGTGTATATGTTCCCACTTAGACTGGAGCTCTGAGACAAAGACTTGGGTTTTGTCCCTGCCCGCAGGTATATGGGATCTTGGGGAGCAATTACCATACAGGTGGGGTGCCAATTAATTTCTTTATTAAAGGAAAAAGGAAGTGGTGGGAATTTAACAATAAAATACGATGGGATGGGTTGTATAGGGTGTTTACAATAGACAATGATGTGGGGGGGTTCTTCTTATTGAACAGTGTAGGGAGTTCTAACAGTAGAGTGCAGTAAGTGGGGTTCAGCACAATGGGATACAGTACAGTGAATAAGCAACTCAACTTTATATAGGAACTACTCTAGATGCAGTGTGGAATGCAAAATGTACCAAAAAGAAATGCAAAGTAAAATGGTAGCTTCTATATAAAATGATCAACAATCTCAGATAGAATGTATTAAGTGGTTAATAGCTTTATACACAATGTAACACAATGGCATCAATGCAAATACCCAAATATATCAGAAAAGTGGAGGCAACCAATGGCTGGTGTTATAACCACAAGTAAAATGTGAATCACAGTGCAATGATACAAATGGGTGATAAGTGAAATTATGCAATGTAACAGGTATAAAAGAAAATTACTGACTTAATTTGTGAGGCCTGTGATAGCAGATAATCTGCAAGAGTGTACACTAAAGGCTGGTCAAGGAACAGGAGTGGGGAGGGAAGTGAATGATCAGTGGCAATGGATGAGGGAGAGTGCAAGCGTGCAAGCAGCGAGAGACTCTGAAGCCCTGTGGGGTGAAGCCCAGAGCCAGTCCTCAGGAGCCTGTGGGTTGGACGTATGGGAGACAAGAGCGCTGGAGCGCACTAAGGGGATCTGCGGAAGCAGCAAGACGGGAGGGCAACTGAAACGTGCAACGCGCATGAGAAGGCACGTGGGGAGAATGGAGACGGTGAGAGAAGAAACAGGTTGCAGCAGCGGAGAGACTTCAGGGAAGTTGCGGAGCAGCGGGGTGAAGACAAACGGAGCAGTGTGATGGTACTTCGTCGGTGAGCGGGCAGCGGAGAAGCGGGAGCACGAACACAGGGGGATACAGGAGAAGGCAGCAGGAGAAGTGTAAAGAAGGGCTAGAGGGAGGTTTAAGCAACAACGCGGACACCCAAAAAAAGGAAAGAAGCGGCAAAGGGTTTGGGAAGTTACACAGGGGGAGAAGCAGCAAGGGTCTGGGAAGTTCGAGGGGTGATTGCAGATGCGGGGGGAAAGCAGCAAAGAATTGCGGAAGTTCAGGGGAGAGTGCAGATACGGGAAAAAGCAGCCACAAGGGTTACAACAGGGAAGACACGGAGAAATACACAGAGGGGGAGATTGGAGCCGGAGGTAGAAAACAGAAACGGGAAAGTTCAGGGAGAGATCCGGGACAGCAGGAAGACGAATTCAAACAGCAAAAACCTTATCTATCATCTAACATTAATCAAATTTATATAAAATGAACAAGCAGCTTATACAAAGTAACAAACACAGGCTACAGATACACACCAGGCAAGGTCCTTTGAATCGTATACATTAACCACACGGACTAGGCCAAACAACAAATATCACAATTCCTAAGCAAAACTATAACAAGCGCACTCTATACCAGAGCAATCCACGTAACAGACAAACGTCACTCAATCTTTGCCGACAATGTAAGCAAGGCACGCGTCTTGAATACTTCTACAAGTTGCTACAATCTTAGCAAACTATGACTTAATTAAACAAAAGCAAAACCCTATGGTGCACCTTATGCTATAGGAAGGTCACAGAGGCAGAAGTGGTATGCTGCCCAAATACAGCTCCAGGCAGCCTCCAAAGCAAGGATCGTCCAGACTAATCTAAGGGGCTGCAGACAGTGATGACGGGCTGAAGTAGTGAGCCTCGAAGCAAAAGCCCACGGAGGCAGTAACTTAGCAGCGGCCACAACAAACTCTATATTTTAGCGGCAAAGCACACAGATTTTTAAGAAGGTAATTTTGACACAGACCAAGGTTAGCTTGAGTCTGTGTGCTGTTGGGGAACAGACGCCATGACAGCTAAAGCTAATATAACATAAAGCTATAGAAAGTTTTTTTTTCCAGAGGGGATTCTACAGTCCCCCAAAGCACAGCATAAGGACCAGAAGAACCCAAAGGAGGGCCTCATACGACTCGGTCTCGTAATCAGGAGAACTCTCAGGAGCAATTCATTCTGTGGGAGGGGGCGGTTTAAAAAACGGGGGGTACGCTCAAAAATAAAACGGAAGAGCGGAGAAAGGACCCCCCAGAACCCCTGGCTGATCAGACCAGGGCCAGCAATGCAGAATCCTTTCTGATGTTTGCTTTCAAAAATATGCCTGGTCTTTAAATGCGAAACTCAGGCAGTTTCCCGCCCAGTAATCCGAAGGCCCTACCTCTGTTCACAGGGGAGCCAGACACAGGGAAAAACTGCAGCGTGGAACACAGAGGAGCTGACTGGGCATGGTCCCTGCACAATATGGTGTGAGCTTCAGCACTCTCAGGACTCAAATAGCACATGAGGCCTATGAATCCTGCCACGGATCTTCAATAACACATATTAGGTTTGCAGCTGCTGGACATTGCCTACCCTACACCAAGCCCACGTTGTTTAAGCAATGGATAACAGGACCAACCCCTCTTGCAACAGCGGCAAGTCATGGGTTCCCACTTAAGGCACGCAGCCACAAAGTGGCCTCCCATCCCTTTGAGAAGGCAATGGGCTCTTGGTAAACAACTCTAAGCGGGCCCTCCCGTTTGAGACAACGGCATGGCCGTGGACCTTGGTAACACAACTTTAACAGCCAGGGAGGCGGCGCACGGCAGTGCCGGAACAAAAACAAAATGGAGTCGGGGACTAGCTTGTAGCAAAGCAAAATGGAAATAGGGGATAGCTGCTTAAAGACAGGTTTCAGAGTCCAGGCCCTCAGCCTAAGGCCTGTGCCTAAACATTTCTTACAACTGCTATTTATCAACCCTGTAGTGTAGCCCCGCAAGCCTGAGTCAGTTGACCTGGCGCTTCTGAGGCTCACTGCCATGTGAACAGAATGTACACACATTTTACTGAGATAAAAAATTATCCCCTTCCTTAGCTTAGCTCGCGTATGACAACCCCGAATACTCCCCACTCAAAAATTATAATACCAATCCTATACTTTTCCCTCAATGTTCATTGTGCTGCTCATAGAGTTTTCCCCAGCCCCAAGTTCTCCCTTTCTCTCCTAGACCCCCAGCAGTTCTACCCACTCTGTCCAGATCTTTGAGAGCCAACTCTCACCTCCCTCTGTCCAGAGCAGAGAGTTAAGCATACTATATTGTCACAGTAAATCACGCACAGGGGAAGAATGCAGAAGAAAGCAGTTCAATTTCAAAAGAATGCTGACTTACAACAAGAAGGCTTTAACCAAAACAAAAAAAAAAAAAAAAAATAAAAAAAAAGGGATTACTCTTTAGCGCAAAGAACCTCATTGTTCTTAGCAAGGAAGAGCTCTAGATGGTCCATTTCTTTTCCTGGCTTGATTTTCACTTTATAAATCATATCTTTTCCTTTACAAATTTTTGCTAACCAAAAAAAAAAAAAACAAAAACAACCCAATAACTTCTCTTTGTTTTAACGTGCAGAATGCACCTGCAGACTAGGGGACAAACTTAGGTCTGCTTCAAAGGGAGATGCTCCCCCATGTCTAAGGACCAACGCTGACTGCAACTGTAATCTCAGGATAGCCCAAGATGGAAATGACACAAAGGGAGAGGGATAGCTCAGTGGTTTGAGCATTGGCCCCCTAAACCCAGGGTTGTGAGTTCAATCCTTGAGGGGGATGCTTAAGGATTTGAGGCAAAAATCAGTACTTGGTCCTGCTAGTGAAGGCAGGGGGCTGGATTCAAGGTCCCTTCCAGTTCTAGGAGGTAGGTATATCTGCTATTATTATTTTATAAGGAGACACTGATTGTTACAGGGAAACTTTGAGTACCTCATCAGAGAAAAAGTAGAAATGCTGAACATAATTTAACATGACTATTTCAAGTGAGTTGAGTTTTTCTTAGAGAAAGCAGTTTTGCTATTTGGCTTTGGATTCAAGAAAATGTTAATCTTTACTACCATCATTATTACTGTGTGTTCCTTGTGTTTCCCAGAAAAGGGAGGGAAAGATTTATGCATGTATTTCTTTTCTCTCCAGCTTTGTGGACTAAAATAACCCTGGTATATAAGAAAATAAGACAAGATTCTGTCCTGGAGAACCAAGGTGGGGATATATTGTTTCAAATATATTAATGTTGAATTTCACTATATGGTTCATGGTTGAACTACAGTCAAGAACAGTAACTTTCACAAAGGCCAGAGCTCAGTAGGTTACATTTGTTAATCTTTAAGGTGCCACAAGGACTCCTCATTTTTATTGTCCCTCTGGAGGTACTGGGGCTTGAACACTTAAAAAAAAAAAAGCTGCAAGTAAATCCTCCAAATGAGGAAGGCTAATTGGTTGAAGGTTATAATATGCTCATTCAGAAAATGCTTGGCATTCGCAAAATGGTCAGAAATTAGGATATATTGTTTTACATATGTTTTAACTTTTTAGGGTTGTTTGTTTTTTCCAGGTTGGTGGGCTTTTCCCATCTCTTCTTTAAAACATTAAGTGGAGGCATAGATATGGGATTAACAAATATAGACCCCAAAAATCCCCCAATGCTGCAAGCAGACCTCTTCATCTGGGGCATTGTTTTGTGACTCTGCCCAGGAACAGGGATCTGCCACATAGAAGATTGTGCAGAATCTGAGCCTAAATATATTTTATCCTGATGAAGTGGATTTGTTTTTTGGGGACAAAATTACAACAAACTACATGAAATGTTATTAGTAAGAGCTAGAATACCTTCAAACTGTACAAAGTGCTTAACTCACAATAATAGATTTAGTGGGAAAACACATACATAGGAAGTGAGAAAAAACAAAGGATTTTTATTGTGGTGGTATCAGACAGAGGAAACAATCTTACACCTTTCAGGCTGAGAAAAGCTGCATGTGTTACACAAAATTAGAGGTGAGAAAACTATCACTATAGTTCTAAAATCAGATTCCCTTCAGATCTTGAAATGCCTGGTGCTTGCAATTTGATCTGTAAATCTCCATTAAAGTAATGTAACAAAAGTTTAATGGAAAATTAGGGGCTTTTGCACCATGAGCCAAATTCCTCACTGATGTAACTGGTCAGTAGAGTCACACTAAGAATCAATCCAGCCTCATGTTTCAAAACTGAAGACTAAGCTGGAGAAAATGGAAGGGAGTCTATTTCTATCAATGCACTGAGTTGTAGGGGAAGAACTGAACTCAACAGTATTAAAAACCTATCCATCCCTCATAGTCAAAGAAGATGCTGCCCTATAATGAAATTTGGGATAATGAAGCAACTGCTCAAATATAGAAACCTCAGGATAATTGGGATTTGTGAAAACACTGATCCATCCAAAGCCCACTGAATCAATGAGCCTCTCCATTGATTTGGATGAGGCCTGAAGTGAAAACGGGAAGGCAGTTGAGGTTTGAGATTTAACTGAACTTCTATCTGAGATTAGACCATGGTGGGTTATCGCAGAAATTGCTCTCCCACTTGGACCTCTGCAGAGCTGTTGGATTTGCTCAGTATATGAGGGGTGGAGGCTGTGCAGTCCCAGCTGCACTTGAGCAGTAGGAATTTGGATGCCTAAGGGCAGATTTCTTGAGGCAGGCATACCATAAGGCAAGGGAAGCAAACCATCGCTCAGTTGCTTCACCCTAGACCTCCTGGTTCTATAAGGTGCTGGATGCTATCCTCAGTGGCAACCCCACCTCTATCGCCAAGAGCCGTGTGGATACTTTGGAGGACACAGAAGCAGTGGAAAGAGGACCTAACCCAGAGGACAAAGTTATTGATGAAGAGGTGGAGTTAGATGAGGATATGCAGCTCCCGGTGGGGTCAGCCAGTGGGGCAGGCACCCAGGAACTGTTCTCCACTCTAGAGGTGTCTAGCTAGTCTCAACAGTTGCTCTCTGGTGAGCAAGAAGCAGGAGATGAGACTTCTGGTAAAGTGGGGCTGTGGCTTGTGTAATGCGGAGGTGGGTTCAGGGCACAGCAATATGGGAAGCTGGCTGTGTTTCTGTGAGCTGGACATTTCCCTGTGTAGCTAATCAGTGTGGCAGAACAGATTGTTGATGTGTTTCTAGCTAGGATCAGTGAGAAAGTGATGGCAATGTTGCAAAAGGTGAATTTAACATAAATGTTTCAATGCTATGCATTAATTTAACAATCCCACCACTGTGCATTGTCCCTCATGCTTCACCAGATGTGGCCTTCAGGAACACCTCACACACTCCAGCTGAGCATCGCCACCAATAAGAAAGCACCCAAGATGCAGCAAAGAAGAGATGTTCCGAGGTGTCCTGCAGTGTTCCAATGCAGAAAATAGGAAATGCAAGGAGTGCTGGGAAGCCGAACGGCAGGACAGATAATAGAATCACACGTTTGTTAAGGACGCTACTGAGCGGATGATTAAAGTAATGGAGGACTGAACACAGATGCTGAAGGCCTTAAAAATGCTGCAGACTGAGCAGATCAGTGCTCGACCTCCACTGCAGCACATTCAGAACTCTTTTCCAGGCCCCTCTCCCAAACTCCGCCTGCACATTCCTTTCCACCATCCCGGACTTCTCAGTTTCCCCTTCACTCCACCCCTGCAGATAACTTTCACAAGGATATTTGGACCTGCACACAGCTGTAAAAGTCTGCCTTTCCCTGGTTCCTTCTTTCCCACCAAGCATCTGTGTGTTTGTGTGTGCTGTTTCTTGTGAAATAAAAGCAACCTTTTATAATGGTAAATCATCTTTATTTTTTTTTCTGACAAGGTGAGATTGCAGGCACTGCCAATACATTCACAGGTGTTTTAATCACTTTATTACAGGAATATAAGGCCCCGTGTAAGGTTTCATGAGCCATGGCAGTAAGGGGTATCCAAGGTCCCCCAGGATCACTATAGGCATTTCAACACCCCCTCACTGTAATCTTCAGGTTAGGAAAGAAAGTCCCTGCTTGCAGATTTCTGTACAGGATGGTGTTCCTGAAGATGCATGCATCATGCACCTTCCCAGACTACTCCGCATTGATGTCAGTGAAATGCCCACGGTGATCCACAAGCACGCAACACTATGGAGAAGTACTCCTTCCTATTGATGTACTCCATCGCAAGGTGGTCTATGCCAAAACTGGAATGTGAGTGCCATCTATCACTGCTCCACCGTAAGAGAAACCCATTTCTGCAAAGCCGTCCACTGTTTCATGCACATTTCCCAAAGTCACGGTCCTTCGTAGCAGGATGCAATTTATGGCCTGAACACTTACATTAACAGAGCCCTAACAGTTGACTTCCCCACTCCAAATTGATTTGCAACTGACCAGTAGCAGTCTGGAGTTTCCAGCATCCACACAGCAATTGCCACATGCTTCTCTACCAAAAGGGCAGCTCTCATTCTGGTGTTCTTGGGTCGCAGGTCTGGGGCAAGCTCCATGCAGTTCCAGGAAAGTGGCTTTCCACATCCGAAACTTCTGTAGCCACTACTCGCCATCCCACACCTGCATGATGAGATGATCCCACCATTCAGTGCTTGTTTCATGAGCCCTAAAGCAATGATCTACCCTATGCACCTGCTCTGTGAATGCCAAAAGCAATCTAAAGTTGCTTCTATCCATATCATGCAGAATGTTGGGCACCTGCAAGTCTTCTTCACTGCCATCTGTGATGTCTTCACGACAGTTAACAGAGCAAAGGAGTGCAGTGCGGGATCCATCCCTTCTCACAAAGATGCCGGGGTGCACAGCAAAGAAGGGCTGTTGAAAAAATGCCATGAAAGAAAGCTGGAAGCCCGTGAGATGCTGGGACAGAAAGCAATCCATCATGGGACATTTAGCACTGTCCCAAGATGGGCTGTGATCTGCTCTGTCATTCCACAACCCCTAGTGACAGGACTGTGGGATAGGTACCCACAGTGCATTGCTCATACTGTCGATGATCGTGTCCCCACTGTGGACGCGATCTGCTGATAGAGGCAGCAAGTGTGAACATGAAATTGCAATTTTTATTATGTCAACTTTTGGGTACGAACATCATTTTTGTCAACACAAATTGGTACTGAACTCTTCAAAAACTCTTATGTGACAGATTTATTATTATTAATGGTAAATTGGGTAATTAAGTTTTTATCTTTTTTTTTTAACATTATGCTTACACTGATGTTGTACAGCTCCAGTTTAACTAGAAATTCAATATCCTGTGAAGATTCAGAGTATCTCAAATTTTTCTATTAAAGCATATCATTTTTACTTTGTGCAACATTTTTTTTAAAATAAGTGGATTTGATCCCATGTTGTTAATTGTATCCAGGAGATAGCAGTTGTCTCCTTCTTCTGATAACAAAGGAATTGCAGAATACTGTCATTTCTGTTATTTTTCTGTTTTGTTTTTCCCCTCTTCTTCCAATTCCATTTGTGTAGCAGGACCCCATTATGTGATGTCTTCTCTGTCTTGAAAGTTTTTGGTTAAAAATGCCCATAAAGAAAAATGTTTAGAAAGGAAAACTCCTGAACAGAAATTGTTTTATAGGGCCAATATAGATTATTGGAAAAGACTCAATGGGTTTTGGATCAGGTTCATAATCCTCTAGCACACAAATGAAATAAACTGGGAAGTGATAGCAGCAGAGAATCCTGTTGCACCTTATAGACTAACAGACATTTTAGAGCGTGAGCTTTCGTGGGTGAATACCCACTTCGTCTGACGAAGTGGGTATTCACCCACGAAAGCTCACGCTCCAAAACGTCTGTTAGTCTATAAGGTGCCACAGGATTCTCTGCTGCTTTTACAGATCCAGACTAACACGGCTACCCCTCTGATACTTGGGAAGTGATGAAGTTTTACAGAAGAGTTCTTGCTAGATCATTCTGATATTCACTGTCAGAAGTATCAGCACACTGGAACATGAAGGAAGAGCCCTGAGGTTCTATTCACACCCATGGTTTTTAGAGGATGCCACCCTTTCCAGTTATTAATTATGCAGTTTCATACAAGAAGCTGATTAAGAGCCAGACTGTGATATTTAGCAACAGGCCTAAACTGGGAGCTGTGCTATCACGGGGGCAGCTCCAGGACAGATTGTGCCTTAGGAGGGCCAATCCTTTTTCTGGTTTCTGAGTACACCAAGAACAGGTTTCAAACTCCGCAGTGTAGATGGTATTTTAAGCCTTGCCTATACTACAAATGCTTTGCTGGTATAGTTAAACTGGCAGAACCCAAGTGTAAACACAGCTTCTGCCACCAGAAGGAATATTTCTGTCAGCATAATACAACCTCCCTGAACGACATTAGTTATGGTCAACAGAAGCACTTTGTCAGCATAGCTTGCCTCTGCACTGAGGGCTTTGCCAGCATAGCTATGTCAGCTATGGCGTATCCAACACAGTTATGTCAACAAAGCTTTGTAGCATAGAGGTGGTCTACACGATACATAAGTAACTGTAATCTTTACAGTTGGCCAAACTGTGCTCATTTCTAACCCTAGGGTATGTCTACACTACAAAATTAGGTGGAATTTATAGAAGTCGATTTTTTAGAAATCGATTTATACAGTCCATTGTGTGTCCCCCCACTTAAGACAATTAAGACCATTAACTCAACAGAGTGCATCCACAGTACCAAGGCTGGTGCCGACTTTCAGAGCATTGCACTGTGGGTAGCTATCCCACAGTTCCCGCTGTCTCTACTGCTCATTGGAATTCTGGGTTGAGCTCCCAATGCCTAATGGGGCAAAAACTTTGCCACGGGTGGTTCTGGGTACATGTCATCAAGCCCCACCCCCACCCCATGAAAGCAACAGGAGACAATCATTATGCACCTTTTTTCCGGAGTCCTGTCAACTGGATCTGCTCAGCCCGCTGCCTGCCTGGATGATCGGAACCCCAGGCAGGGAGTGGACTGATCAGGTTGGCGGATGGAGCCCCAGACCGGCAGCGAGATGAGTGGCTCAGCTCGCTGCCGGTCTGAGTGGCTCATCTCCACCGGCTCCTGCCAGCCGGGGTGCCACTCAGCCAGCAGACCTCGGTGAGGTCGATCAGGGGTGCCTGGACAGACATGGCTATCCTCCTCTTACAGCACCGAATGGGAGTGACTCCAGGTCATTCTCTTCTTTAAGTTTCATCTTACGGAGATTCCGTCCTGCCTGGAATATCATGTGAGCTGGAGGCTTCTGCCTCAGGCTGCTCTCCCAGCCAGCAGCACAGCGCAGTTGCTCCCACCCCAGCCTGCCCCTTGCTCCCATGGCTCATGAAGCCTGGACAGTAGTAAGGAGCAGTTCAACCTGTGGAATGACAAATCCAGAATGAAGCATTGCACTCTATGGGCCACGTTAAGATTATTTCAGGGTCTTAGATAGCATTAGTCCCTATAAAAGGCTTCATGAAATTTTCCCCCCACCCCTAACCAGAGCAGCAGAAAGGATAAGGAACCCGGGACTATAACTTAGAAAGATCTTCCATATTATTTAACTCATAATTGATAAAATTCAAAGTAAAATTTCACAGCACAGTCTGTTTTAAGACTAAAAATGCAGGAGGGGAGTCAGAAAAAGGAACAATGACCTGTTTTCACCTGCTTTCAAACCAGGGATGTTTTGTGTGTGAGGTAAACATGATAACCACTACACTATGGGGCTTCTCTTTTTTTACCACGGACTTTGCCAAATGCACAGGAATGTTTTCTCTAGCTACAAAAGCTACCTAATTCAATGTCTATATCTAAGGCCTTCTTGCTCACAAAGCGGTCATACCCCCGCCCAATGCTGACACAGCAACCTGGCTTGAGCAGTATCCCTAGCAAGGAATGATACTTTTGCCGTTAAGCAAACACATCAATTCTTTCCTGGCCTCTGCCACTGAATGCCTCCATGCATTACACTGTGCCCTATCAGTGTGGGAGGACTGCATGAGCTCAGAAAACATGTCATTGCGAGTGTGTTTTTTTCGCTTTCTAATCTATGATAACTTCAAAGACGGCGATGATAGGGGAAATGTAGACACATTCTGGGGGGACTGCATGGTCACTCATGTTGCTGAGTGCTGCTGTGTTTGCCATGCTGGCCAAACAAGAAATGAAATTCAAAAGTTCCTGGGGCTTTTCCTGAGTACCTGGCCAGTGTATCTGAGTTCAAAGTGCTGTCCAGAGCGGTCACAATGGAGCACTCTGGGATAGCTCCTGGAGACCAATACCGTCAAATTGCATCCACATTACCCCAAATATGACCTGGCAATGTCGATTTCAGCGCTAATCCCCTTGTTGGGGGAGGAGTACAGAAGTCGATTTTAAGAGCTCTTTAAGTTGAAAAAAAACCAGCTTCATTGTGTGGACAGCTGCAGGGTTAAATCAATGTAATTCTGCTAAGTTCGACCTAAACTCATAGTGTAGACCAGGCCCTAGTTTTCTAAATAAATAGAAAAATAAGAAATAAGTAGTTAAACCATCTTATATTTCACATACAAAACTAACCCAGGCCTATAACTCGTATATTCTAAACAGAGTGTTTCCATATTCCTTTACATGGTTGTTTCATTTGCTCTTTATGAACCCAGTTGAGCAAAGCACTTAAGCATGTGAGAAGTCTGATTAAAGTTAGTAGGTCTACTCCAGTGCTTGCAAATGCTTTTTGGAACAAGGTTTACGGATCCATTCTAGATAGCTATGGGAAACAAATACTGTTGCTTCATGTGAAGTAAGTAGAATTATACTGTATCATGAAACCACATCCCTCAGGCTTTCAGCATTCTTTTAAATTAACAATGCCTTATAATTATCAAAACCACCTGTGAGAACTTGCTGATGCTGCATAGTTAAGGCCCAAAGTTTAATAAGTCTCATAAGAAATTATCTGAAAAAGCCTCTGGGTTTTTTTTAGTCTGTCAGGAACATGTCATCACTTCCACCCCCGAACAAGCACATACTTTTTTCCTGCTTTGCTATACAGTTTTTTTCTTGGTTTGCTCAGCTGGTAACACAAAGCTATGTACCTCCTAAACCAAACAGACAAGCCATGGACATGAGCATGTCTAAGCATTTAAAGGAACTGCATACAAAAAAGGCCAGATCCCCATGTACACCAGAGCACCTGGGAGGCTGGGGACACAGGTGCTGATGAGAGGCAGGGGACTGTGATGAGGATATGGGGGAGAGGGCTGGGGAATGGAGCCAAAGTGGGGGAGGGAGAGGGGACCTAGGTGTAGGATGAGAAGTTGGAAAAGTGTTGTGGAAGTGGAGTCAGGATGAAAAGATAGTGACTGGGGCAAGGGCAGGCTGGAGGAGCTAGAGGCAGACGAGTCTGTAGCCAACTCACAAATTGAAAGAGAAGTTATTATTCCTCAGTCTCAACATTCTTCTGCTGCTAAACTGTGAAACCTATTGGAAAAATGTTCACCTCATCTCCCACTAGTGGCTAGCCCACATAGAGGACAACAACCTATTACTATTAGATAGTCTGTTAGCTCAAGTGACAACGCTCTGTGCAGTGGATCTAAAGCTTCTAACACTGCTGCTGACCTCTGTGGGAGTCAGTATTGTTCCATATGAAGGAATTTCTGGGTTTTTTTCCCCGTTTGACTTTTCAAAAAACTAGGACATCTCTCTCTCTCTCATTACACAGACACACACACATACATACACACATACGTATTAAAAGAAACTTAAGGTTGCGAACTCAAGTACTCAAAGGCTAGTCTCATATAACCTTAATTCATTCTTGTGAGTATGCATTATAATACAGTTTGTAATCACATAATCATACTATTTTTTCCACAGGCTCTGCCATATTCAGTGCACAGGATAGACAATATTCAGGGATGAATCAGGATTGTCTAGTCAGTAAGGCTGTAAACCCTCATCTCGTTTATTTCGGGTGTGGGAAGATATACAGTGAATGAGGCAGAGAAAAGGTAACCTGATGGTCAAGACAGTTGAATGTTGCTCTGAAGAACTGGATTCTGTCTCTCCTTCTGCCACATAATTCCTATATGACACAGGCAAAATACTCAATCCAAACTTTTCACAGGCGGTCACTAATTGTGTGAATCTCATTTTCTGGGTGCTCAACTAGAGACCCTGGAGTCCAATTTGCAGAAGAGTTTGTGACTCAAGGACCTCCTGATGCCAACAGGCAGAGGGCACGGGGTACATAAGGGGTATAGCAATCCCATGGATCTAAATATACACACTAGTCCAACAAAGAATGGTCATGTAAGGTCTCTAATGAAAGCCTGCATCACACTGGACATCATAACTTATTGTGAGATGTATGTACAGAAAATGTGAAGATTACACACACACACTGTATGTTCTCCAGGTGTATGAATTAAGACAGGTAATCTTAATGTATGTAATCCACATATTCCTGGCAAGCAGAGGGAAAGAGTCGTTTCTTTTATTCTGCCTGGTCATATGCATATGGAGTATTGTATTGTTCACAATGACTGCCCATTTACAGTTAGAGTGAAACGCTAACTGATAGATTATGGGGGCTAGAAGAAAAAAACAGGAAGAGCAGAGGTTAAAACTGTTGGGAAAATGACTTGGGGTCAGCTATCTCGGGGATATGGGAAATGCCTTGTGAGTTAAGTTTAGGTTCTAGAAAGCACATTATAATTTTGTTTTATATGTAGCCATTTGTTTCCAATATTCTTACTTTCTGTCACTTGAATATCTGTTCTTTGATACACATATTCTTGTTTTCACTACATATACACACCTCCAAGTGTTGTGCATTAAGCAGAGCGGTGATCATGAGCTGAAGCTTACAACTTGAGGTATACTATTGTCTGGGGAATAGCACATCTAAGAGTTCTGTGAATTTTCAGTGGACCTGGGGGCTGGGCACTCCAGAGGCACAGCTGGAGGATGCAGCAGTTGGTATATGCCTGTTGCTAACCAGTACAGAGCGAGCAAGGCCTTTGGAGGCCTAAAAGTGCATGTGTTGCCAGAGGCTGGTGGCTTCAGGGAGCTGGTCAACAGGAGGGACAGACAAAACTTATGGGTATTCCAAGGAAGCATCACAGTTCTCTGAAAAATCATACTATAAGCATCTCAAATTGGGCACCCCAAATTCGTGGGTACATTTGATGTTAATGTTTCTGTGTCCCAGATGTGAAGGGGGGGGGAAACATCATCATCTCACATCAGATGAATTATGTGTGAAGATGAATTAATGCCAGTGAAGTATTCAATGCTATAGTCACAAAAAAAGTGCTATAGTGGCACAAAAAAGCCCATGAGGAAATTAAGAATTCTGTCTCCAGAGGAGTGTTTGGATAGTGTGTAGCAAATAAGGCTTGCTGAACGATCAGGATAATACAAAATATTGAATTGGTTAAGTGAGCACTGTCCATTCTGTGCACTGAATGAGGCAGAAATCTTATGGAAAAAAAAAGATAGTGTGTGGAACAATGCATATGGATAAGGGGGGCAAATTGATATTGCAACTGAAACCATAAATCTGGTGCTTACTAATTTATGAGTGCTTGACTTTGCAATGTTATACTTTTACGTAGTTCCTTGGATGTAATTTATTTATAAAACTTATTGGGAGAAGAATACAAAAAGGTCTGATAGTAAATTCTCTCTTTACTACTGACTCGAAAAGGAGGGACCATTTATTTAGGGAAGGCCACTAGAAATTGTTAAATGCCTTGCCAGAATGATGTTCTTTCACACATATATGGGATTTATTTTAAATGAACATTGCATTCTATTGATCTGCACAGCATAGCAGTTCTTTACAATATGAAAGAATGGCAGAAAAATATTGTAAAGATAAATCATCCCTGTCTTAGATAAGTGTCCTGACACACATTTATGTTTGCCTCTGGCAGGAATTCTTGTTCTGTTTCTGGGATTATTAAAAAAAAGCAACTCCATTTTCCTCTTAATACTTCATTCTTCCAAAATATTGAAGAGACCACAGTTCCAACAGCTAAGCAAGTAATGGCTTGTGAACCAATTCTGTAGAGATGTAAAACCACAAGGGTTTCAGAAAGCTGTATCTAGAGATGCAAACTTAGATGCTACCATAATATAAACACTCATGTTATCTGGCATACATGTAGAGTAAGAATTCAGGAGAGCTTAAAGATGGCTAATGAGGGACTGAAAGTCTCTAAATTAAAGGAAAGGGGAGTGGTTCCTGAAAGAGATGCAGCAATGGTTAAAATATGAAATTTTTAGTCCTATCAAGCAACCTGGGATGAATGACAGAGGATGAAAATCTAGGACAGTAAAATTCAGGATAGCACTTTTGGCAACCTTTATTGTGCACATCAAGTACACCAATGCAGAAGTGCTTAGTGTTTGTGGACTTTGAAGCTACACAAATGAATGTGTTTTCAAAAGCTGAGGTGTTGTGAGTTGCTAAACACCTTTGGACTTTTTGTTGTTGTTGTTTTAACTGCAACATGGTTTGGAAGACCAGATTTTTAATGCCCTTGCCCAAGCATCTCCAAAAACAAAGTCTTGCAAAAGCAAGGCAAGATGTGAATCTGCATCATTCATAAATTATCCAACACACAGTCTGAGCCTTGGACTGTCAATAAGATGAACTTTTCAGAATAACAACACAGCATTGACTGGAATTCAGTAAATATTCCCAAAGAAAAAGCAAATAGAAATGGGAGTTTCAAGAACATGCATAATCCTCAACACTTATTAATCCTTCCATATGAGATCATTTTATTTTCAGTATCAGACCAAAGAAGGAAGTATTGGGCATTATGCAAAACTGTAAAAGTTACATGGTGAGACTGATATTCTTCCGTTCCCATGGATTTCCCTGTGGATTGATTAAAAACATAAAACCTGGTTCTTCTTTTACTTACATTGAAGTAAATCAGGAGTAATTCCATTTGAGTCAATGCAATTATACCAGCATAAAACTAGAGGAAGATCAGAATTAGGCCCCCTATTTTTCCTAAAGCTTTAGTTCATGCACTCTAAGTAACAAAACCCTTTTTTCACATTCAAAGTCTGAATCAGTGGAAGACCCTATAAGAATTTCCCCTTCTTAAAATATTTGTAGCACAGAGCAGAAGGGAGGAAAAACCCATAGTTTCTCCTCTGGAGAGCAAGAAGAAAAAAACCCCACACTTTGGGTGTCTCATATCTTCACCTGGTGACAAAATCATTTTCTGTATAATAAACAATCCCTTTCTGTCTATAAGTTCTGATACTAGTTTTCCCCTAGCTGTATTTCTTCATTTTTTTGTAATGAGTTATTTATGAGTTGGGATACCCCACCCCATCCCCTAGGCGGGGGAAGTCTGTTTTCAGTAGAGGTAGTTATCTTTCCTAAAAAGATCAAAAAAGCCCTCCAAGGTATACTGAAAAGGCCACAATCCTATAACTGGCAGGAGGTAGCGTATGTGCAGACAAAATATACTAATAGACCTTTTCCAGGTTTAATTTCTAGTGGTGCTTCTATGGTTAATATGGAAATGACAATCCACTTCTAAGCTACTTACGTCTGCCTTTGACTCTTCTCTAGATTCAGTATGAACATATTTTATTTAGTCATCTTTAATCTCTGCAGAACTGACCTCCACTGAGCATGATGTTAAATGAGCAAAGCAACAAAGATCATAGTATCTTGGATTTGGCCTGTAGGTGCTGTTACAATATATAATAGATTATAAAGATCTACACCAATGTAACTGAGCAAGTTCTGGCTCAAAACATATGCTGCTCCTACTCTTATGTAATGTGGGAGGGAGGGGAGGAAATCATATTTATGCTTAAGGTGACTTGTCATTTTAAAATTAAGTATGGGCAGCTCAGTATGTTAAAAAAATGTGATCTTTTATTCCTCTTCTTCAGCTGAGACAAAGATTGTGCTAAAAATTCATTTCAAGTTAAATAAAGTTCATTTTTTGGAAAATATAGGTTTAATGGAAATGTATTCTTACTAACCCTACCCCAGAATACAAGGTGTTACATTTTGTGAGACCATACTAGTAAGCAGAGTGGGTATTATTTGTTACTGCATAAGTTGTTCAAAAGGTTCTCATGTATTCCCACAGCATGAAGGGTTCGTTAAAGACTGCAATCAGAACACTTTGCAGCTTAAGCACTTTTATCCTTTAGACTTAAAACTTCCATTTAAGTTTTTATTTGCTACAACCCCAAAGAACCTGCAATATCAGTGCCTGAAGAAATGAGGTTTCGGAGGTGATTATAGTATTATGTGGAACAAGAGCTGTTATGATCTGGAAGACAGATGCTAATAGTGAGTCAAATAAAGGTACATATTTGGCACTTGCAAGCTATCAAAGTGCCTTTCTTTTAGTCTCTGGCAAAGCAACATGCAGTTTACTACAAATTCAAAATGTATAGCTCATACATATGAATATAGGGATAGATATACATTTTAGCAAAACTACAAAGCACTATGTTTTCATTTAGGTAACTAAAAAGCGCAGCACACAAAAATCTGAGACCTGCTCTAGCACATGAGGCTGGTCAATGTAGAGCTTGAAGCTAGGTGCATAGTTACTGGGACTTCACGTGCAACTCTTTTGCCATGGCTGCCAATACTTAGTAACACAGCACCACCCCATATTTGTCATGAGAAGGATCTGTCATGCTGCAGCCCAAGATACGAGAGAACAGTGATCTGCCTTTTATGCAGACCTCTTCAACCACTCACCAGCTTACCTGGTTTCTAGACACTTTTTATGGTCATTTATGCCACAATAGGACATGACAGTGGAACGTGCTGACCACTCATTGTGCCAAGTAATGACTGTTGTTAATCACTTTCTTATCACTGACCCAATCATCTATCCACCAGGTTTTGATCTGCCAAGCCACCTGTGGTCATCTCTGAACCATTTTCAAACAGGACAGGGCAACTATGCAGTAATCGCTTTACATGTTTTTTTTCTAATGAGCCCCGATGCAGCTGCCATCAACTTCAGACTATGTTGCATACCCTGGACGAGTGCCCACTGACTTATTTTGAAGGTGGGCTACTGGCTCTCCGCCTGGCTGATGAGGATGCCATCAAATGGGTGGGGATATTGTGCCTATGCTGAGAGAGATTATAAAAGCTTAATAATATGACCATATTCTAAAAATATTTTACATAGCATCTAGATGACTTTCTAAATGTATTGTATAGTGGTCAACCCATAACTTTAACTTTTCCTAAATACTAATAACAGCACTATTTTTTAAAAAATTTGTTCATTTTGCATTCCTTTGGCATTAATCAGTATAAAATATATCTACTCTATTTTAAGCCCAGCTCCATTGACCCTGGGTATTAGGAGAAGAAATGAGTTATGGATAGGCCATTCTCATTTATAGTGAGTCTGAATATATGTTTTTATTCCAAGAACCTGCACAAGGTCTAAATTACCTGAGGAAAAAAATTCTGCCCTCTCGTATTGGTATATTTGGTACATGGGAGACAATACAGGGAGCCCCTTTCCATGTTCAAGCACATATACAGGAGCAGAGCAAAACAGGGATCATCTTGCATAGCAACAGTAATACAGGGTCTGCAGGCCAAATTATGTCCTTGGACACTTGTGTAAACCTATCGGTTTTGGATTATGTTTTCCTTGACACCTATGCATAACATGTTTAAATCCGATGGGTTTACACAGATGTCAGTGAGGGCAGAATTTGAAAACAATGGATTTGCAAAGGTGTGATTGAGGGCCTAATCGGTCCTGTAGAAACTTTATTGCTAGTGGTGATGAGCAAGATAGAAGAACCCAGTTTGGCTGCAAGAACCAAGAGTGAATTTGCTGGGTATGAACTTAGATAAAAAGCATTGTGTTTCTTGCAAACTGAGCAAATGATTTGATAAAGAAAAAACTGAGATGGGGAATATGGAACCCCTCAATACCACTTAAAAAAAAGACATCCACAACCCACCACTTTTGTAGAGCAAAAATGCATTTTAACTATAGCTGGCATTACCAGCTGCTATAAAAAACAGCAATGTTCATGATCGAATATTTTCCCCAACCTACGCTAATTTTAAGTGCCTACCTGATGAGTTGTTAGGACATGCAGTACTAACAAATAAGAAAAATGATAAGTAAAATATTCATGTTCTGAGCTGCTTCATTTTCAGAACATCAGCACAAAAAAGAATAAATTAAAATAACTCAAAAAAATTCAGGAAATGCCAGAATTAAGGTTCTCCATGCAACTTTAATTCAACTCCCTTGTGTGTATGCATTATGATAGAGGTAAGTGAAGATCCTGTTTAAGTTATATATGCGTATTTCCCTGATCAGTTAACTTGAGCTGCAAATACTGCAAAACAAGTAATATCTATTTGGCTTTTAAAAAGAATTTGTTTTAACTACATTTACATTTCCTTTGTTTGCGTTTTTCACAATTTTCTAGGCAAGTTCTCTTGCACAGATGTTCTACAAAACACAAGATTTTATGAAAATATTGCAGAATATTAAATTATTACTCAGTTGTTCACATGAAAAACCCAATTCTAAAAGTCAAACTCTTTCAGTCAAGGAACAGAAAAATATTACGCGATCTACATATACAGTAAAAAACAGCTTGTCTTTCAAATACTCAAAGAACTCCTCTTTGACAAGCTACAACCCCAGAATTACTTGCATAAATTTAGTGAATGTAAAATATGAGTTAATTCTCATCTGTTCAGAAAATTTGCAATCAGTTAAAGTGAAGCTCATTGAATATGTTATTTTAACTATTCATCCATCTCTACACTTAATCAACAGTCTTCCTGAAAATTATAACATATGTACTTTCTAAATTACTCCTTAAATAAGTATCCATGTATAGATGTACAGCATATCATAATCCCATTAGGGGAAAAATCCCACCCTCAGTTCCTAGGAAGTTCCACAGCTTCCTCTGCACTCCTGAGTAGCCCCTCCATCCCCAGTCTGTGGGAGAGGGATGCCCAATAGATTGAAGTCATGCCACAAGCACCACTCCTTCTTTGACCCATTTCTCAACCGTCCATCTTGCCCTCCACACTATTAAGCCTGTGACCAAGATGTTTGCTCCAGTTGTTAGTTACTGATCATTTCCAAATTTGTTTTAATTATTGCCCATGGAGAACGTGACCCATTGGCCACTGAGTTCCACAATGCAGCCTGTAGCTACCCTTGATATGGACATGAGGCCTGCAGAAATGACAAGTCCTAATATTCAGTGCTCCAACTTGATCACAGCAGAAACTTCTTGGATGAAGGTGGAGGACTACATGGTATAATTTACAATTTCCAAGCACTGTTATAAAATTAGACTAACTGCAATCTCTTCTGTTATACGGAGTTGTTGTGGGCCAAGGGTTGTTAGCAAGTTCCAAATGCAGTCTTCATTGGGTAAAATTCACTCACCACTTTTATTGAATTCTTCAATTAACTTTATCACGGAAAATATATTTATATTCATTATAAAAGGAGTTTCTCTTAGGTAGTCAGAGTCCTTTTGTCATGGCGTTTACCAAAGCATAGCAAACACAAGATTTTTGATCTGTTAAAGCATTTCAGCAAGCATTTCAGAAAACGCCTTTAAATCCTAATTGCATTTCAATTTAAACTGCTGTTAATTTCAATTTAAACTTGTTAAAAGGTGTATGATTGATGGAAGATGACCACATTTTTTTTTAAACCTGAGTCATACCATTTCCAGTAAATCTGTTGTCACAGATTAAGGCCCTGATCCAGCAAAGCATCTATGCACATGCTTAACTTTGAGCACATGAGTAATCTCTCTCATGTCAACTGTAGGCACTGGGTCAGGGCCTAAATGAACAAGGAACTAAAAGCCTGTTGATCCCAAGGCACAGTATCTTCTCTTCTGCAGAAACTCAGATGTGAGAAATTATTTTGGGGTGGGTTTAGCTCCAACAAGGGGAAATCATATGGTGACTAGCATGTTAAAGTACATTGCAGAGGAGGGGGCCACAGTACCCAGGCAGATCCCAACCGGCTCCTCAGAATCAGAGGTAAACATGGGCAGTGGCGGTTGCTAACTGACACTCCGATATTTCACAAGGCAGCATCTGACAGTTTCAGTGGCACATCTCACAGCAGTCAATCACCACCCACGGCATAAGCAATTCAGTCAGCGAGGTGAAGATGTTAGGAGGAGGAATGGAGAACAAAATAGAGGGTGGGTGATTGAGGTTAATGGACAGCAAGTCACAAGGGGCACAGCCCATACAAACCACAATGCACTAAAAATAGCAATCAGCTGACAATTATGTAGGAGAAGGCTAAGTACAGAACACAAGTGCACTGGCAGATATCAGCTGTAAGATGTACCAACAAGCAATGGCATAATACACCTCTTCCTCATGACAAGTAAATTGTTTCCAGTCAAGTAAGTGCTGGCCAATAATTCACAATTCCTTTTTATTCCAGCTACCTACTACTGGACATTAACATACTTGTGTGTAATGTCTGACCTGCAGATCCACCCATTTTTTTACCCTGCTTTTAGTTGATTTAGTGGGAATATTCATGGAAATGAAACTAAGCAAATGAATGTTTCCAGGATCAATTGTCCTTAGTTAGGACAATTTAAAACCAAGCTTGCCCTGTTATTAAAATGTTTAACATAGTCTTCACTTCCCCTAAATCCATTTGATATGATTCATTATAAAACACTTTTCACCTTTGGCTATACATCTTGGGGGCCTCCCATGTTATTCCAGCTAACGTCAGCCATGTTGTATGGAGTTAGCTCAAAGGCTTCCTGTTTCAGATAGTAGCATGCAAAGATCTCCAGGGTTTGAGATAAGCCACCTATATTAAGTCAAACTACACCCTTTTTTGTGGATCCAGTTTCAGATGTGATGGTAACAAAGGAATCTGAGAATGTGTAAGCATTCAAATCATGAGTCAGGCCCTGGAAAATCTTTTCTTTTTTAAATTATACATTTCGGGTCTGTTTCTTTGCATTTCTGGTTTTGAGCATTCAGGGTACACTTGGGTCATGTTTTCAAGCTTTTCTGTGCCACCAGGAAAGCTAGATGGTTTTTAAAAAAAATAAAAGTTGAGACTTCCATGTAATCAATTGTCTTCAGGAACTGGGGCTTTAAGCATATCATCAAATATTGCAAGAGTTGTGATAAAATAATGAGAGTTGGCAACGTTGTCTTTTAGTCCCTGTGCCAGGGCAGGGATGAATCTGGGTAATACATATAGAGTGCAATTCTGTAGCCACTCAAACTACAATGATGTTGCTATTAGGAATTGCTACACTATTGCCAGTAGGGCAAGGGAGTATATAGCTGCAAGTTATAGGGAAGAGCAGGTCTTAAGGCCCAACCTTCTTCCCATTTAATGAAATGGAAGCCTTAGAGCTCTGTCCAATGCCAAATGAAATCAATGAAACTTTAATGGGTTCTGAATCACACTCTTAGCGAATGCTTGAATTGTTTTTTTTTTAAGAAACTTGAGATGCTCTCAGGGGAATGCAGATGATAACATACTGAACCAAGGCAAGATGTTCGTTTCACAGTTGCTCCCTTTTTTAGCATGATTGTTTTTTCTCCCAAATTGTCATCAGCTACTTTTAGTGTGAAATTAAAGGAAGGCTTCTAAAAAGGTGCTGATGCTGCATGTTGTATGTAAGATTGCACATCATATGTGTGATCTGAATCCTGTTTTGTCTTACAATGTAGTACTCATGTCATTATTTCCCCTCAGACTGTGCCCAAAGTATAAAAGCAGTTGCTTCATGGAAAACCATGAGAATGATAGAAGTGTTTGCAAACCCTTATTTGTGTGAGTAAAACCCATTAAAGCCAATTTCATTGAAAACAACTGTCTGCTCCCTTTCTCTCATGTGCAGATAATGGAAATGCTGGCAGACCCATAAGTATTCTTTTAGTGCACTTAATACACCATGACCCTGAGTATGAATGCCTTGAACACTTAAAACTCCCACTGAAATGAATGGAAGTTTTAGGGGTAATAAGGTAGCAGGATCAGTTCCAAGTTTCCATGTCTTTTTCTATGTATCTGTAAAAACTGTGCATTTTGCTAAGGCTTAAAATTGCATTTAATCATTTTATATCTCACTGTGACAGGGTACTGCACTCACTGTTAGGATGGGGTGCCCTCTTGACAGGGCCAGCTCCAGGTTTTCTGTTGCCCCAAGCGGCGTGGGGGGAAAAAACGCCGATCGGCAGCACTTTGGCGGCAGTTCGGTGGCAGGTCCTTCACTCCCTCTCTCCTCTTCAGTGGCAGCTCAAAGAGGAAGACAGGGACTGAGGGACCCACCGCCAAATTCCCACAGAAGACGTGGACGGGCTGCCCAAATAGCAGATGGAGTGCCACCCCTTTGTATTGCCCCCCCCCCCAAGGACCTGCTTCCTTCGCTGGTGCCTGGAGCCGGCTCTGGCTCTTGGTCACTCTGAGGAACAGCTTGTGAGGTCAATGCCCCTTCCCATGGTTGCACACCATCTCTCTGCCTCACTCTCTGGGTCAGCAGCCCCTCTCTCGCTCCACAAGCTGTTTCTCCCTCTTTGTGACTTGGCTCTCCATCCAGATCACTCTAAATATTTTCCCCTTGTGGGGAACCAAAGGGTTTCAAAGTCTTGCTCCACACTAGAGGCTTCAGGAAGTCTTCCCATTCACTGCCCCACGGTGCCACTACCTCAGTGGCTGGCAAAGGAACTGGGACCTGCCCTCTATTCTGTGTTCCAGCTCAGGGACCCTTTAGCCAGTAATCAAGGTGGGCTCCCTTTTAGACCTTACTGCCTTTATAGCACCAACCCAGCTCATGCCTCCTAAACTGATCTCCCTCACTCAACCAGGGGATTACTTGTCCACCTGATTCCCCTCAGCTCTGGCCTGTTAGGTTATTTAGCTATCTTCTCAGTCTGCATTAACCCTCTCAGGTAAAGTGTGGGGTAAACATCCCATCACACTCAGGGCCCATTTCAGACAAAGGGCAAGAAAATGAGTCAAGTTTTCATGCTGGATAAGCCCACATCTGAGTTTATAGACACCACAGAATATCAGGAAATTATCTGCAAACACTTGGAAGGTGGTAAGGTGATAGGGAATAGCCAGCATGGATTTGTAAAGAACAAATTGTGTCAAACCAATCTGATCGCTTTCTTTGATAGGATAACGCGTCTTGTGGATAAGGGAGAAGTGGTGGATGTGGTATACCTAGACCAGAGGTAGGCAATCTATGGCATGGGTGCCGAAGGCGGCACGCGAGCTGATTTTCAGTGGCACTCATACTGCCCAGTCCTGGCCACTGGTCTGAGGGGCTCTGCATTTTAATTTAGCTTTAAATGAAGCTTCTTAAACATTTTTAAAACCTTATTTACTTTACATACAACAATAGTTTAGTTATATATTATAGACTT
>NC_133769.1:85968354-86035085 GCF_003597395.2 Chelonoidis abingdonii
GAAAAAGTTCCTAACTGTCAGGGTAGTTAAACACTGGAATAAATTGCCTGTGGAGGTTGTGGAATCTCCATCTCTGGAGATATTTAAGAGTAGGTTAGATAAATATCTATCAGGGATGGCCTAGACAGTATTTGGTCCTGCCATGAGGGCAGAGGACTGGACTCGATGACCTCTCGGGGTCCCTTCCAGTCCTGGAATCTATGAATCACTTTGCAGCAGGTGATGTATCATGAAAGCTTAAACTATTCTTCAGAATCAGCCTCAGAGTAATTAATTTCAGAATCTTAACTAGCAAAAATGAAAAATGTTCCAATACACGCATTCCATAATTTGCTTTTTAGTTCATTCTGAATTACCTCAGCTCAGCCCAGCAATTCATCAGTGCATAAAGCATGCAGGGACTGGAAGTGTGAATTATGCATGAAGTATTATTTAGCTCTGATGTTCTGAAATCCTGCTGCATGTTTGTGCAGGGTATGTTGAAAAGTAGCACTAACAGCCATGTGAATATTGGTGTTTTGTCTTTGGAACGTACACAGCCCTGTGCTATTTGGAAGTATGGTCAACTGTAATACAAAACTGGTAAAAAATAAACCAACATCAATAGTGTAAGTAAATGATGGCTTTAAAATATGAATCATAGTATAAATAAATGATCCCTCCCCTGCCTCCCTCTGTCTTCAGATAGAAAAAAAAATCGGTTAAGGGAGTGTGTTATTCACTCTGTACAGACTGCCTGACCAAACAAGTTTATTTACTTCCATGCTGTGGACATATCCACCAAAGAATGCAAACTTGATGTGCAACCAATAATAAATGTGTCAATGACATAATTTATCTGTTTTGTTCTGGCATGCTTCAGATTTGAATATAGTTCCCTAGGGATTTTAAAAAAAAGAAGGAAAAAGATGCAGAATTAGACCTTTGAAGAAGGAAGCTAAGTTAATCATAGTAATTAAAATAATGAATGAGAAGTCATTTCTTATGCATTATATAATAATCAGACAAAAAACATTGCTAAAATGAATGCAAGGCCACAGGCATATATTACAGGCATATATTGCCTTTCAAGAATATTTCATTTCCTGTATTTCTATTTTTTTCAAAATGATAGAGTTAAGGTTGCATGTCTTAAACAAGTTACTTCAACTGTAGAGCTGGTTGAGAAGTTAAAGAGATTGAGACATTCTTAAAAATTCAATATTTTTGCTCCACAAATTTCTAAAAGAATTTTTAATTCGTTTGAAATTTGTGGTGTATTTTTGGTTTAGAAATTTTCTTTTTTTTTTTGTCCCTCCACCCCCTTCTTCCATTATGCCACTAATGGAAGAAAGGAGGAGTAAGGGATAGCAAATGTTTCTGCAAAAAGATTTTCTTCAATTAAAAAAAAAATCCAAAAGAACTGACCACCCTAGTGGAATTCTCACTTTGTAATGACAGTTTGAGGAAATAAGAAACTCTTGCTGTGTTATCCATTAGGTGTGAATTCAGGAACTGCTTGTCCAGTTCATGTCACATTTGGCAGAAAAAAAATCCCCTGGGGCTCCAGACCTAACGCACCAGTTTTGAGGCTGATATGACTTATGGTAATTCTGGAAGACAGAGAAAAGATAGGATCATGGAAACTCAGCTGCAACTTTAACTATGAAGCTGCTGATCTGTAATTTAGAGCAGTAGCTTCACCTATTCTAAACTGAATTATACATCTACAGCTATAACTTTAATCTAGTGTATAGTTTATTTTTTAAAATACGAGCAAGATAATTACATCAAAGCATAGTCCCGACTTTATTCTGCAATTTTCCCCCTGTGCCTTACTACTGAATCGCAAATACACAGTATGGAAGCATATAGGATTGGTGGCATGCTTATTTAAATCTTAACTGAAGTGACAACATATTTGTAAGAGAAAAAGAGATCCTTGATATTCATAAATAAAGAATCACAAGTTTCCCAAGCCAAAGCATGCTGAGCTCTTTGCCAAGGGTTAGATTAGTTTATGAAGAAATATTTTACTGAAAAATAGCTAGATCACAAACCAACAATCACTTCTCCTCCCACCTCCAAAACTGCACAGTGGAGGAAAAGTCATATTGGATGTCTACCAAATTGTGATTACAAACACTACAGAGAAGTTACTCACTCCCTGTTCGCTATCTGCAAAAACTTGGCTAACAGTACTTTCATCAAGACATGGTAGCTGGCCAGATTCTGTGGTGCAAGGCCTCACTTTGTGTCTAATTGCTGGTGAGCTGGCCCTAGGAAGATTCCTCCAGAGCAAGGAGAATCCTCCAAGGGCACAGTTTTGGGATGGAGGCTTCTTCACTGACCCAACTGACCTTGGTGAAAGTGAAGGGATGTGGAGTAAAGCGGAGATGGCCATGACACACAGACCCCATCCCTCCTCCCTATCCCACATTGCAGTCATCACTGGCTATGGGGTTTTGGATCCTTGACTGGGCTTAAAGGAGAGCTTTACAACACTTCATCCCCATGTTGCATGCAGAGCAATGAACCTCAGCATCTAGCTCAACATTTAGTAATGAATGCCATGGATGGTACCTCTTATGCAATAATTGTTCTATCTCATGAATGGCATGGCTGAGAGAGTGTGCTCTGTGTAAAGTTATTGCTGACATTCATGTCTGCCCTTACAAAGCCTGATTACTCAAGTTTTGTGCTGGGAATTAAGTGGGTATAGATGCAGAGAGCCTATTACACACTGGTGCCTTACGATTAACACTGGCTGCCAGTTAGTTCCCAGGTGAAAGTGAAGGTGTTAAGTTGTTTGGGTCCTGGTTATCCGAGAGATCATCTCTCTCTCTGTGAGATACCATGGCAGTTGCAATAACTGAAGGTGCTTAAGTTAGTATGCCCCATCTTGGTTAAAAACATGAAAAGCACATTGTCAGGAGCCTTCTGTGCAGAGTCGTTGACTCTGGAACTGACTTCTCCCCTTTCTCTGACGGAGCTCCAATATGCTGGCCTTGATAGCATGTGGCAAGCCTCATCATTTTTCAGGTGGGGTGGACTGAGGGCACTTAGTTAGTTTACTGTGAGCCTTTGTTTACCATGTATGGAGAAGTTCTAAGCTTTGATTGGGGCTGTTAATATCATTGTGCAAAGTTCTGGTGGCATAAGGGATCTGTGATAGGTGTGGTTTTTCCTTGGGTTCTTGTACAGGCTAGATGGGCATTTCTGAAAAAAATTGAAATAAATACATTAAATTAAGGAAACCCTGCCAGTATATGACTCAGTGGTTCTAGTGTGCCTAGGTATTCACATTCTGCTTCTTGGACAACTTAGGGTCAGATTTTCAAAACAACTTAGCAACCAGCAGCTCCCATAAATCTCAAGAGGTCCAAAGCCCTGTTGAAAACTTGGCCACTCATCCTCTTCTCTGGCACCATTACAGTATTTACAAACTTCCAACAATTTCCTGTCCTAGAGTTTTCCAAAGTACATTTACCTATAGCTCATAAAATGGATATTATTCCTGAGGCAAAAAACATCACGACCTATAACAATATTCAGCTGGAATCAAAAATGGAGCTGTCACTCCATACATCTTTGTATAGGTTTCTGGGACCTAAATCAGATATTACAGCTGACAAACAAGAAAGCTACAATACAGAGACCACACAATAGTTATTCACAGCTGATTTTTCAGTTTGCTGGCAGTTCTGAAAAACAAACATACATTTGGGTCAAACTGCAACGATTTTTTAAAAATTTCAGCTAATTTAAAAAAAGTTGGAAATTTTTTTGTTTTGGGACAAATGAAACATCTTAGTTATTTTGAAAGAGAGCAAAGGAAATGAAGGGCTGGATTCCCAAAAGCTGAGGAGGAGGAGGAGCCGCCACCCATCTTGTACTCAATAGCTTAGTAGTTAGGACACTCATGAGGAGGATAGAGAGCTGGGTTAAAGTTCCTGCTCCAGATCAGAGATTCAAATGTAGGTCTCCTCCTTCCCACCTGAATGCCCTAACCACCAGGCTACAGTCACTCTCACTTGTTCTCTGGCCCAGTGACCATTCAAATCCCCTAGTATGCCACAGTGCTCAATGCCATAATCTAGATTTTATAATTCAGTTGCTTTTTTGCTAACTTATTACAGCAATAGATTTTAATAGGTATTTGCTGATGTTTATCAAATATCAGAACAGATACAATGAAAGTAACTACCAAACAATTACTGGATGTCTTTTGCTTTCATTTAATAAACTGCAGTCTCATGCTAGCCAGTGGCAGCATCTTCATTAAAACAAAGTTTGCTACATCTTATGTGTGGATTGTACAGAACCATTTCAGTTTTGCTATAAATATGTCACCTTGCATCCCAGATCAGATGCCATCTGGACTGTGATTTTCTTATTAATTAAATAGTAATGCTCTGATAACATACTTGTAAATTTAATTTACCTGCTAGGCTTTGACAATTCTTACCACATTGTGTTGCATTCTGAAGAACAAGATTCATTGTGCTACATCAATTTATACCAGCTGAGGATCTGTGCCCTAGTACTACTGAGTTAGGGAAAGTAGGAGGACTAGAGGAGAAAGCTGGCTGGTTAATACCAGTATTTTCTGTGAACCATTGTCAAAACAGTTTTTCCTCTAGTACTGTACTGACCTCAGGCATTATTAACAGAGTTTCATGAAACAGATGTTCTTCAGTTTGCATAATGACAGACAGACAGCCTTTTCTTTATTAAAGGTCGCTGAAAACCAATGCTTCTGTTCAGTCAGCCCTGCCTTCATTAAGCGATTTCAGGACAAAACTGCTTTGTCTTCACTTACAGCCTTGGCGATCACTACTTTACATATTTTAATCAGATTGTTTTGCCTCCAAAGCATTTGCCTATTTCATCCCACATATGCCCAGCTTTTCTTAGCTTTGTTAATTTCTACTAATAAAGCATTATTTTGTTTGAAAGTTCAAATCTCTCTGAACACAGGCCTAGATACTCAGGTTCTGTAGATTGGGGTAGGTCCATTGATGAAAGTGGAGCTATACCAATCTATCCTAATTTACATCAGTGAAGGATCTGTCCCTTAGATGCTTCTCCCCTTCCCCCCACCTCCTCACAGTCCAGCTATAGTAGTACTCCTACCACTTAAATTCACATTGATTTCTCACATGGGCAAAATTCAACTGACATTAAGTTTCTAATTCGAGCTAGTGGAAATATTCATTATGAATTGTATTTGCTACAAATTTAGCCTCACTTATGGTAGCAAATTGTTCACAAACATCCTTATTTTCTTTAAATGTATTCATCATCTGTATGCCAAGTCAAATACCTGGACAAATTATTTTCAGCTTGTGTGTTTTTTGCTAATACCCAACTCTGGTATTTGCTATTCATCATTGCTGTGTGTGGTAAGTTACATGGTATTGTTTCTTTTCCCTGATTAGATGACAAACACCTAAAGCAGAAGAGCACACACTGAATAATGGCCATCAAATACTGAATAAATACATATACAGTAAGTGTTTGCAGATGAATGATCATTTGTGCTAAAATTCATGAAATGTTGCAGTGCCACATGGAAGACAAGGATGTGATACTTTGCTCACTGGATCAGTTAAGCTCAAATGAGTTACAAAAGTGACATGTATAATTTCCAGTGATGCCTTGTGATCTCTGACACCTCACTTCTTAGTGCCAGCCAAGTTCCATAATTAATGTCCCAGATAAGAAATACATGTTTGCCTTCAGGCAAAAGGTAAGCCCTGTGTTCTCAGCCACACATAACTGTAGAGTTATAGAGAAATCAGCTATAAGGCTTAGGGAGAGAGGAAAAGTAGAAAGACCTCATCTGGACCACCCAGTTGTATCAGTTGCATCAAGGGGAGAGAAAAAGAAAAACACGCTCAGATGCGTGACAGAGGAAAGGGAAACCCATCACAAAAATAGAAAGTAAAAATAAACACAGAATTTCATGCTTTAAAAATCACTCAAATGACCAAGAAAGGGAAGATGTACCCACATGGTAAATAATATTTTTTCTACATGACATACTTTCAATTTTCAGTTAGCTTTGCAATTTTCCACTGTGTGGTTTTTATCACTGAATCACACACTAGCATTTGCCGCTATATTATAAGGAACTGTACGATGATGTTAAAATAACCTATTTGCCCATATTTCAGATTAGTTTAATATGACTAAGAACACTCATAATGCTAGACTTGCACATGGGCAATTGGATCCTTTGCTGCACAGAGCAAAACATGTAGTATTGCTTCCTACCTCTTCTGAATTATGCATAATATTTTGCCTAGTGTTGCAGGAAAGGAAAGGGTGCAGCAACCCTTCTCACCAACTCCCCCTTCTTCTTGTGGGCAGTGGCCAGGTGCAACCCTGTTCCTTCCACTTCTGTACAGCAAGTTCTGGGGGACTCTAAGATTGGCAGCAGCACAGGACCTACTTAAAGACAGGGAGGAATGGGATGAAGTCCCTGTTGCCTTCACATGGGCCAGCATCACAAGGCCAAGGTGAGAGGACTAGAATGTCTTGCACCCTGCTGCGGGCTAGATCACACAGTTTGAAGGAAGCCCAGCACAGGGGCCCATGTGGAGCTGCCCTGTCTTGAGGAAACACCAGCAGAGATTGTGCCTCAGGAGAATTTCCTCACAGAGATTCCTGAGGCACAATCTCTGCTGGTGTTTCCTCAAGACAGGGCAGCTCCACATGGGCCCCTGTGCTGGGCTTCCTTCAAACTGTGTCATATTAAACTAATCTGAAATATGGGCAGACAGTTCCACGTCTGGTCTTCGGCGTCATTTTGGTGGTGGGAGGCCCTTCAGTGCTGCCAAAGACACGGAGCGACTGAAGGGCCCCCCGCCGCCGAATTGCTGCCGAAGACCCAGACTGCCACTGGGTAAGTACAAGTGCCGCAGCTCCCCTGCTTTGCTGAATCCTCTGGGTGGCCCTGTTAAGTACATGAGAAGCAGGAAGCCTGCTAAACAACGAGTGGGGCCACTGGATGATCAAGATGCTAAAAGGAGCACTCAAGGATGATATGGCCATTGCGGAGAAACTAAATGAATTCTTTGCATCAGTCTTCGTGGCTGAGGATGTGAGGGAGATTCACAAATCTGAGCCATTCTTTTTAGATGACAAATCTGAGAAGCTGTCCCAGATTGAAGCATCGTTAGAGGAGGTTTCAGAACAAATTGCCAAACTAAACAGTAATAAATCACCACGACCAAGTGGTATTCGCCCAAGAGTTCTGAAGTAACTCAAACGTGAAATTGCAGAACTACTAACTGTCATCTGTAACCTATCATTTAAATCAGCTTCTGTACTAAATAACTAATGTGACACCAATTTTTAAAAAGGGCTCCAGAGGTGATCCCAGCAATTACAGGCCAGTAAGCCTGACTTCAGTACCAGGCAAACTGGTTGAAACTGTAGTAAAGAACAAAATTGTCAGACACATAGATGAACATAAATTGTTGGGGAAGAGTCAACATGTTTTTTGTAAAGGGAAATCATGCCTCACCTTTCTACTAGAATTTTTTGAGGGGGTCAACGAGCATGTGGACAAGGGGGATCCAGTGGATATAGTGTACTTAGATTTTCAGAAAGTCTTTGACAAAGTCCCTCACCAAAGGAAGCAAAGTAAGCTGTCATGGTATTAGAGGGAAGGTGCTCTCATGGACTGGTACCTGATTAAAAGATAAGAAACAAAGGGTAGGAATAAATGGTCAGTTTTCAGAATGGAGAGAAGTAAACAGTGGTGTCCCCCAGGGGTCTGTGCAGGGACCAGTCCTATTCAACATATTCATACATGATGTGGAAAATGGGGTAAACAGTGAGGTGGCAAAAGTTGCAGATGATACAAAATTTCTCAAGATAGTTAAATCCCAGGCAGATTGCAAGAAGCTACAAAAGGATCTCTCAAAACTAAGTGACTGGGCAACAAAATGGCAGATGAAATTCAATGTTGATAAATGCAAATTAATGCACATTGGAAAACATAATCCCAATTTATACATATAGAATAATGGGGTCTAAATGAGCTGTTGCCAACTCAAGAAAGAGCTTTTGGAGTCATTGTGGATAGTTCTCTAAAAATATCCACTCAACATGCAGCGGCAGTCAAAAAAGCGAACAAAATGTTGGGCATCATTAAGAAAGGGATAAATAATAAGACAGAAAATATCATACTGCCTCTATATAAATCCATGGTACTCCTGAATACTGAATGCAGATGTGGTTTCCCCATCTCAAAAAAGATACATTGGAATTGGAAAAGGTTCAGAAAAGGGCAACAAAAATTATTAGGGGTATGGAACGGCTTCCCTATGAGAAGAGATTAATAAGACTGAGACTTTTCAGCTTGGAAAAAAGAGACGACTAAGGGATGATATGATGGAGGTCTATAAAATCCTGACTGGTGTG
Source organism: Chelonoidis abingdonii (assembly GCF_003597395.2). Classification (NCBI taxonomy): domain Eukaryota; kingdom Metazoa; phylum Chordata; order Testudines; family Testudinidae; genus Chelonoidis; species Chelonoidis abingdonii. The sequence goes on from NC_133769.1 coordinate 85,976,770, forward strand.
GAGAAAGTAAATAAGGAAGTGTTATTTACTCCTCATAACACAAGAACTAGGGGTCACCAAATGAAATTAAGATGCAGCACGTTTAAAACAAAAGGAAGTATTTCTTCACACAATGCACAGTCAGTCTGTGGAACTCTTTGCCAGAGGATGTTGTGAAGGCCAAGACTATAACAGGGTTCAAAAAAAGAACTAGATGAATTCATGGAGGATAGGACCATCAATGGCTATTAGCCAGGATGGGCAGGGATGGTGTCCCTAGCCTCTGTTTGCCAGAAGCTGGGAATGGGCGATGGGATGGACCACTTAAGGATTACATGTTCTTTTCATTCCCTCTGGGGCACATGGCATTGGCCACTGTAGGAAAACAGGATACTAGCCTGACCCACTATGGCCATTCTTATGTTCTGATTCTGCCATCCTTACACTGTTTCTTGTAATGATAACTGAATGAGAATAACTAAAGGTGAATGAGGGGGCTTAGTCTTTAAAAGAAGAAAAGAGAAGGGGAAAAAAATAAAAGTGTCAGTGAAAATACTTAACAAGAAAAATGATCATACCCAGGAAGCTATTGAAATATACAATATCTAAAATGACAGAGTAGATTCATGAAGTATGTGGATGGCTACATTTAGGCCATTAAACTAAAACAGAATAGGTAAAACCACAACTCATTTTTCAAGGGTCAGTGAATTAAGTGCCAGCAAAGGGTTTTTCTGTTTCAGATATAACTGGAAAGAACTCTGAAGTTTTGTGGGGACATATCATTGTTAGCCTGAAAATGTTTCGATAAGCTTTTAAAAATGTTGTATGAGCTCTATAAGATTTGGAGGTTTTTTGTTTTATTTTGACATTATCAAACTGGGGCAGCAAAAGAAAGGTTGAAAGAGTTTTTGTTCCATGTCTGTAGAGTGCCTAGCACAATGAGGTCCTGGTTGATGACTGAGGCTCCTAAGTACCACAGTAATACAATACAAATCTACTGACCTACCAGGGCTGCAGATTTCCCACAGCATTAAAAAAAAAAAAGAGGCAAAAATCATGGAGCAGACACAGAAAAAGTCACAGGTTTTAGGATTTAATTTTTAAAAGTCATGATAAATGAAAAGGCTGCATCTCAGGGCTTGGGAGCTTGGATTCCCCAGGGCTCTGTGGACCACAGGTTGAAAACCACTGCTCTAGAGGCCTGATCATGGAATATTTAAGTCACTTGGTGCAGAATTGGACTCTAGCAACAGCTATACTAATCCCCTTTGGCCCACAGCAGAAAACTTCTGTGTAAGGCACATTTGCTCTGGCTTTTCACAGTGCTAGGATCGAAATCCATATAAACCCATTCACTATGAATGTCCATTACCTAATCGCTGAACAGAATTTTAAATTTGTGATGCTAGGTAAAACTGTCCTACCATTTTACGCTCCTTAGACAATTTGCAATGTATATAGTACATATGATTCATGACTTTCTTCTTTAAACCAATACAACTTCACTTGTTCAACTGCAGTTGAATTTCAGTTTGTGTTGATATTATTGGTGTTTATTTAATATGCCATTGTCTTGCATGATGAAATGCCATATGCAGACCCTCAAGAGTTTACACACTAAGGGGATAAACAAAAGCCCATTCAAGGTGGTGGGAAAACTCCAATTGACTTTGTTAGGTTTTGGGTTAGACCCTAAGTTTTCTTACGACTATATAGCCTATTAGAAAAATGATGAGCTGTTTTCAATGCTAGTATGTCCTTTTTAGCTTCTGTTATTCCAATGAACCAGCTTTTGTAAGGAAGTACGAAATAGAAAGCCCGTGATTACAAGTTTTTGTTACAGATACATTTCTTTACTTTGGAATTAGTACAATAGATGGGAACAAAAGCCTGCAGTGATATTGGTAAACCCTGGGGAGCAAAAGACAGTATTGTTCTGTTTTAATTATCCCATCTGCATTTGAGAGTGATTTATTCGCTGGGTGATGATTAAAAAGAATCACTTTCCACTGTAATAGTGCATGGTAATACAATTTGTTGGGAATTGCCATTTTCCTTCAAAGAAAGAGAGCTGAAAGTCATAGTACAGCTAAGTATGAACTGCATCTTTACTATTTAATTTCCCCCCACACACACTGATACTAGTTCTTAACACTGTATATACAAAATATTCCCTCACAGCAAGAATGACAACAGAAGGGTGGGAAGCCACAACCAAACAACAAGAGTGTCATAGCAAAAAGTTGTGCTTTAAGTGCCAACATTAAATTATTCCTGCAGAGTGAAATTCACCCTTGTGCAGAGGGCCAGCCCAAGACCTGTGCACGACTTAAAGTTCACTCAAGCCCTATTTTAGGTAGTGAAGTGGAATTTGAGTAGTTCATAGCACTAGACTGGCCCTCTAGATGAGGGATGCATTGCTTCCTTCAATTTTAAGTGCATGGAAGGATTTTTTAAATGAAAACAAGAGGACAATTTCAGAACTGAAATACTCACTGTCTCTACAAAAAATTGATTGAAAACACGAATTTGCATATAAACCACAGTGCTGTTATCTCAAGTCAAGATCTCTGGAGTTTTACCCTAAGTTTCTCTTTCCTTAGGGCAAGATTTTCCAAAATAAGACCCTAAAGTTTTAAGCCCATATTTCAGAATCTGAATATATGCCTTATTTTCAAAGGTTCTGAGCACCCAGCAGCTGCACTGAAACCAAGCCCCCTTATTTAGTTGCCTACATATGTGCTTAGAAGCTTCACTTTAGGCACTCATTTTGAAGATCTTGGCCTAACTTATAAAAAGGGAAATAAAAACAACCCAGGAAACTACAGACCAGTTAGTTTAACTTCTGTGCCAGGGAAGATAATGGAGCAAGTAATTAAAGAAATCATCTGCAAACACTTGGAAGGTGGTAAGGTGATAGGGAATAGCCAGCATGGATTTATAAAGAACAATCGTGTCATAACCAATCTGATAGCTTTCTTTGATAGGATAACGAGTGCTTGTGGATAAGGAGAAGTGTGTGGATGTGGTATACCTAATTAGTAAGCATGATATAGACTCGCATGATGTCTTTATCGATAAACTAGGCAAACAAATTTAGATGGGGCTACTTAAGAGGTGGTGCCTATACTGGCTGCATAACCTTACTCAGAGAGTAGTTATTAATGGCTCCACAATCCCCTGCCTGGAAAGGGTAATAAAAGTGTTTGGGTCCGCCAGGGGTCTGCTTTTGGGACCGGCTCTGTTCAATATCTTCATCAACCCGATTAGATGCTGGCATAGAAAGTATGCATTAATAAGTTGCAGACGACACAAACTGGGAGGGATTGCAACTGTTGGAGGGACAGGGTCAAAAATTCAAAATGATCTGGCACAAATGGAGAAATGTCTGAGGTAAACGGATGAAGTTCAATGAAGAGCAAATGCAAGTGCTCCACTTAGAGGAACAATAGAGTTTCACACAATACAGAATGGGAAGAGACTGTCTAGGAAGGAGTATGGCGAAAGAGATCTAGGGGGTCATAGTGGACACAAGCTAACTATGAGTCACAGTGTGATATTGTTGCAAAAACAAGCAAACTGATTTGGGAGCATAACAGGTGTGTGTAAACAAGACAGATAGCAGTCATGCTTACTGCTCTACTCTGCCGCTGGTTAGGCCTCAACTGGAGTATGTGTCCAGTTCTGGGCATTGCATCTTCAAGAAAGATGTGGAGAAATTGGAAAGGGTCCAGAGAAGAGCACAAGAATGATTAAAGGTCTTGAGAACAATGACCTATGACGGAAGGCTAAAAGAATGGGTTATTTAGTGTGGAAGAGAGACTGAGGGGGACATGATAGCGGTTTTCAGTATCTAAAGGGTGTCATCAGGAGGAGGAGAAAACTGTTCACCTTAGACCTTGAAGGACTAGAACAAGAAAAGCAATGGGCTTAAACTGCAGCAGGGGAGATTAGCTGGACATTAGGAAAAAGTTCCTAACTGTTAGGGTATTAATATGAATAAATTGCCTGTTGGAGGTTGTGGAATCTCCATCTCTGGAGATATTTAAGAGTAGGTTAGATAAATGTCTATCAGGGATGGTCTAGACAGTATTTGGTCCTGCCATGAGGGCAGAGGACTGGACTCGATGACCTCTCGAGGTCCCTTCCAGTCCTAGAGTCTATGAATCTATGTTTTAATTATTAAAATCTAAGTGCCCATTATGTTTTGTTTTTAAAGTAAGCATTAACGAGGCAGACAAACTGATGATTAACTGATCAATCAATAAGGAGATCAATGACCTCTCCATCACCACATCCAAAATTAGCATTGGTCTGCGATGGAAATGGCAGATGCAGATGGAAATGAATAATGTCTCAGTGCTTACTACTGATGTCTGTGGAAGGAAGGCTAAGGAAGGGGTTCTTGATGCTGCCTAAAACTCAGTGAGCTCCCATTGATAGTTGGGCATTGGGAAAGCAGGACCGGAAGCTGGGCAACAGCCTTGTACAGTTTCTGATATTGATAGTATCAAAAAATAGTACCTTGGCTGGGAAATAAAACTACATGTCTAACTGCAACTAGCGCTGAACTTGACTTGAAAACATTTAATGGTACAGTGGGGAAGAAAATCAGATAGAAGCTGTGTCTCAGTGGATTAAGACTGGATATTTTACCGGAAAACAACAAAGATTATAAGAGGATTCTACTGGGAAGGAATAATGAAATAACTAATCTTACTGCTGAGTGTGGGTGTCTAAGTATAAACTAGTAACCAAAAGCAGATGGTGAAGGAATACATGAAGATAATTACATAGACATGGGACTTCTTTACAGCATTTTTTTTTAAATCAAACCACAATAGGAAATATATCCAAGATTTCTAGAGGGTATGTTGACATACTGTATGATACTTTGACAAGTCTCACACACTTTCTTCATGCAAATTTCAGCGTAAATTCTGAAGGAGCAAGTTCCTTGCAATTCATGTACTCAGTGACACACTTGGCAAAGAAACAATCATGTGATTTAATGAATAGTGAATAGAAAATTGCAATGATATTTGAAATATTGTCAAAATGATTAACTGTATGTTCTAAGTATTTCATCCTAAATAGCAGATATTTCTGGCAGTTAATGCAAAACAAAAAAAGGCTGTTTGATAACTTTTGTGCACTCAAACTCACAAATTTTCAGGGAGTCAGCCAAACTAAACTTTATTAAATATTAAAAGGTCTTAGACCAAATTTTTCCAAATTTGATCTAAAAGTAGAGATTAGCCCAAACAAAGCCCATGTTCAGAACTGGAATTGTTTGAAATCCAAACATAGATCCAGATCTAAAGACTGAACCGTAGATACTTAAGCAATACTCTTTAGAGACATGAGCCATCTCATTTTTTTTATCCCAATCAGATAGATACGCATCTCTTTGGAATGCCCCAGATTCCAAGAACTAAAAATAAATACACAAAGTATCTCACATACACACACTTTATTAACCCCCCCATTCTAAAATTACTTCCTATCTGAATAACTGCTTAAAATATCTTGCCCAGGCTCTGGGGACCTGCTGCTATGGCCTCAGTGATTCATACATCCAGTCAAACCCAGAAATGGCAAGATGCCATGTGAAAGTGGAGTATCCTACCTGACAAGGCTAAGCAGGAATCACATAACATCTTAACCCTGTTTTCACTCACGATTCTCTTAAGTTTCACCTTTTGGGCTGACATTTTCCATATTTGATCACTACCTGAAGATGAAAATTTCTTTGTTTGTTTTAAAGTTTGAATAAAGTCCTTTCCACAGATTTCAGTTTATAGGGAAAAAATTGTAGCTTGTGGATCTAGGTAAAACTCATAATCTTGCAGATAAAAATAGAATATTGAAAATTTTTAATGTTAGATCCGAGTGAACTAAAGACTGAGGATCCTATACCAATCCCTTACGGGAGAGTGGCATACAAAGAGGCAACTGTTGTGCCCCTTCACTAACATAGCTTTGAATTATTAATCCTGCCCACACAGTTGTGTGCAATTTGAATGTGAATTTAGTGTAGAGAAAGATGCTGTTAGCTCATAGCATTTTATAAAAAAAAAAAGACAACTAACAAGTAGAAAGGAAAAGGTTTCCATTAATACCAAACTACCATTAAAGGAATGTAACAAGTCATTACATTTAACGCATGTAGGACAAAGGTGGTCTAGTAGAAAGTATTCTTTTCCATCATTGCTTAGAAACATTTCGGTATATTACAGGTGCCTAGAAATCCTCTCTCCCTCTCATTCCATGGCACAGAATGGCTTCTCTGATTCATGCTGTATACAAGAGTAGGGTTTACAGCATTTTATTTTCATAGTCAGTTCCCCACATGGTGGAGTCCAAATATATACAGTATTGGGACAAGAGTGTAGTTGTATAAGATACTGAGGCTCAGTCAGTGTACCCGGGGTGGGTCTGATCTGGCCACTTGATAAGAGCAAAGTGCCCATAATCAGCAGCTTACAGGAGGAGGTCTTGTATTACACTGTGAGATAAGATGAAATCACTGTCTCTCTGTTGAGACTATGCCTCTTTTCCTGCATAGCATGATTACAAATTATTCCTTTCTTTGAATTTTAATATAATGAAGCAAGAACTAAATGTCAGAGGAAAAAAAAATATGTTCCACTATTTTTGTAGCATCCTCTTTGCACATCCAACCTACTCCTTTGTAAGAGCAGGGAGTTACACGTGCTGCCTTGGCCCAGCGTCCAGCTTTGACAATTACACTATGTGCATCCAAATTCAACCTGTCATTTCAGTTGGGTGCAATATTCTTCGTTTTCCTTCTTAAATTGTTGTGCAGAGTTAAGGCTGTTAAACAACAACTGGCTTTAGGCTGTTTTCAGTTACAGGTGAAGAGAGCTCAGTGTATAGTTTGTAAACAACTTGATGTACTTCCACTGTAATATAAAGTCATCTTGCTTCACTATAGGCTTAAAGATCAGCATGAGAACCGTATTTTTACAAGCCACAGATAAGTTAATTAAATATCTTTAAACATAACTTCCATTATTATTGTTAATCAAAATAGCTATTAGTTGATTGAGTAGTATACTTTAATATTTTGTTAAAGGATATAATAATTTTCCTTTCAAATAAAGTCAAAACCATCATGTATGTCTGTGTCTTTGCCAGTGTTAATTACTAGGTATTTATGAAACCACCACCACAGAACAAAGACCAGTGAGCAACAAGGTGATTATTAATTCACACCTGCATCATTACTAAGTCTAGCTTCTGCAGCATACCTTGTTTGAACCCTCATTCACTCTGATTGCTTGCAAGCACTCCCAAGGAATCATTTCATTTTTAGTCACTGAAATTAAAATTCACTCCAAGTTATTGCTGACCGCCCAGAAGAAAAGTATCAGTTCCACAGCAACTGGGATTAATTCAGTCTGTAGCTGCTCAGTCTTTTGCAATATTGTACATGTAAAAGAGCTTTTGTAACCAAGGGCTTCACAAGATGTTTTTTTCCAGGCATGATTTTGAATTAGGTAACTCTTCAGCAGTCAGAGGAACAAAGCAAGCCACTGCCAATCAGAGTGAATGGGCCTGTAAATACACTCACAATTTATCGAAGAAGAATTCTGGAACGTAATGTCTAAAAAATGGCCAGAAGGTAAAAGGATCAAGGACTGAGTAGGAACTGGAAAGATGAAAGTAGAAAGATGGAGAAAAGTGCATGCAATGTATAAAATACATGAACACTGACTAAATGCAGACAGCCTATGTATTATTTTATGGTACAAGTCCCTGAATTTATTGTGTTTACAGTTACTGTAAATCATCCGAGCCATCTCTAATGCTGTACATCAGTAGATATCATCAATCCCATTGGATATAGTATACAGTAACTCCTCACTTAACATTAGAATCATAGAATATCAGGGTTGGAAGGGACCTCAGGAGGTCATCTAGTCCAACCCCCTGCTCAAAACAGGACCAATCCCCAAATAAATCATCCCAGGGGCTTTGTCAAGCCGGGCCTTAAAAACCTCTAAGGAAGGAGATTCCACCACCTCTCTAGGTAATCCATTCCAGTGCTTCACCACCCTCCTAGTGAAATTTTTTTTCCTAATACCCAACCTAAACCTCCCTCATTGCAATTTGAGACCATTACTCCTTGTTCTGTCATCTGCTACCACTTAGAACAGTCTAGATCCATCCTCTTTGGAACCACCTTTCAGGTAGTTGAAAGCAGCTATCAATTATGTGACTTGTTTAAGTCCACAAAGTTGGTGCCAGAGCCTAGATAAGAATGCTGAAGGCTCTGGCTTTCATTCACTTTTAGTCTAATAGACAATGCTGCTTCTCTTCATTTGTGCATGTTTGTGGCCAGTAGCCAACTGCCCAGTCAGCAGAGGAATTGGATTAGCTTCAGGCAGCCGAACAATGGCCAAGAGGTAGCTTATAGCAGCTACAGCATCATTAGTGGCAGCCTGATTCAAAGAGTCAGATTTGGAGAGGGGGCTCCCTCTCCAAAACAAAAATTGAGAGGCTGATAGACCTGGGTCACAGTCACACAAAGCCAGGCTAAGTAGCTGCAAAAGGAATGGTAAGTAAAACATAACTTTTAGGGAAAGACACCATACAACATTTTCATCTACAGTGTTTGGTTTCTATAAAACCACAATTCTTCAAGGCTATCACCAAAAAAAGAGAAAGGTTAGACATTTTATTTAATGAAAAAGGAGGTTAGCCTTGATCTTTGTATAGTCTCAAAAATCTCAGGTCCAACCACCATGGACTTCATTGGCATCAAAGGCTGTTTCTACTCTTTAAACCAGATCTAGCTGATATAAAACTGCCTAGCTCCACTGAAGTCAGTTTACTTAGTTAACCAGATAATATTTTAAATTGCAGTATACTCTGCATATAATATAATCTAAAAGTCTGCTCTACAATGAAGACTGTCTTGCTATGTATCCAAAAAATAAACATACACTGCACCCTTTTTCTATCTGAAAATGCAGTATATGCAAATATGAATGTCAGCAAATTTGACAAAAGATGTAGGACATTTCTGAAGAAAATATATTCACCCTTACATATATGAATTCACAAGATGTGTTTGAAAATGATAGTTTTGCCATCTTATGAAGTTGATTTCCCACTTTAAAAAATTCTACTGTGATATATAAAGTATAAATAGGTCATAATAATCCCTAGAGACTAACTTTTGACAGTCATTGTAACCTTGAGAGATAGAAGCTTACCACTATATCCTTCGTAAATTGGAGCTTATGTTTTTACTGACCCCACCTGAGGGGAACACTTATCATGGGGTTCGCTCATTTGGAAATTTGGCAAGGTAATCAAAATACACTTTGCTTTTATAATAATTTAGCTGAAAAGACAAACTTGTACTGTTTAGGACATTCCCTAGTTGGTAGGGCACAGTCTTGTGAATTGCTGAGAACCCTTTGTGAGGAGAAGAGCATCCTCATTTCGCATTGGCTTTTGGTAGCTTGCCCATACCAGATCCTTTGCAACTCAAAGAACATGAAAGATTGTAAACTGTTGCAAAATAGAAGTTACCACAAAGTGGATTCAATTTTTTTAAATGCAGTATTTGATTATGTTTCCATTACAAACAGAGAAAAGAAATAGAAACTGTAATATTACAGTGGTTAACACACAATGAAGTACAATCTATTGGAGACTCTTTAGAAAGTGAGATTTTAAAAAAAATCTTATTAATAGGTTTCAAAGTATCTTAACTATGAGGAGATTCTCACCTAATAAGCTACTGGCATTGCATAAATAATGAAATACTGAACTTCTAGAGGAACTAAGTTGTCATTTAAAAAAAATGTCACAAGTTAGATGGATGAACTCAAGATTTCTATTTAAATGGCTGCTGCCAGGTGTCTTCAGATGCTCAGAGCTATTAGGTGGAAATATTAGACTTTCTGACTTTCTACTCCTCCTCTGGATTGACTGAGAAGGCAATCCAGGACATGTAGCTACCAAGTACTGCTAGACTGTAGTCTGGCCCACACTCCTTCATAGGGGCATATGGGGAATAAGATTACCCTTTACACTCCTGCACAAACCTACTTAGTGCTTGAGTCTTGGTGCACTGGTGTAAGGGGATGCTGCACACCAAATATTCTCACCACCTCCTTCAGCTAGCCAGGAAGTGGCTGGACAAGGTTGAGAAGTGAGCAGAACCTTGACTCAACCCATCCAGCAAACCAGCCAGCACTACTGAGCTGGTGGGGATGGAATAATTTGTAGTAATGGGCTGGCAGCAAAACTACCCTTGTGGACCAAAGGGATGGTGGTGCTCTGTGGGATCACAACAGAACTTTGGGCAGATTGTATAAGAACAATCTAACACATGTTTTTAATATCCTGGCTCTCTAAAGTAAATTGTTAATAGATACCCTACAAAACATTGAATCAGCTACTGATTGCTGAGGCCCTGCAGGAAACCTGAGATGACAGTCCATGCCTATAGGGTAGAGAGGTCTAGCAAGAGGTTTTGGGGAGATACAGGATATATATAAAGAAAGAGAATGAGAAATTTAAAACACACCCTATTTTTCTGACTAGAGAGATCAGACAAAACTGTGCTGCTATACTAGAAGACATATGAGAATTCAGACAAGAACCTGGCCTGCACTATGGCACTTCTGCACCACCAGAGCAGCACAAAGGGGCCATGAAGCTACCCTAAAGTGGTGTAGGGGAATTCTCATAGATACTCTATGCCAGTGGTTTTCAAACTTTTTTCCTGGGCACCCAGTTGAAGAAAATTGTTGATGCCTGCGACCCAATGGAGCTGGGGATGAAGGGTTTGGGGTGTGGAAGGGGCTCAGAGCTAGAGGGGAGGGTTGAGGTGCGGGGCTGAGGGCTGCAGGGTGGGGCCATGAATGAGGGGTTCAGGACATGGGAGGGGGCTCTGGGCTGGGGCAGAGGGGGTCAGGGCTTGCCCTGGGGGTGCAGACTCTGGGCTGGGGGTGAGGAGTTTGAGGTGCAGGAAAGGGTTCTGGGTTTGGGAGGCTCAGGGCTGGGGCAGGGGATTGGGGCACGAGTTGGGGCACAGACTTACCTTTGGCAGCTCCTGGTCAGTGGCGCAGCTGGAGTGTAGAGGCAAACTACCCACCTTTCCTGGCACCGCAGACTATGCTACATCCCGGAAGCGGCCAGCAGCAGGTCCAGCTCCTAGGCGGAGGTGCACAAGCGGCTCCATGTGGCTCTCTCCTGCAGGCATTGCCCTTCGATCCCCGGTGCTGACCGAGATGACCCAATTCCTTACTGGGTCGTGACCAAAACTTTGAAAAACACTGCTTTTTGCAATGCCACACCACCACGTTAGGGGAATGTGAAGGACAGGATAAAGGTAGGAAGGGTTTGACCTGACCACGCTGCTGAATTGAAAGGAGAATATGTGGCTGGGCCAATAATGTGAGAGCAATATCTACATCTGCATTGCAGGAAGATGCAGAATAGCAGTAAGAAGCTGAATGTTGAAATGAGAATTTAGGTAGTTAGTCCAGTTGAACCAAAATTATGAGAACCTTGTTAAGGTGTCACTCCCCCTTTCCTTATATCCCAGGTAACATTCAATGAACTGTACCTGCCACAATCAGTCAGCAGAACTTCAATGGGTTTACGTAAGAGGCTAACACCCTATTACACCATGGCCTGGCCATTGTGTGAATATTATCAAGTAGAATCTAGTTCTAGAGGCCTCTAGGAGTATAATCATAATCTCTAAACATGGTTCAGGACGAAGTACCTTTGGCATAGGCTTGTCATGATTATCAGAGTTCGAATTCATAGATTCTAAGGCCAGAATCATCTGGTCAGACCCCCAAAACAGGCCTTAGTTTTAACACTTCCCTGAATTAATTAATTCCCATTAGAATTAGAGCATCTCTCTTTTAGAAAGACCCAGTCAGATTTAAACATTTCCAGGAATGGAGAAGCCATCAAAGCTCTTGGTGAGGTGTTCCAACTGTTAATTACACTCACCGTTAAAAGTTTGCATTTATTTCTAGTTTGCATTTGTCTCACTTCAAACTTCCAGCCATTGGATTTTGTTCTTTTTTTGGCCACAATTTCATAGTGAGAACTCATATTTGGCTGATTTTTCACCATGACCCTGAAATCTTTTTCAGAGTAACTGCTTTCCAGTGTCCCATCATGTAAGTATGACCTACATTCTTTGTTCCTAGAGATGTATAATTTTAAATTTGTCTATAATGAAATGCATATTGTTTGCATGTACCCAGCTTTCCAAATGATCCAAAGTGCACTGTATCAGTGACCTCTCCTTTTTATTATCACCACTCCAATTTTGGGGTCATCTGCCAACTTGATCAGTAATAAATAAAAAAGTAAGATCAGGCACCCTTGTGGTAAGTACTATCCAAACACATTGTAATCTCTTAGGTCAGGCATTTAATCTAAATAAACTAGACAGACCAAAGGTGTGAGGGGAAATAGATGTACAGAAATGTGAAGTGACTTGCCTACGGTCACGCATCAGGTCAGTGGCAGACTTCCTGACTCCCAGGCCAATGCCCTAGCCATAAAACCACACTGCCTTTGCCAGTGGTTCAGACTTCATTGTGTAGTAGGATGCTATAAGCACTATTCAACATGACTCCTTATGCTTGTCACATGCAGTTGCAGCTAACAAGAGGAATAGTCAGTTTTCATAACTATTTTGTGCCGGGGTTTTTTTGTTTTTTTCCTTCTTCAGATGAACTTGTTCCTTTCATAGCTTTCAAGGCTGGAAGAGATTGTTATCATCTAGCCTGACCTCCTGTACAACACAGTCCATAAAACTTCCAAAATAATTTCTAAAACAACTCTTTTAAGAAAAAGATTTAATCTTGATTTAAAAATTGATAGTGATGGAGAATCCACCACAACTCTTGCTAAACTGTTCTAATGGTTACTTACACCTTATTTTCTGTCTGAATTTGTCTCGCTTCAACTTCCAGCCATTGGATTGCATTACACCTTTCTCTGCTAGACTGAAGAGCCCATTATTAAATATTTGTTCTTCATGTAGGCACTTACAGACTAATCAAGTTATCCCTTAGCCTTCTCTTTAAAATAAACAGATTGAGCTTCTTGAGTCAATCACTGTAACACGTTTTCTAATTCTTTAATCATTCTGATGGCTCTTCTCTGAACCTTCTCCAATTTAATAACATCTTTCTTGAATTGTGGGCACCAAAACCAGACCCAGGTTCCAGCATCAGTAGCAACAGTGCCAAATGCAAAAATAAAATAACCTGTCTACTCCTACTTGAGATTCCCCTACTTATGCAGGAATTGCTTTAGCCCTTTCCTGGCAAATGAGATGGAACTGAGTCCAATTACTCATGTCAAGCCAGACCATGGTGAGGCCTAACTTCTCTGAAGACAGGATTAGGGAGGTAAATGGATCAGCAGGCTGGAAACAGATTGTCTGTACTAGCTCAGATAAGGGGGAACACCCTAGGAGCTATTTACAGCAGCCAAGATAATAATGGATAAGGTAAGCATGGAATAGGAGATGAGGGAGAGTAAGGGTATATCTACACTATGAAATTAGATTGATTTAATAGAAGTCGATTTTTTTGAAATCAATCTGAGACAGTCAATTGTGTGTGTCCCCACTAAGCGCATTAAGTTGGTGGTGTGCATCCACAGTACCGAGGCTAGCATCGACTTTCAGAGTGTTGCACTGTGGTAGCTATCCCACAATTCCTGCAGTCTCCACCACCCATTGGAAATCTGGGTTGAGCTCCCCATGCCTGAGGTGGCAAAAACGTTGTCACAGGTGGTTCTGGGTACATGTCGTCAGGCCCCCCCTACCTTCCCTCTGTGAAAGCAATGGCAAAAAATTGTCTCTCGCCTTTTTTACTGGGTTATCCATGCAGACTACATACCACGGCAAGCATGGAGCCTGCTCAGCTCAGTGTCACTGTATGTCTCCTGGGTACTGCTGGCAGATGCTGTACTGCAGTGCTACACAGCAGCATCCCCTTGCCTTGCCTTGCAGATGGTAGACAGTGCAATACGACTGATAACCGTTGTCAGCATCTCATGAGTGTTCCTGGCCAACCTTGGTTAGGTTGGTCAGGGGTACCTGGGCAGACATGGGTGCCCCTTGCCAGCCTGGGTGAGGTTGGTCGGGGATGCCTGGACAAAAATGGGAGTGACTCCAGGTCATTCTCTTCTTTAAGTTTTGTCTAACAGAGATTCAGTCCTGCCCGGAATATCATGCCAGTTGGAGGCTTCTGTCTCAGGCTCCTCTCCCAGTCGGCAGCACCATGTGGTAGCATCTAGCCCAGTCTACCCCTTGCTTCCATGGCTCAAAGTCTGGACAGCAGGAAGGAGCAGTTCAGCTATAGGCTGAGCAAGTGCAGAATGATTGTAAAATGTGCATTTGGATGTTTAAAAACTCATTGGTGCTGTTTACTGACTCGGTTAGACCTCAGTGAAACCAATATTCCCATGGTTATTACTGCTTGCTGTGTGCTCCACAATATCTGTGAGAGTAAGGGGGAGACACTTATGGCGGTGTGGGAGGTTGAGGCAAATTGTCTGGCTGCTGGTTACGTGCAACCAGACACCAGGGTGGTTAGAAGAGCACAGCAGGATGTGCTGTGCATGACAGAAGCTTTGAAAACCAGTTTCATGACTGGCCAGGCTACGGTGTGAAAGTTCTGTTTGTTTCTCCTTGATGAAAACCCTCCCCTTGGTTCACTCTATTTCCCTGTAAGCCAACCACCCTCCCCTCCCCACTTTGATCTCCACTTGCAGGGGCAATAAAGTCATTGTTGTTTCAAATTAATGCATTCTTTATTAATTCGTCACACAAATGGGGGGAATAACTGCCAAGGTAGCCCGGGAGGGGTGGGGTAGTTGTAGGGGCACCCCCTAGAATGTCATGCAGCTCATCATAGAAGTGGCATGTCTGGAGCTCTAACCCAGAGTGGCCATTTGCCTCTCTGGTAGGCTTACCTGAGCTCCTTAAGTTTCATGTGGCACTGCTGAGGGTCCCTGTTATAATCTCTGTCCTTTATGCCCTTGGAGATTTTTTCAAATGTTCTAGCATTTTGTCTTTTGGACGGAGTTTGAATAGCATGGATTCATCTCTCCATACAGCGATCAGATGCACTATCTCCCATTCAGTCCATGCTGGAGCTCTTTTGCGATTCTGGGACTTTATGGTCACCTGTGCTGATGAGCTCACCAGGCTGGCCCAACAGGAAATGAAATTCAAAAGTTCATGGGGCTTTTCCTGTCTACTGCATCTGAGTTGAGAGTACTGTCCAGAGCGGTCAGAATGGAGCACTCTGAGGTAGCTCCCAGAGGCCAATACATCAAACTGTGTTCACATTACCCCAAATTCAACCCAGCAGGGTCGATTTCAGCACTAATCCCCTCGTCCAGGAGGAGTACAGAAATCGATTTTAAGAACCCTTTAAGTTGACAAAAATGGCTTCGTTGTGTGGATGTGCGCAGAGTTAAATTGATCTAATGCTGCTAAATTTGACGTAAACTCGTAATGTAGACCAGGGGTAAGTCATGCATTGACAGTACATGTGGTATAGTGATTGTTTCCCACAAGGTGACTGAGCTAATCCCAAAATGTGTAATGCATTATATAATAAATGCATATTAAGGAAGACATTTGCTATGTAACTTTGGATGTTTGGTACACCTTATACCTACCAGCTAAGTTTGACTCTGATAAACTCAGGGTAGTTTTGTTGTATGCCAAATAGAGGAACCTGAGTGACAAGACTGAAGTCAAACTCAACTCTTGGGGAATTGAGTGGAGGTTATCTCAGAAGAACCACAACAGTAAGTGAAATAACAGCCTGTCCAGTCCACTGTTATTAGTTGTTCACTATGGCTCTGTGGGATTTTTAATTTAGTGTTTTATACATATTTCCAAATGGCAGCCCCAATTACAGGGCTATTGATATCTAAAGCTCTGGACAACAATTTAAATAATTCCTTAGCTAGAGTACAATGAGGACAAGACCACTAGTGTTTTAAGATTAGCTATATACAGTGAATAATTCAATATACAGCTTCTTCTTCTGCTTGCACAATAGATCACAGTTTTTTTCATTTAGAGTCTGATCCAAAGTACACTGCAGTTAATAGAATTAGTCCCATTGACTTCAATGGACTTTGGATTGATAGTTATTGGGGAAAAAACACTCTGCATATTTATTACATGTCAATTCTGAATATTGAAAAAGTGCACTGTGTTGCTTAGTTTAGATTAGTCAGACAAGTCTCAGGGATCAAACGACAATATTTGCAGAAATATATGCCTACCATTAAGCTCATAAATAAGTGATCTAATTCTCAGAATTACTAAACATCCAGCTGCTCTTATTGATGTGTTCAGATGATAACTTTCACAGATGACAAAATTAGGTAGCTTAGTCTTAAACAGAAAAAACTTGGAGGATCTTCAGAAGCGCTTAAGATGATGCATGGCCAACAAGATGGCAGATCTAATGTTGAGAAATAAAAGGTAATGCATATTGCAAGGAATAATTTGTTCAATATACATTACTGGGTCCTAATAGAATTGTATCCTCTCACGAAAAAGTCACAGACATAAGTGTGAACACTTCATTGAATATGTCTGTTCAAGATATAGCAGTAGTCAAAAAAGCGAGTAATGACAGAAAATAGCACTTGGTAAATAAATGGGGTGCCCTTCTCTGAAATAAGCTGTTGCAGAAAGATGGAGATCAAAGATGATCAACAGATAGGTTATGAAACATGGAGACATCCCTGTGAGAAGAGGAGATGAATGACAGGGAGTAGGATAGAGATATATAAAATAACGAATGCTACAGAGAATCTATACCAAAGAGAACAATTAAATGTGTTGCCTTTCACTCTGCAGCAGATAAATAAAATGTTTATATAAAACAGTACTTTCTCTAAGTAATGAGAATATCTACAGTTAGGTTAGAAAATGAGAGAATCATTCATATTTCAGTGCATAGGCCATTCAATAACCAATAGAGACACAAAGAAATTTCATAATTTTGTGTACTACAGGGTTTTCCATATCCTCCAGTACATCTGGTACAGGCTATTGTTCAATATGTGACCGATGGAATATTGATTCGATACAGTATATTTCCTCTGTTCATATGTTTATTTTATATGAGAGTGAGTAGCTAGTTTGAAAATAGGCTGTAATGTTTGTAGATGGAATAGTGATGGGTGATTTAGAGAGAGAGAGAGAGATTAGCTAGAAACCCCCTAAAGGGAAAAGAAATGATAACTGATTATAGTGGAAATTCTGGTTTAGAGTGTCTCATCTGCATTTACAAAACAGTACAATAGTTTGCTTGATCTAAACTTTTATTAGTAATGGGGGCTAGTTCAAATATTTGGAATGTAGCAATGTAAGTGCTCATTGCCTACATCAAAATACAGCCTTGAATTTTAGCCTCCAGGATGTGGGCAGCACAATCATACCAGAGTAATCCACTACAGTGCTTCAGTGTCTCCTCTCTGAACAACCTGTGACTCACTTCTTGTTTTTATTTTCTCATTCCCAGTAGTCAGTCTGTGTGGAGACAGGCAAACTTTGGCCTAAATCAGTAACTGCTTCTGCTTGTATTATGGCAGTTAGCCTTGCATCGCTTCCCTAAATCACAAAATCTCTCAGAAGGCCATTCATCATTAAGGTTATGATTTTGTCACAGGTATTTTTTGTAAGAGTCATGGACAGGTCATGGTCAATAAACAAAAATTCACAGCCCATGACCTGTCCACGACTCTTACTAAAAATACCTGTAATTAAATCTTGGAGGTGGGGGGGGGGTGGGACTGACATGTCAGTACTGGGACCATGGGGTGGGGTGCTGCTGGGGCTGTCTGGAGAGGCGTTGCTGGGGAGTGGATGCACAGGGCCAGTGGCACCAGCTACTGAGGGCTGCCAGAGCAGTGGCTGGTGTGGCTGTCCCAGAGCCACCTGGCCCCAGAACCAGCTGCTTGGGGGCCCTGGGGTCAGCCACACTGGCCCCTGCAGAAGTCACAGAAACTCACAGAATCTGTGACTTCTGCAACCTCTGTGACAGACACTGAGCTCTACTCATCACTACTTTTTCAGATCTCCCCTACTCTTACACGTGATCTACTACAGATCAAGAGAACTTGGTTAGCCAGAATCATCTTCTGCAGAACTCTGATACATACACCAGGAGAGAATGACAGCAGTAGCTAGACAGAAATTAGAGTTCCTAAAAAGCCCTCCTTCGCCACTTTCTAGCTGTCCATGATTCTCCACTCTTGCTCACCACTCTCTGTCATTGCCCATGATCACCCAATGTCTACCTAACCTATGCTTGGCTAGTATTTCATGCATAGTATTTAACTATTGCATGCATAGGCCATTATTTTGACTCATGTAGATTTTGCATGACCACAAAATTCATATTATTTTTATATTCATACCCACACCTGTGATTAGTTCACAAAATTAAATGCATATTCCGGGAATTCATTAATATTTCCCTTAATGGCTCACTCCTATATAGACTACAGTTTGATTTGTCTTTGACTCTGACGTTACATTGTGCTATATAGAGAATTGTGGCGTATGTCCCCATGGGATTACTATAAATTCTGTTTCAGTGGATCACACCTTTAAATTTCTAAGAGTCTTCACTTTGGAATTAGATGCTATTTTGTGTTCATTGCAGAGTCATCCTGTTGTAAAGGAGGGAAAACCACACACAAAAACTCCATAAAGACTTGTATGCTGGGGTTTCCCCCAACCCCAGTTTTGGTGTCTCCACTTAATCTAAAACAAACTTGTTCAGACAAAGTACATGATTTCTTATTGTATGGCAAGCCAGAAGATGTCCATGATACTTTTCTCAGTCATGCAATATATCCACACACACTTTTTTCTTTTAGATTAGCATAGATGGGGGCTGATATAATTAAATACATATACTGCACATTAAGGTTCATCCTTCAGAACTATTAACAATTTTTCAAGGTTTTTCGGGGGCGGGGGGGCAGGAGTGGGAAGTGTGTCAAAGAGCAGCCTTCCCTCTCTTACACAAAAGTCAAATTTGCAACAACAAATGTTTTGAAACCATTTTTTTTTTGGGAGGAGGCAGCTTGTTTAAAGGTTTAATATTTCCTTCCACCTCCACCGTTAGAGGAAAAATGGGGAGTGGAGGGGAAAAAGATGGACACATATATATCTCACAGGCTGCCACCACCACCTAGCACTCACACACTAAATCCAACAACCAAAATTTGACCAGGTATTTCCACCCACAGGAAACTAAAAACTTCTGTGCCACAGGGAGAGAACAGGAAGGACCAAGGTGCACTAATACCCCAGGCCCCTGCAACGGTTGGGAATGGAATAAATGAAATATACCAGAGAATCATATCAAGTGACCTGCATCCACACACCGCAAAGGATACTGAAAAACACCTGAGTCACTGCCAACCTAGGCTGAGAGAAAATTCCTTCTCAATCTCAAATGTGGCAATCAGTTAGACCCTGAGCACATGAGCAAAAACCAGCCAGTCAAGTACCTGAGGGAGAGAATGTTCAGTACTCAAAGCACTGGCCCTCCTTGGGCAATGTCTCATCTCCAGCCATCGTATCTCTGATGCTTCAGAAGAAGAAGCAGAGGTGCCAGAACAGGGGGAGTCAGGGGACCATGGCCACACCACTTTACCAGCCACAAGGACGAGGACAGGAGAGAGTGGGGGCCCTCCGAGGGGGAGGGGCAGCATGTGGCGAGGGGCACCACGATTCAGGCACAGGCAGTCCTCCCCCAGTTAGGAAGCTTCTACCATCCTGGGAAGGAGACCAGAAAAAACTTCGCAGAATACACTGGAAGGGAAGTTAGGAATCCCTTCCTGAGCCCTGCAGTTGGCTGGCTGAAGCTTTGAAGCCTTCATTTTTAGAAACACAATACATATGCCGGAAATGAGCCCCAGGGCTGCTTTGGGGGAAGAAAAACAAAACAAAACAGCAATACAGACATGTTCTATATAAAGACATTTGAAAGTTCTGAATAAATGAGTTGTTCCTTTTCAAATCCTGGGGAAAGAAAAGAAAGTAGCACACACCAGCTGTACTACTAGCATTTGTACAATTTAATATTTCAGATTCTCTGGTACAGTATGGCTCATTCATCAAAATACTCAGTGACAGGGTTTCCCTCCAAAGTAGGGCTATTTAGAAGCTTTCTGAGGAACCATTTTTCTGTTAAAAGCAGCAGAGAATCCTGTGGCACCTTATAGACTAACAGACGTTTTGGAGCATGAGTTTTCGTGGGTGAATACCCACTTCGTCAGATGCAGGGAAGTGGGTATTCACCCACAAAAGCTCACGCTCCAAAACGTCTGTTAGTCTACAAGGTGCCACAGGATTCTTTGCTGCTTTTACAGATCCAGACTAACACGGCTACCCCTCTGATACATTTTTCTATTGGAAAAGGCTGATTCATTGAAAGGGAAACACTCCAAACAAAAAAGTCACCTTTGAGAAAAACTCATTTGGAAACAAAAGTTGAGGAAAAGCATTTTGATGAGTTAAAAATATTCTATTTTGGGAATAGAATATTTCAATTCTGTATTTCAATTATTTTCCATTTTTTAATGAAAATGGTATAAGCATTGTAAGTACAAATCCTCACTTCTAGGGGAGCCCCTCCCCCATCTTTGGACATAGCATTGTAGGAGACTGTCTGTCTTGCCCCCCTTTGCAGACCGCTTTCTCAGCTACAGTGACCACTCTTAGCGAGACTCAAGACTCTTCCCTGGAGTTCCTCAGTGCATTTTCTGTGGTGCCAAGTCACACAACAGTTCAGTCCCCTTCCATGACTCAGCTCTAAACAAAGGGTCCTCTGCCCTTCCTAGGCTCATCTTCAGTTCCCTTACCCTTGTAGGCCCTAGCTCAGGAATCTCCCCACCAGACTCTACTATACTCCCTATGGGTCTTTCAGTCTGCTGTCTACAGAACTTTTCCTCCTTATTCCCTCCTTTAGTGAGTTCTCAGATCTATTTCAATAGTGCTTTCCCTACTTCACCACCACAGCTGGGGTCAATCTTTCTAATTCATTGCACAAAGCTGGGATCACTAATGAGCCCTTATTTGTCAGCTGATCAGAAAGTAGAAGGGATAGCTGCTAAGTCACATGCAAGGCTGAACCCAGCTTGCCTCAAAGGGCCAGCCAGCCTGCCCATCAAAATCAGAATGAAGCATTTTAATTGCCTTGATATGATTTTGGGGGATGTAGGTGGGGATTTCAGTGCATAGGGACAGTTCAAAAAATTTGGTTTCATTGCAGAATGGCAGAAGCTTTGCAGTCACAAAATTCCCACCAAATGACAAATCCAACTCCCACACAGTTCTACACCAAAGCTATTATTTGTTTTCTACGATTGGGTATTTTGTGGGGGTTTAAAGTAGAGCTGACTGGAGGACAACAATTATGTTTTGTGGCATCTTTTGAGGCTGTGATGTTTGTTTTCTTTCTTCATTAAAATGAAAACAAACCCTGTTGAAGTGGGATGTGGGAGACCAGGTCCAAGTCCCTGCTCTGTCTCATTTACAATAGAGTTTTTCGTTTCAAATTGCTTTGAATTAGGTAGAGCAGGTACTTAACTGTGGATGTCCTTCATCCCAGACTGGTACCCTATCCACACAGTTACACATACTCTTCTGATTAAAAATTTGTCAAAATGTTTGGGAATTGACAAAATAGCATATTTTGAAGGAATAAGAATGATCCAACCAACTCTAATTTAAAAGCTAGTTTAATTGGCAAAATGATAACTTCTTAAGGACAATTTTCATTTTTCCTTTAATATCTTTTTATTAATTGGAAGGATGTTTTTGTCCTGTTTTTGCTCTCTCAGAACTTGGAAAGCCACAAAGATTAAAAAAAAAACTATAATAAAGGGATTTAGAATTTATGCAAATACCAAGGAGGGAAAAAAGGTAAATAGGGGCTTTTCTGATAACATTGCTTTTAAGTCCACAGGACTCCATGAGGAATCTCAGTGAACTCAGTTCATTTATAGTCATTTAAGTGGCCTGTTGGTTGCTTAATTTTTTTGGAAATAGTTAGAGGCAGACAGATAGAGGATCTTTCTTTTCTTCTGCTCCACTGTTTTTTTTGTTAAACACTCTAGCTAGTTTTATTTTGTACTGTGGACTTTATAGAAAATGTGCTTTCAATAGGAGAGGGAGAGCATTCAGTTACAACTGCTGCAACAGTAAGCTTGCAAAATGTTTATGGCAAAATACCTGGCTTCAGACTGTGCTTTCTCAACGGAGATGTTGGTTAAGCCTGATTTTCAGTAAATGCAGGGGGGAAATGCTGTGTTTGATGGCTTGACAGTTTCATATGGCCCACACCCAGTCATTAATAAGCCATTCCAAACTTTGCCTGTCCTATGCTAATAGCAAGGTTTGCTAATAACATGTAGGTTCCCATAATCATGTGGCAATTCTAGGGAGAGCGGATCAAAACTTCAAACAATCCAAGCAATGACTCCCAACCAAAAAGAAATTTGATGAAAATATATATTTAGCTTGTGGTGTACTGTGTGCTTCACAATATGCTGAGAGAGAAGGCTGTGGTTTGTTATTTTGAACTTTTTTGTATGCAAAAACAGCAACTCCTCCCAAAAACCCCAGGCATTCCAATAAAGAGAGCTAGAGTCTACACACAAATTTGGTGGAAGATAATGTGGATATATACACTACATTTATTTCTGATTTTATTTTTATATTATTTATGCTCCCACGTCAATCTTTTTGAGAAATCTTGTGTATGGAGATTGTTCTCAGGGCCATAAATGTTGCAAGTTGGTGGGAGGGAGGCAGGTCTGTTCTGCCCCGAAACCATGCCTGCCGATGGACCTGGTGGGCCATGGAGAGGGCAATACAATGTGCTATTCCAAAGAATGCTGAAATAAGTCTTTGTGCACTTCTTGGAGCTCTGAGAGAGAGTGTCTCATGACACCCTCCTTTACCCCCTCCTCAGAGTCATAGCTAAATGCCATGAGCTGGCCCTAAACCTGAACAATTAAAAAAAAAAAAGTTAAAAGATTCACTCATGTCTTCAGTATAGATGGGCCAAACTGTGAAATTCAGCCCTGGATCTGAATCTGGGGGTCTGCTTAAGCTTACCACAGCAATTAACCTGCCTTCAGAATCTGGAGTTAGATATGAGCTCAAATCCCTTCTCCTCTCTGACACACTGTGACGGGGCAGCCCCACTCCACACTAGGCCCAGCAGCGTAAGACCAGTAGCTCTGGTGGCAGAAGTCCCGCCCCCCCTTGTACTGGGCATGCGCCAAGTGCTCTGGGAGTGTAAAAGGATAGAACTCAGCTCAGCCTGGGCTGGTGGCTGCAGGGGAAGGACCGATCCAGGAAGCTTCTGTGGAGAACCAGCCACCACCCTTGAACTCACTAGGACCTGAAGTTTCCCCTGGCCAGCATGAAGCCCGACTGCGGGTGGAGCCTGATAAGGCAACGGTCTTGGAGGCCCATGGAGAGCCCTCACACACTTCTGAAATTTAGCGGTGTTTGGTGCTGGACCAGAGTCTGAATTCAGATCTGTCTCTAATCCTGAACTACTTGTACATATATTTAATTTCTTTTGTGTTCTTTTGCCTGGCACATTTCTAACTACTTGTTTCCTTGGGCTGTTTCAAAGCAGTTATCACAATTTGACTCTGGCTAAAGGAGCTTTTTCCAAAGAAAAGCTGGATATAATTTTCCATGGTGTGAATTATCACATTTTGAACTTTGGCTCACCTGGGTAAAACTAAGCAGACTTAAACAGACTAAAGTTTATATATTTATGCTTCATGTCATCTACAGCTACGCAAACCATTCAGACAGAAATCCAAAAGCCAGCAAACAATCAGAGCAGCAGAGACTGCTGAACTGAACCCTGATAATTTTACTCAGCAGATCTTTGTGTTGCAATGTCATGAAGCAAACATGGTGGTGGAGGCCAGACAATCAGAAATCAGCCAACCCTCTACCACTCCCCTCTTCCTCACTACCATGTACTGTAGATTCCAGGAAGAGAGGGAGGAAAACATGTTTTCCATACTTTCTACTCTTTTTGATTTCAGGAATCCATGGGATTGGGCTTTATAGCCCAAGTCAAAATTCTCTCGTGCAGTAATATGGTTAAAGGTAACTTCTAAGCCTTTAGTCAGTGGGGATCCTCATAGGCAAAAAAGTCCACCAACTTGGATGCCCCTGCAATACAATGGCCTAAAACAGGATTTGTGCCTCATGCAGCCACAGGTTACTTCAAATTAGGGAAGCAGTATAGTTTCGTGGATAGGGCACTGAAGTGGGAATCAAGAGAGTAGGATTCTAATACCTAGCTCAGCCACTGACCTCATAAGCAAACTAGGAAAATATGGTTGTGACAGAGTCAGGCCAGGTGGATACAGTAGAGTGTTCCTACTGGGAACCAGGAAGTGGGGGGGCCAGCTCACTGCTAACCAACACCCCCTCCCCCCAGCCTGAGGGGAGGATCCACAGGGCCTGGAAACCAAATAATTCCGGGGGACAACTAATGAGATAACGGGGAGTGGGGTCAAAGGGTCACACAAAGGGAATCTGACTGGGACCCCTGAGCAGAGAACCCCGGACAGCGCCCACTGCTCCTCAAAGTTGTCAAGGGAGCCAGTGGACGCCACCCAGAGGAACTCTGCTCAGATCCGTGAGTGGATGGAGGATTGGGAATAGGCCCCATAGTCACAGGAGACCTCATCTGCCAACCTCCTCTCCCTGGTTTTATAGATGGCCATTTTAGCCAGGGCCAGGAGAAGGTTGACCAGGAGGTTCCATGGCTTTGTGGGGCCACAGATGGAGAGTGCATAGATAAGGTGGAGAGGGGAAATGTGGAGCCAGAAGCATAACAAAATATTTGTGAGGAGCTGGAATAGGGGCTGCAACCTGGCACACTCCAAGTAAACATGCGCCAGGGTCTCCCTTATGCTGCAGAAAGGGCAGGTGTCTGGGATGGGGGTAACCGTGCCAAATACACACCCATGCTCCCATCCCCATGAAGGAGCCACCATATGATATCCCCAGAAGGCCACGGGACCAGGTGGGCTGGCCCACCAGGGCTCCTCACCCTCTGGAGATGTCAGGAGGGGTGCGAGGGTGAGGAAGTGAAGGGTGTGGAGCACAAACATGTAAAGATATTTCCTTGGTGCAGTCTGGAAACAAACTAGCTGCAAATTGTGCAGCCAGCTCACAGTGAAGGGGCAGGGGGGCCGGTTCGGTCCACGGGGCAGGGGCCCGATGAAAAGGTGTGGAGGGTCGGGGTGGAGGGTGGGCAGGGCATTCCCTTTCACAGGACCCAGTCGAGGTATGCCTGAGCAGCGGGTGGCAAAGCGGCCCTCACCTCCTGAAGTATGTACTGGGGAGTACGAGGCCTGGAGAGCCCCATGCGCAGAGTGAGTGTCAGAGGATCCAGCCAGTCTCCCCAGTCGTAGTCCAGGAGGTCTCCAACTCTGGTGACTTCTGCCGGAACCAAATTCTGGTGCACTGACGGGGACTCCATCACCTGCACATGGAGCTGGGGGTTGTGTAGCAGGGGCTCCATGAGGAGATCTGCTCCCTCAGTGTCCGCCACGGACCTGGTTGCTAAGAACAGCTTCCAGGTCCAGAGGAGATCCTGATAGAAGACCGGCTGCCTGAAGAGGTCTCACGGAAGACTTCTTGGATGCAGATAAAGGAGCTGCCAGTCATATCGGAGCCCTCAGAAGCGGCACAGGAAGGCGTGCACCACTATTTTCCACGCCAGACTACCTGCATCATAAAGGAGCTTCTGCAGGGCCTGGAGGTGGAAGATATGGACCTGAGTGTGTAGACACTTCAGGTCCTGCCCTCCCTCCTCCAGAGGAAGGTGGAGGACTCCTGCAGAGACTCAGTGCAGTTCTGCCTAAAAGAACTCCAGAATCACCATCTGGAGGTCGGCCAGGAAGCCCGGGGCCGGGATCAGGGTGTTGAGCCAGTACCAGAGTATGGACAGGACTAGCACCAGTGCCCTCCCTCAAAGGGAGAGGCACTGGAGTAGTCCTGTCCATTTCCAGAGCCACTCCGTCACCCTGCCAGTTAAAGCATGCCAGTTTTCTGGTGGAGATGGATGTGTGGCAGAAAGGTAAACGCCGAGATAGAGCAGCAAACCCGCTCTCCACTGGATGGTCTGAAGCGTGAGTTGGAGGGAGCTCACCTGCCACCCATCCTCGACCACCAGGCCAGAGCTCTTGACCCAGTTGACCTGAGTGGAGGAGGCTGCTGAGTAGATGGCCTGGCAAGCCCCCACCCACACCAAGTCGCCTGGGTCCTGGACCGCGAGGATCATGTCGTCAGCGTACACCAACAAGACCAGCTACAGCTACAGCTTTCACAGCATCAACCCCGCAGCACCAACCCCATCAACCTCCTGTGGAGGAGGCAGAGTAAGGACTTGATCACCAGAGTGTACAGCTGGCCCGAGAGGGGACACCTCTGCTGTACTCCTCGTCCGAAGTTGACTGATTCGGTCAGAGTCCAGTTGAGTCTGACCAGACACGTAGGTCTTCACGTGGAGCAAGGCGGACACCATGAGGCAACAGACACCATGCTTCCTGGTCAAGGTGGGGAAGGGGCCCTGGCCGTTAAAGATGGTAGCAGAGGCTGTGGTTGGGAGAGATGACGCAGTGGCAGGCAGGGGGGTCTCTGCCACCTGGCATACATCCTGGGGGCTGGAGGAGGGACACCCACAGAGCTGGTGGAGGGAGCAGCGTGGAGGGACGCCACGGCTGGTGGCAGGGTCGTGGCAGTGGGGGCAGCCCCTGCCCTGGAGGGCCCGGTCTTTCTAGTGGGGCCCTTACCCTTCTTTCCCTGGCCTTTCCTGCTGGCTGAGGGGGATCCCCCAGAATTGGAAGGGGCGAGGGACATGGCAGCAGTGGAGGTTTCCAGGGTACTCGCCGCTGCCAGCTCCCCAGTGGGGGCGGTAGCAGGTGGTTCAGCAGCAGCGGTTGAGGTAGAGGCTACTGGGGTGGATGCGGGGGCAGGTGGAGGAGGGGTGATGGAGTCAGCTTGAGGGGTCTCGTCCACTGTGTCCCCCGCCATAATGGGGGGCGAGAGAGTGAGGGAGGGTAGGGAAAGAGGTCAACCACTCCTCCCCACAAGGCTGCAGGCAGGGGAGGAGGGTGCCAGAAGCAGAGGGCTAAATGCGTGGGTGGGGGCTATCAAGGACTGAGGGGGGGAGGGTCAGTCACCAACTTGAGATAGAAATCCGGCTCCTCTAGCTGCACTAGGGAATCGGGGGATGTAACAACATGGGGGGGTTGCAGTGAACCAGAGGTCAAACTCAAATTGGGGAGGGGCACAAGTGCATGGGAGGAGGCATTGTTGCAAGAGGGGAGGGGCTAATCAGGGCTGGGAGGACCATAGGGAGAAGGGGACAAACAGTTTGGAGGCAGGACAGAGAGACCCAGGGGCTGGCTTCAGGGCAGGGGTGGGGAAAACAAATCTGTAGAGGGAAATGGGCGAGGCAGACAAACAAACTGAGGCTGGGGAGAGGCAAAGGCCGTAGGGGCAAATGGGGTAGGCTGGGTGGTGCCCCACATTTCCTCCTCCTCCTCTGGGTAAAGCTCCTGGGTCAGCTTTACCCAGGAGGAGGGGTGATGGGGTCAGCTTGAGGGGTCTCATCCGCTGTGTCCCCCACCATAATGGGTCAGTCCAAGGGGAATATGTGTGCCCACAAGCAGTAGTAACCATAGGAACTGTACAGTATCTATTTGAATGAAACAATTTTTCTTCCAAAAGCCTATAGAAATTATCAACCATTTTATTTATATTTTATTCCTTTTTAGAAACCATGAAATTAAAAATGGGGAAGATTCTGGCAAACTAGGAAATTTTCCCCACTGGTAAATGTTTATTTATCTTTATTTCTCCTCTTTCTATAGTAAAAGCTCTTGGAAGTACTGAGTAGGCCAACACGTCCAGCTAACTCTTATGTTCCCTTGAAGGGCACTGATGCTTTTGAGTGCTGTCAGAGGTTCCACAGCTCCCCTGAGAGAGAAGGGACCCATTGTGCATATCAAAATTAATATTCATGTCTTGGATGTGGGTGTTGGAGTCACCAGAACTGAGCTGCTGCCAGATGTGAATATTAAGAATGTGGATCCAGTCCAGAAGAATGAGACATTCAATGAATCTGGGGCGAAGCATATTTTGTAACTGCTAAAATAATTTATTTTCACTGAAGTCTCTGACTCCTGGCTCAGTTAAGTGAACTTTGATTCAAATAGAAAGAAAAATGAGCTTCCCGGAATGTTAAAATGGCAACATTGGAAGACAGTTATGAAAGTGAATGAAACCAAGAAGAGGAAACCCTAAACAAATATTTTACATCATCCACCTATGAGCTACCGCAGTGAACTATGCTCCATTTATCCAGCTCCTGGCAGACCTAATGCTGTTGGTCATCACTAACCATCAGTAAAAGCATTTTACTCACTTCCTTTAGTGACTTATTGATCTTTAAACTTAGATGGTTTTTAGAGTAATCAAGATAGTATCTGATTGATTGTGGAAAAAGTCAGTGGTGCGCCTGGAGCAGCCACCCCATAAAGATTTCTGTACCATGCCAGACCACAGCAGGACCAAATTATAGGAAATGTGGGGCACCACTTCAGCTTTGCCTGGTAGAATGCTGGCTTTTCCCTTTTCCCTAATTGTGTTCTGTCTCTCTTTGCAACCCTCACAGTCTGTGGGCTTGTAAAGCACTGGAGTCCCCACGTCAACGAAAGTTTGTGCTGCTAATTATTATTTATTTGCATCATGGAAGTAGCTAGTGACAAATACAAAATAGAAGGATCATCCCTGTCCTGCAGAGGTCACAGTCCAAGAGTGGATGTTACAGAGACTATGACAGGAGTGGGATAGAGGAGAGAGAAGACAAGGAAATCAGCAGCAAGAATATAGGCCAGCTATATGCCCAGCTAAATGGTCTTGAGTCTTATTTTAATATGAGACATTAATTACAGATTACTTAGGTTATAAGATCTTTGAGTCAGGGCCCATCTTTTTGTTATATGTGCCTAGCTTAGTTGAATCCTGATTCCTGACTGGGGTCTTTAGATACTACAACACCACAAATGAATTGCAACATATTAATTAGATAACTATCAGAAGCCACTACCTGCCAAGACTCTAACCCTTTGCAACTAGCTATATATTGCAGAAAACCTGAGGCTTGACAAGGGATCTGAAGGAGGCTTTGTGAACTAGGGTCTGGTCTCTTTCCCCCAAATCACAAGTTAACACTCCAAGTTAACTATTGAATGAAATCATTAAGTCAAAGCATCCAGTCATCCCTCCAATACCACTTTATTACAAACTGACAGGAAACCATCTTTAACCTCACCATGAGTGGTTTGTCAGGTCATCCTGATATTATAATTGTTGGTGAAGTGGGAAGTTGTCCCCTCAGTGATCTAACTGAAGTCTCCACAAGGTTCTTGATAATGGGGGTGGGGAGAAAGGTTTAGTTTCCTCTTGCTGCCATGAACATTCTTCTTCTTCTATCAGAAATCATAAGAGACTGAGAAGGCTACTAGTATGTTTGAAAAATTCTGCAGAATAAGTGGCCAGGTTTCCTACTGAACAGTCTGTCACTCAGTCCTGGACTGTGGCACTCCACATCACATCTCAAAACATGTATGAGGGATGTGTTACAACCTGGCTTAGTCCCCTTCTGGATGGTCACCAGTCTGTTGTAAATGGACCCAAATTTTAGGTCCCCTTGATGTAACCCTTCTGCCAAGTGATATCAACAAAGGCCAGGTTCAAACATCTAGGTGTTCCTTTAATAATTAAACATCATTGGCTCCCAGGAAGCTGGAAAACTAAATACCTTCCCTGTGAGCCCTTAATAGGCACTACTTCCCCGTTCACAAGCACTGAGTCTGTGTCTGAAAAAAGGAAAACTTTATTAGGGGAGGGGAAGTGGCAGGGAGAATACAGACTCAAGTTGCAAAAACCAGCCATAATAAACCATCAATATCTGTATGTGACTAAGCAAGACTCCCTCTCACCCATCCCCAGAAAAGTCTTGGGCAATAGTCTTTCAGCTCAGTTCTCTGCCTGCAGTATGAGGGTTCAATAAGGGAATGTTCAACAGCCACTCCCACTCCTCTCCTTCTGTATCCCCAGGCACTGTTGTCCAGGGTTGGCAGAGTTCCAAGTTCAAGCAGGTCCATCCCCAGCCCTTAAAGGAAGTGCTTCCTGGTACGCTTTGCGTGCTGCACCACCTAACACAGTAATTTCAGCTTTAACAATGCTTAATATATGGATCTTCAGCAGATTTCCTCAGCTATGCTGCTGCCCTCTGTGCCACCTCAGGTCACAGAGGATACGCTTCTGAAAGTCCTCAGAGATAAATTAATAGCATATACGAGCCCACACAGAGTCCTTATCACCTAGAATGTGCCCTCACCAGAAGATAGAAAACATCCTCTCCCTTTGACTTTGTCCAGACTCTTTTAGCCAAGTGTGACAGACTGAGGTTCTGGATAGGGTGACCCACCACTCTAAGTTCTCGTGCCCTTTCATTACCTGACAAAAATAATGAAGCTTTATTACCTCAAAACTTAACAGAATTTGGACCAAAATGTTCCAAGCTGTCACATAATTGAAATGCATATGTGGCCTGCTTCATTCAGTCATTTCCTCTTGCTCACCTTCCAGCAAAGAGCTCCCTCCTCCATGGATCCTCTATCCATCTGGAATTCTGCAGTAGCTCTGGACTGCTCTTTCCCCAGCTCACCAGCAGATGGTTGTAGCGAGCTCCCTACTCTTTAGAGCTTCAGACCACAGGCCTTACACCTGCTTCTAAGCCAACCGGGTCTAGGCTGAGTCTTGTTCATACCTCTGGGTCTCTAAGGATTCCTCCCAGTCTCAGACTTCATCTGAAATCTTCCTTGCGACATGGAACTCCACAGTCTAGCTTTCTCAGACCTCCTGAGCCCCCAGTTGCTTACACATGCTCCCCAGGGCTCCGCCAAGCTCTAGGCATGCTAGCATCTAGTTTAACCCCTTTGGGGATAATGTAACAGGAAAGCAAGAATACAGACTTAGCAAAGGAATTTCTTAACCATAGACACTTGACTCTTAAGAAGAGAGAGTTACAAATCTTTTCAAAGCAAGAAAAATCCTGAGACACACCCTTCCCTAATCTGATCTCATCCCTTCTGTGAGTCAGAGGTCTTGTCAACATTGCAGTCTTCCCTTTCTCCCTGCAGCCTGGTCTTCTTGCATGTGGTGATGGATGGCCCCCTCCACTGAGAAGCACTTCTTCTTAAATACAAACTTCATTCCTTTTGCAATGTACCCAGGCTGAGAAGCTGAAGATCTACTCACTCTGCCAGAAGGTGCATAAAGAATAGCAGGAGCTCAGCAGCTACTCAAGTGAGTGGCATGGCCTGCATATTGGCTCCAATGGAGTCATGACTGATAGTTGCAAATAATCAGCAGCCACAGAAATGAACAATAAATGCTATTTTGTGGCATCAACAGACATCATGTCCAGGAAAAATGGCAGGGCATCAGAGGGCACAGCGATACATGAGGCAGACACCTTTGGGAGAGGACACTGAAGTAACTATACATTTATCCTCATTCACTTGCTCATGTTCCATTGTAAAAGGCAAATCTGATACAGTGGCATGTCAGCTTCGGCCAGTGGAAAGGATAGCATCAATTTTTTGCAATAAATATCCACGCCTTCCATTATAGAGGCCATCACTTACTTGAAATTTCACACCAATCAATCTACAGTCCACTGTCATGGGAAGACTGGCCACTTCAGATCTCATGCCAGCAACATCTGAGTTTAATCTAGAGTCCATTGTGGCAATTTTAGTGCTAAAGATTCTGAGTTTGGTGTCCATGTGGCTGTGAAGAAGCTAGGATTCTATAGCCATTTTCTGTACCTCTGAAGTCAATACAATGAGAGCTTAGGCCTTAGCTGACATTGGTGGTATCTGACCAATCACCTTCACTGAGGGATGCAACAGGCAAAATTAGGCCTGGTTAACTGTGGCTTTCATGCTGGTAAGTCATATCTGTATCTGATAAACATGGAAACAAATACTGTTGAGGAGACATGACACTTGCTAGGAAATTCAGCAGTGTGGATGTTACTGTGTGCGGGGGCGGGGAGTATAATTCAACAAAAAAGATTAATTTTGATTAATCAAGTTGCTCCCAAGTTAGATACATTCATTGTTCCACAACAGGATCTATGGTGTAGAGAACACTATGGACTAGGCGGTGCCTTCGGTTAACTTGGATGAACTCTCACTCCCATGACCAAACTGCCTGAACATTAGCTCTATATTGCGGGAGAATGGCAGGGCATCAGATCTTGGTAGGGAACTTAGCTCCAGGCCTGGTGTGGAGCACAGCACTTGCTCTCCAAATACCTGCCCTGGAAGAAAATGGGTGGGAAGGAAGTAGAGAAAAGCAGAGAATGGGTAGAATCTTGGCTTTCACTTGCTGGTCAAAGCATCTTGCCAGGTGCAAAGGCGGAAGTAAACTCAGACAAGGGCTACACTAACTTACTTTCCACTGCAAGAAAGAGAAGTCACAGGTGAGCAGGTTAGGAATTGGGCCTCATATAAGTCCCTCTGAAGCACAATATCTCCTGGATATTCTTCTGCATCTTAGGGCAGGTCTACTCTACTGCCTAAATTGATCTAACTTACATCACTCAGGGATGTGAAAAAGCCACCCGCGGAAGAAACACAAGTTACAGCAACTTAAGTGCTGTCCACATAATGCTATGTTGGCAGGAGATGCTGTCCCACGGACATAGTTTCTGCCCCTTGTGGAGGTGGCATAATTATACCAATGGGAGAGAGCTTACCCGTTGGCATAGAGCATCTTCACCAGACACACTACAGCAACTCAGTTGCATCGATGTAGCACTTCTAGTGTAGATCTGCCCTTACACAACACACTTTGCTGAGGGCAGGGCCTAAAAAGTACTATCTAGCCCTGTGCAATAACAGCAAAGGGAGCAATAGCTAAGACCTTCCTTCTCCTTTAACATTCCTTTGTGATGCCCCGGCTTTGTGAATATAAAAGCCAAGGTTAGGAAGAGAAGTTTTAATACATATCTTCCCCAATCATAAATATATACCTTGGATCATGCAAATAATATGTAATTACATGCTCTATAACAAGGAAATACAGCATAGACGTAAGAATACAGACTGTAATAGCCAAGAAGGAAAGTTTCTGAGCCTCACCACTGGTCTTTCACTTTTTTGTGTGCATAACAGAGAAGGATAGTCTTGGATTCCATTCCTAGCTCTGCATTTCAACAATAGGGTTTTCCCAGGAACTGATCAATTTTATAATGTAATCTAGTGTTTTCTTCTGAAATTAGAAGTCACAGAAAACACCAAGAACAAATTCTACCTCTCAGTTACATAGTTCTAGCATTTATACTGTTCTCAGCATTGTGGGATCTCAAGCAAAGGCAACAAATTATAGAACTGTGATTCACCTGAGGTCGAGGTCAGTGCAAATACTCTGGTTTTACATAAATGTAAATTGCAAAGTTTAAGTAGACTGATCTTTAGTCTGTCAGACAAAGGCATAACAAGATTTGATGGTGGCTAGAAGCTGAAACTTGACAAACTGAGACTAGAGACAAGGCACACAGTTTTAACAGAGGATAATTAACCACTGGAACAATTTACCTAGGGATCTAGGGGATTATCTATCATGTGACCTCTGTAAATTTAGCTTGGATGTCTTTCTAAAATATATGTTCTAGCTCAGCTAGAAGTTAAGGACTTGGTGCAGGAATTACTGGGTGGAATTCTATGTGCTATATTATACAAGAGGTCAGACTATGCGATCATAATGGTTCCTTCTGGCCTTACCATTTTTAAAAAAATCTATGAATCTTCAGTAAGTAGCTTGATGAATTTTTACCTTTGGCCATTGCAAACCATTAAATATTTTAGGGCTAATGCAGTGTAATTGAAAAGGAAGAAATCAGGGTGGTATGTCAAGGCAATGAGTCAATTTTGCCACTTATCAGGAAACCTGAGTGTTGTTGAAGTAGCATTCGTATGAAAAGAGGCATGTTTTGAGGCATGAATCACTCTCTCGTGAGTACAGAATGGTGATTCATCTGAGATGACACTGGAATAGTACAGATGTGTATACAGGAAAATACTTGGTACCTTTATGACATCTGCCTACAAAAGGAACTCCTGTCATTCCTGCTGATTCAAAACACTGAAACAGAACTGCTGGAAGAATCATCCCAGCGGTGACAGACTGGGGTAGCATGTTATGATGCTTCTCAGCGCACTCAGGGCTGTGAGTCACTTTGTTACCACTTGCTCCCAGTGTGAGGGAGTTTTGCATGTACCAGAGAAATGCTAGCTCCCTAATGCAATCAGCCTGTCAGACACTCAAGAACTCTTCTCTGGGCTTCATCAGCCCTATCTTTGCCTTACAGATTGCACACCAGCCCCTGAGTCCATTCAAAGTGTCCCCCTGTTGTATCTAGCCCCCCAACCACTGAATATCCATAGAAATCCCAGATCCTCTGTTATCAAAAGAACAGTGTACCACGGTTTACCAGCTTTACTTTAGATCACCTTTCCTGTATTACAAAGAGCACTTGAGTTCAATTATAAAACAAAAGGAAATTTATCTAAGAAAGAATAGGGATTCAAACAGAAATCAGAAAGAGAGATGAGAACAAATGGTTATATATAAAGCAACATCATAAAGTGCATTCTAAAGCCTAAACTTAACTAATAAGTTACCGTTATGTCTAAAGAAGCTTTTCTCACCCAAAGATCTCTCCAGAGTTTTCAGCCAAACCTGGGCGAGATCCCTTTTTCCATAAAGCAAACTCGCTGTTCATTTACTTCCTGGGTGAAGGACGCCAAGGCGTCTCTTTGCACCTCTCTATATACCAGAACAGACCTTTGATGTTCACTTCAAGAGAGGGTTCCCCCACTGCCCCACTGTTTACCATTTCCTATTAGTTTCCTTCTCAAGTCTCCACCAGCTCTTCATTAGCATTTGACTCAGAATGTTAACAGACTTCTATTGTATAACAATACAGAAGGTTAAGATTTTGTCACAGTTATTTTTAGTAAAAGCCAGAGACAGGTAAAGGCAATAAACAAAAATTCATGGAAGCCTGTGACCTGTCCCTCACTTTTACTAAAAATAACTGTGACAAAATGTGGCTGATAGGGAGACGAGAAGCCAAACACTGGCCACTGCTGTGGATGACAGTTCTGCTCGGCCCCCCACCACCTGTGGTGACTCGGCGTTCTGGTGGCCCCCTACCGCCCATGGCAGCTCAGAACTCTGGGGTTGCCAAGTGGAAGCTCCAGGGTCCCCGTGCCAGCTGTGGCATCTGAGAGCTACGGGGTCCCTTGCTGCCCAAAAGCTGTGGGGGCCCCTGCCACCCACAGCAGCTCAGAGCTCTGAGTCCCCACACCACTGCAGCAGCTGGGAGCTCCAGGGCCCTCACTGGCTGACAGCTCCAGCCCCGCCACCCAAGGGCTGATGTGGAAAATGTCATGGAGGTCCCTGGAAATCATGAAATCCGTGACTTCCGTGACCTCCGTGACATAATCTTGCCTTAACAATACATAATGGTCGCCCCGGAGAGAAGTATCTCCCACCTCCTGTCTAGAGGGGTTTGTCTGAAGACACACTACCTTTGAGTGACCTGTTTTTAACTACAGACCTCAACAACATATATTTTAATGTACTAACGCCTCACATATTCTCTGTACATACATCTTGCAATGGTTTTGATGCCCTATGAGACAAGTTTTCATTAGAGACCTTACATGACATTCTGTTTGTGATCCCCAGGGATCTTGGTATCCCTATGTACTCCAATGCCCTCTGCCAGTTGGTATCCAGAGGTTCTTGGGTCACACATGGACTATGTCAAGGCCATATTTCTGAAGAAGATAGCTCAGCACTAGTAAACAACATTAACGGCTTTGAGATTTGTCATGTTCTCTTTTCGTGTCTGTTCAATATTACCTAAACATCCTGACCTCTCCCAGAGATTAGTTCCAGTTTTATTTTATTTTCTGAATAAATGCCATTTTTAAGATTACATCTATATTTTCCTAAGATCTTACTATTTACTTTGTGGTATCCTTTCTTTCTTAAATGTCCAAGTACCTACTTTTACTGACCTTAATAGAAAGGGAAGCCCAAGACCCTAAAATCTTGGGAAAGGATCCCTACAACCTGAAAAATAAATACAAATTATTTTGGTTTCTGAGAAACAATGTGTCTTTTAAGTCAAACATGAGTCTTCCAAGCAGACTGAGACTTCCCTCTGTATGATAATTCTGTTGTTCTTTTGAAATGCGAAATCATGTAGATTTCTGTGTTCTCTGGAGCTTATCTTTTTGCATTGCCATGTCATCCGGTGAGCTAGCTGGGTGAAAGGAAGGAGTGCAAGAAGCTCAGTGGTTTTCTCATCCAAATTCTGAGTAAAATGATACTAATGCAGAAAGAAGCAGGCTCTAGAGCAGGTAGAAAGATGAGAGCCCATAGTCAATAACTGTATATAAGAAGCAACTTTTGCTGTAGCTCAACTGGGGACAAAACACCACATAAACACTCCCGATATATTTGTGATAATTAGAAGGATGAAAACATCATTCTTACAAAAACTTGTTACAAAGATATGCTTTGGTTATTGAATGTGATTACCCCTGAGTTCATCGAAATATTATGATATTCAAAGGGCAGGAGAGTAGCATAAAATCCACAACTACAAAGCCAGTGTTAAAGATCCACATTCTATAGGAGCTATTAGTCACTCATAAATGTACTATCAGACAGCTCTCTAAATGTGTAATAATTTTCACTATGGAGAACTGGTACAGTCAAGTGTGTAGACCATATAACTATGCAATTGTTAAAACATTATCTATCTTCTAGATTGCTGTGTATAGTGAGTATATATTTACTTATCAACAAAAGGTCTGTATTTTTTCAGCACTCGTTTTCTTTATCTTCAGTGCATGCAGCTAATAGTTATGTTCTCTTTTGCCTTTCAATCAGCTTACTGATCTGTCAAAATTATAACTTACTATTTGAAGTTTGTTGATCTAACACAATTGTGAATCTCTCAGGATCTCTTGATTTGGATATTAAAATCTTTTTTCCTCCAGCAACAGCGTTAGAAGTTACAGTATGCGCTATAAAATCTTTTCATTAATTCATCTACTGACACTTAGAAATATACAGTTCTTCTGGGGGGCTTTTTACTGTAGGATCAAGATTTGTACTTTATGATCCTTCCATTGCCTTTTTCAATGGATCATTTTAGATGATGAGATTTCCAGGACATAGCAGGCAGAGCTTATTCCGTGGATCTATATTTTTCAAAGTACCTTAGAAGTCAAGCTGACTGTTGCTAAACAGGGGAGTTTGCATCCAAATACATAGCACAATTGACAAGATTAGTGCTATAACACACAAAGCTCAATGGACTCAGTGCAGCTCTTACTGAAAATTCTAATCCCTTACATGATGCCAACAATATATTCTTCTGCTCTAAAATTTTGTATAAGAGCTTTTTCTTTCATCACGCCTTTGTTCCAACGTTCCCTTTTACAGAATTTGTCCTCTTCCTAATGCCTTTCCTCCCTTTTTACTCCACCACCACAGACTGTAAAAATACGGTATATTCTTATTGAGGCATTACTAGAATCATGCATGCTTTACTTGACTTTAATGCTTTAGGCCTTATGAGAAAGGGTCATATTGTTGCTGCATGTATCAGTTAATTACGTCTCCTTTAACAGTGTTGACATTCCCTTTTCAGCTCTTTCTTATGCATATATAGTTCACCTGGCCTCCTCCTAATCAGTCAGATTTTTCAATAAAACATAAGTCTAACTTAATGGGAAAAATTTCTATGCAGGCATAGAAATGACTTTGAATAAGCTTGGAGCAGCATACTAGATTCGCAGCAGCAATGCCAGGCTCTACAGTAGATCTACAGCTGGTTGGGAAATGATGGTTTTCCCTCACAAAACCTGACATAAAACTGCTTTGCTCTCAGGGCCGCACACAGGGTGGTGGGCAAGTGGGGCAATTTGCCCCAGGCCCCGGGCTCCACAGGGCCCCCAAGAGAACAGCTGAGGCCCAACCCCACTCTCAGAGCCTCAGCCCATCCCGGAGCATCCCAGCCAGCTGCGGCCAGGCCCTTGGGCTCCATCCCGCTCAGAGCCGCATGGTCAGGGAGCGGGGCTGCGAGCTCCAGCGGGTCCTGAGTTCCCTCCGCTCGGACAGGAGCTCCCAACCCTGCCCCCTGACCACGCGGCTCTGAGCAGGGCGGAGCTCAGGCCCCGCCGGAGCCACACTACCGCGCTGTTCAGGTATG
Source organism: Chelonoidis abingdonii (assembly GCF_003597395.2). Lineage (NCBI taxonomy): Eukaryota > Metazoa > Chordata > Testudines > Testudinidae > Chelonoidis > Chelonoidis abingdonii. Next base: position 86,015,265 of record NC_133769.1, read on the forward strand.
CGAGGTGCTGAGGCTCCGCAGGGGATTGGATAAGGGGCAGGGAGTCCCAGGGACAGTGAGGGGGCAGAGGATGGGGGGGCAGTCAGGGGACAGGGAATGAGGGGGTTGGGTTGTGGGCGTTCTGGGGGTCTGTCAGGACTCAGCAGGGGGTGGGTAGGGGTTGAGGCAGTCAGGGGACAGGGAGCAGGGGTGGGGTCCCGGGGTGGTGGTTGGGGAGGGGGGAGTCTCTGGGGGATGGTGAGGGTACAAGGAGCAGGATGGGTAGGGGATTCTGAGGGAGGGGCAGTCAGAGGGCCGGAGTGAGTGGGGGTCAGATACAGGGCAGGGCCAGGCTGTTTGGGAGGCACAGCCTTCACTACACCAAAGCTCATTCATCAGTTTGAGGCTTACAGAAGAGCCACGCTATTAGCTTTTCCATTAGGGCTACTATCCTTTTCACTTTTCAAATGCCAAGTTATAGTCTATATTTAATTTCAGTGCCATAGGGAGATTCATGTCAGGGGAGGGTAGTTTCATTTAAAATTAGCCACTGGGGGAGGGATCACATGAGAAGAACAATATCCTTCCCAACCCTACCAAGGGAGACCCCCACCCCTGCATTCCCTGAGGCTTCAGAGGGGTTAATTCAGTGGTTCTCAAACTTTTGTCCTGGTGACCCCTTTTACACAACAAACCTCAGAGTGTGACCCCCCCCCATTATAAATTGAAAACACTTTTTTATATATTTAACACTATTATAAATACTGGAGGCAAAGCGTGGTTTGAGGTGGAGGCTGACAGCTCGCGACCCCCAGTAATAACCTCGTGACCCCTGAGGTCCTGACCCCCAGTTTGAGAACCCCTGGGTTAATTTAATTTTAGCACCTTGTATCCATTCACATGCATGTGCTATTTTGATCATTTCAGTTTTCACAGCATAGGCTCATCCAGATTCTGGAACAAGCTCAAATGCTCAATTCGTGGAGTATGTACATAAGCTATACTAAAGACAAACCCACAGTAACCGTCTCCAGTTTGTGAGGGACCCCATGGAACCATTGTCTAAGAAACAGATACTTTCATGGAGGTTAAGTCCATTAATGGCTATTAGCTAGGATGGTTAAGGAATGGTGTCCCTAGCCTCTGTTTGTCAGAGGGTGGAGATGGATGGCAGGAGAGAGTTCACTTGATCATTACTTGTTGGGTTCACTCCCTCTGAGGCACTTGTTATTGGTCATTGTTGATAGACAGGATACTGGGCTGGATGAACCTTTGGTTTGACCCAGTATGGCTGTTCTTAAGTTCTAACCTAAGTGAACCCAAAGTTACGGAGACAGATATGAGTCAAGGAAGCCAGCAGAGTATCAGAAACCTGGAAAAATCTCTGACTGGATGGACTCAAGCGTTTGGTCACAAGCTGACATGGTTCGAAAGTTTTGGATTTTTTTTAAGCAGAATTTGTTTAAAGAAACAATACAAAAAAATCAAACACAACAAGCAGCAAATATTTGGCCACACACTTCTGAAACCCCAAACCATAGTCAGGTTTTGGCAGACTAATTTCAGCTTTTCAATTAAAAAAAACACAACAAATTTTGAAGGAAAGCATACATTGTCCATGATTTTTTTCTGCTTTTTAACCCCCCTAGTTTTCGATCCAGAAAAAGTTTTGACGGAAAATATTTGTCCAACCCTTTTAATGAGCTTTAGTGCCTTTTAGCACTAGCTGATGCTGAGAACCAATGATACCTTGTAAAGAAGTTTTCTCAAAACTGGGTTTGTGCTGAGATGTGGAAGATTTATTTTTTCCAGGGCCGTCCTTGTGGGGGGAGCAAATGGGGCAATTTGCCCTGGGCCCCACAGGGGCCCCCATGAGAAGATAATATTGCAATTTTTTTTATAGAAGGGGCCCCCAAAATTGCTTTGCCCCAGGCCCCCTGAATCCTCTGGGCAGTCCTGGTTGCTCTTGGTTTTGTCAACATTTTTCTTTGAAGATTTTCTGTTGTTTTTATTGTTGTTGTTGTTTTTCTTTGTTAAAAGCCTGAAAAGCAAGATTTTGTCTGTGTTCATTTTTATTTGTTTTGTTCTCTGAAAGCAAAAGGTTTTGGTTGCCGATAAGTAAATAAACAAAAACCTGAAAACTGATTTTTTTTTCCCCCAACAAAAATGGACTTGTTTGCAAAAAAATTCATTTTTTTCAAAAAGACCATTTTCTCTCAAAAAAGTTGAGATGGAAATGTTTTTGACCAGCTCTAGGCGGAACTCTTGGGTCATATACTGGCCCCCGATTCCATCTGCTTTTGCACTTGTGACAGTGCAAAGTACCTGTCTGTTTGTGGAGTTCCTGGTACTATGCCACTCTCTCTGCTGTAGGAGTCACCAGGGAATTGTTGGGGAAAGGTGGACACTGCACTCTGCGGATGCCTTGTGGGCAGAATAGCCCTTGGCAAACATTATCAGTTAACACAATGTAGAACAGCCCCGAGGCTGCTTTAAGTTGAACAACAGGAACATAAAAAGTCACCTTTTACCCCCTAGATATTTTTCACACTGTATCATAGTTGTTCCCCATTTCCCTTCACCTCCTCCTCTGCCCTGTTACTCTAAACTCATTCACATACTCTTTTCCCTACAGTTTCAGTGTAAGTCTCCAGCATGTTGGGGGGATGAGTGACTAACCACCATTTCCAACGATGACCTCTATGGATTCTCTGGAAACAGATGTTCATATAAATTACAGTAGCTCTCTTGGCCCTACATGTCCCCTGTGATTAGCATACTCCTTGGCAACTGCCAACTATTGTTCAGGCAGAATTTGGAAAGATTCTTATAAATATTTGGAAAAGTTCTTTGTTTTCTCAAAACATGTATTCTTTATCATTTTGAAGGAAAAGCCATTCCAGATATAGCTGCCCATCCACCAGCCAAAATTTAGTTTGTTTTCAAGGTGTGGTTTAAACATTCTATCCAAATCCAACAAACCTATGAATGTATCATTTTACTGTTCTTTTCCTTTCTCCTGCCACCTTTTGTTTGACAAAATATTGAGTCCATAACAGCATACAGATAAGATATTTTATCTGGCTTTGTTATTTTTTGTAGCCAATATTAAAACCTTATCAATCTCATAAACACAAAGACAAAAATGTACGTGTTTGTGCATCGAGGATTTCTTGTACGAACTTCCTTTCAAACAGCTGCCACTTGTATGGCATTATCTAGTGTGAGCCAAAGGGGAAAGCACCAGTATATAAGGATGCCAACTACTGTAGAGAATAGATAGCAGCTTCCTCCCATAATCTTGTTATGATTCATGACCGAAAGCTTTAGAGCATACATACTGTACTTATAGATTGAAAAAAGCACTTAATCAAAAGTCAAGAGACCATTACATAAAAGCATAAGGAATAAGCATCAAAGGTGAATTGCAGAGCTCAAATGAAAATTAAGTCAAGGCCAGAAATATTTGCAGAGGGAACAGGAGTACTTGTGGCACCTTAGAGACTAACAAATTTATTTCAGCATGAGCTTTCGTGAGCTACAGCTCACTTCTTCGGATGCATAGAATGGAACACACAGACAGGAGATATTTACAGATACAGAGAACATGAAAAGGTGGAAGTATGCATACCAACAGGATGATAGCTGCTGATGATAGCTCATCTCAGTTGATTAGACTCTTCCTGTTGGTATGCATACTTCCACCTTTTCTTGTTCTCTGTATCTATAAATATCTCCTATCTATGTGTTCCATTCTATGCATCCGAAGAAGTGAGCTGTAGCTCACGAAAGCTCATGCTGAAATAAATTTGTTAGTCTCTAAGGTGCCACAAGTACTCCTGTTCTTTTTGCGGATATAGACTAACAAGGCTGGTACTCTGAAACCAGAAATATTTGCTGATTGTCCCTAAGAGGGGAGAGGGAGGGCATACAACAAAGGAATATGTTTGCAGTAGCTTTTAAAAACAGAAAATCCCTGTGTGAAATTTTCTGGCAATTTCATGGCCTCTAAAGACATCCTAGATGACAACATTCTGTGACATCATTATCCTGGGACAGTCTGTGAAAGCAACAGTTTCTATGGGACTCTTGTTATCCAGGGTATCACAGAGTCAGTAGTGTAGCTGAGGATAAACCCAGGTAAAGTGAGTTTACCTACTTTTCATTTAGGGAATATGGAGTTTAGTTTAGGTTCGTTTACCAACTTCTCTTTTTACCACTATACTACTGCACTGCATGCTGCGCTCTATGATGCGTTTAGCAAACCAGGAATTGCTACCAGCTTTCCTGGAAGCACATAAGATATTTAAAAGATTAATTTGAACTTAATTTTGAGTTGATGATCTGCCATGACGAGGTAACCTTCAGCCCTTTCTTGGCTGGCAACACAACTGGTCAGGCTTTCATTGCCTGCCCCTGAACCTCAATCCTGTAACATGGAGTAGTAGGGTCATGGACATCTATTAGAGGGGTTAATACTGGTTACCAGAGCCTCTCCCCACTGTTCCTGGCCCTAGTTCATCCTTGGCTTCCCTCTCCTGTGCGCAGATCCATGGATCTTTGGCGGGTTCCTCCCTGGGATGCGGAATGAGGGGGAAGGTGCCATCGAGGTGACTGATCCCATGGGAGAGGGAGGAAATGTGCATGCAGCAGGCATCTTCCATCCACAAAGGCTGAAGGAATGATGCCTTCTTATGTTTAGTCCTATGTGCAAGTTAAGCAAAAACACTTGTTCTTGAGCAGGTTGGTAGGGAGGGAAGGGAAATTGGGTGAGCTTGGCTCTATGTCCTCTCCCCTTATGCCAGTACTGCAGAGCCAGTGTTCTCTGAATCATACTGTGTTGCTGGCCTAGGCCAGAAGGATATGATTTAAAAATACCGTCCACTCCACTGCCCTTGGAGCTAGGGGGAAGAACAGGAGGAGGCGTGATTCAGTGGGGTGTCTCTGAGGCACACAGCCTCTTGAGGCTCCTTTTGAAGCAGTGCAGTTTATGCACCTCACCTTGCTCAGTAACAAAGCAGTGACATTTATCAGGCACACCCATACCGATGTGCCATTAGAAGTCCCTCAGTTAGTGATTGCTGAAAACCCAGGATTACTGATAAATGATCAAAATAGAGGATGATGGAACAAGGTGATCCATTTAGTCGATATGAAATGAAGATGTAGCTATTTACATGCTCTCAAGCACCAACCCATACTAAACACAAGGCTGGACTTCTTTTAGGTCGTCACACACGGGACAACCCAAAACTATTTTACAAGAGCATGTTCCAATTTAATTTTAGGTAGGCAGAGACGTACAGCTAAACTTGTTCTCCTTTGCCTAACTAAATCTCCAGGCTAAGTTTCCCACCTGTATAAAATATATGCCAGCATTTTTAGCAAACAATTAATACCTATTGCAGATTTGGTCACAGACCAGGCTGGATTGTTGACTCTGCTGGAATGGATTCTGTGGTGACTTTTCTTGTTCAGTTGACCAAGGCTACCTCTATAGATCTGTAATGATCCATCCAAGCGTGATTTAAATATAAAACAATGGAGCTGCCAATCCTGTGAAACAGGGGTTCAAAAATCATAACCCAAGCCTCAAAAATCATGAGATCAACTTTAAAATGATGATGTCTTTAAAAAATGAAATACATTTTGGGCTTGTTTTATTTTTCTTCTGTTTTCGGAGATTTTAGCCTACATTGGAGTCATGCTTTCAAGTTTGCCTCTGTGAGTAGGTCCAGTAAACCTAGCAGTAACTTAAAGTAGGTTAGAAAATACCTGTATTGTCCAAAATGTACCACAGCCCTCTAAAGTTTAAACTCTTAAAAAACAGAAACAAAACAAAGCAAAAAAAAAAAACAGCTTTAAATGGGAGTTTGCCCGGTCAAGGACTGAGGGTCAGATTGTACAATCCTTCTTTGGGGTGAGCAATTTCTTACTCTGAGTAGTCCCATTAACTTCAGTGAAATTAGTAATGGAGTCAGGTACTACTTACTGTGAATAAGGGTAACGGAATTTGATCCTGGGTAAGGACCTGAGGATTTTACTCATTAATAGGCCACCTCTTGAGTAAGGAGTGGTGCACAAACTGTATCACACCCCTTGAGTAGCTCCAGGAGTCACTGAGTCACAAAAGCCCTGGAGATGCAATTCCTCCCCTGCTTCCCCATTGCTCTTTTGTGGAACAACACAAGCATAGTAATTGGCTGTTGGCCTGTAACAGCAGCAAATTACAATACACCCCATGGAGCTGTGGCTGTACTGGCTAATCCATTTGAAGAGTGAGATTGGCCAAGGCTCTCCCATTTGCCAGCCCACACTGCCGCTGGCTCCAGGTGGGAGGAATAAGTGAACACACAGCACCCACTTGCCTCTGTACACCTAAACCCAATGTCAGGGTAGTCTTCATTGCCCCACTGCACTGGGCATGAAGTTACAATATAGCTCAGTGCTTCTCAAAAGTTTTTTTTCCATGGACCACTTGAAAATTGCTGAGGGTCTTGGCAGACCACTTAATGATCTTTCCAAATATTGTTTGTACCATTACTAACTATTGTAAAGCGCTTTGAATAAAAGTGCTATATTCTGATTGGTATATAAAATGAAAAAATCAAAAACTAATAATTCATGTTTTTTTGTTCTACAAATAAAAGCACACAACTCATATTTTAATATCAGTAGTCTCTCCCCCACCGTGGGAGCCACCAAGCAGGGCTGGGAAGGAGAGGGGGGTCTCTCCCTCTCTCCCCCGCCGCAGCAGCCCCCAAGCTGGGGCTGGGAAGGAGGGGATTCTCTCCTCAGCAGCCACAGCCCTGGAGCTGGAGAAAGTTGCCTCTTTCTCTGGCTGCCACAGCCCTGCACATCCCAAATACCCCCTACCCCCTCTTCTCACTCCACTTCCTCCTCCCACTTATGCCCTATTTCCCCCCAAGGCCACCACCTCACCTTACATGTGCATCTTCTCCAGGGTCCAGGCACCTAATTCGTGGGTGGTCCTTTATTCTCTCATGTGCAGCCACCCAGGTGCGCATGTTAGACGGCACTATCCACAGACTACCTGAATGGAGCTCACAGACCACTGGTGGTCCGTGGACCAAAGCTGAGAACCTCTGATATAGCTCATAGTTGGCTGACCTTGAGAGGCCTTGGACTCAATTCAACAGCATGTCTCTGTTTGTCTGTAACGTGATAACTCTGGAGCACCACATCTCAAGATTTCAAGGAATGATCTAGGCAGCAATGGGCAGAATCCTGGTGATCTTGGTGAAAAGCAGAAGAGGGTTGAATGGATGGTAACCATTAACATTCAATGTTCATGTTTCTCTCTCTCACATGCCCCTTCTTCTTACTTCAGCAGCTGGCTTGGGAGCTCAGAGTTCATTTAAGTCATTTTCTCCCTCCCTTTTCACTCTTTTCATTTGCTTCTTCAGAGAGATCCCATGAAGATGGCCCCCCTTTGGAAATCAGTGCTGCTTGAACTTTGTGAGGAATGAAATTTCAATCTATCACACAATGACAGATGCGGCCTTTTCTGCTCTCCTACTGGAGGAAGAATAGCAACTGCCCAGCGTGAACAACAGAACTGCTTTCCAGTTCTCAACAACTGGCTATCACTGAACAGCAGTGCATAAAAATAATCCATGGTGATCCCAAAGGTGGCATTTCTTATCGGCTCTGCCACACACACCAGAAGTTGATAAGACAGACAGAAAGGACATAATCGCTGCTATCAAGCTGTTCAGGTAGTTTATTGTTATTTCATCATCATCATCATCATCATCATCATCATCATCATCATCATCTATTTAAGGAAAAGTAGCTTTTTTATGTAACAAAAACAACAGAATAAAGTTTCCCCTTTCACCCTTCTGAACTGTGATAAATGACAGAGTAGACCTCATGTGTAATATTAAAATAATAGACGAATGGCCTTACATATGTCTTAAGCAATCCCAAATTTCTTCTGATTGATTCATAAAATGAAAACAATCAAAAATGTTCTTTGAAAATATCATGTGTCCTAAAAAAAATCCTTCACAGCCATATCTTGTCCTTCTGACTCCAACTGTTTGCAAAGGAATAATATACATAATTCTGTTAAAATTATTTTGAGGTTTAACACATAGTAATTGCTGTGCTGGAACAGACTGATGGTCTGTCCAGTCCATTATACTCTCTCATACAATGATTTATAGCAGATGTTCCAGAGGAAGGAATAAAATCTCAATGATGTACTTGGCTATTCTATAATACTATCCCTTGGGGGAAAATTTAATCCTTTCCCCAGCTGGCTATCAGCCCATACCCTAAAGTCTGAGGATAGGTAATTGTTATCCCAATCATATAACTGCAAATGATATTCTTATTCATGAGTGCTTCTTTTTGAGTCTTACTAATCTATTTCCCTTTGTGAGATCAAGTGGCAGTGAGTTCCACAAACTAATTCTACTTTGCACCTCCTTTTACTTTATCTGGCCTACATGTGTGCATCACTGAATTTCCCCTTGTATTTTTATTACAGGATGGGATTAAAAGGAGTTTCTTCCTGACTTTCTTGGTCTGTATTTTATATAGCTGTATTATACCTCTTCTTATTCCTCACCTTTCCAAAAGAAAAAATATCCTTGTTTTGAAAGACTCTCCCCATGTGGAAGTCACTCCCTATTTCCCCTCTTCTCTCTCTCTCACAAACACACACACATACACAAAGCCCATGTCCATCTAATCAATCTCATTGCTCTTCATGGCTAAACCTGATCATAGCATGCCAGGTGAAGTTTATATCAATTACAGGCTAGGGCCAGACTCTGCAATTTCTAAACATGTTGAACAGCACATATGCATGCTGAGTAATCCCTTCCAGAGAACGGGATTACTTATGTGAGTAAATGTTACCAGCTCTAAGGATGTAGAAGTGCGCTCTCATATTCAGTAGCATTATAATATAACCCACTGTACACAGAATTACCAGAGGTATCCCTTTTCTGATCCACTCTAGTGTTATTGTCTAATAGACTGAAAGTTTTCTACATGCTAGTATGGTTATCAAATTATTTCCTCTGATCTAGGAGGAAAAGTAGTAATAACTCCTCTTTCTTATTTACCCCAATTTGATTGAAAAACAAAGAGAAAAATAATTTCTCAATTAAAAAAAGAAAACTAACGCTTTATGTCTTCATGATATACAGGGCTACAGGGTAAGGAAATGTATAGAAGGTAGGAGATACAATGAAGCGCACTGTAGGGAACAGAAGTCAGCATGGGGCACCGATGCTTCCTTTCAGAATGTAGCCAACAAGGTTAATGTCTGGCCTGCTGATAAAATTCTGGCAGCTGTTACAGAAAACATAATGGGTATTGTTGCCATTGAGAAAGTGGCTTTGTTTTTTCTGGCATGAGTTACTGTTTGCAAGCAGTCTTAAAATAGAAAAAAAAGCCAGTCAGATAACTTAAAAATAAAAGGGGTTGTGCCAGAGTTGTTACTCCGCTATATTCCTAGGAAGAATTATTGGTTCATTGTTCTGCAAAGGTTACTTATGTACCTGAAATCAAACTACCTTCAAAACTCATTGCACACTTAATGCAGCTTCTGTCAGAAATATGATCCACCATACTTAAAATGTACCAACTCAGACATGCTGTCTAAATATCCAGTATATTTGCATATGAAATACAGTTACATCCTGTTTTAGTCACTTCTCCTCACTCACTAAGGGGCTCCCACTTCTTTGTGTGTGTTTCCCCAACAAGTAAAAAGATGCTGAAAGTACACTTCTATTATATGGGGCAATGTCACATACCTCATATCCTCCTGCAATGTTGAAATGGTTTGCCGTCCAGTTTCTGCCTTTCAGACATGATATCAGATCCTCAGCACACCCTGGTTTACACTAACTGAGTCTCTGGACCAGCGAGTATGATAGTAGATATTCTGTTTGTTCCACTGATCTTTATTTCTATTCTCTGTGATAGTTTGCCATTAAATGGGCATTAGCAAAATTAACAAGCAGGAGAAAGCTGAGACTAATCATTATAAAACTTCGCATTTGAAGTTGCTGATTCCTCTGTTCTGTAAATTCAGAAATGACAAGCAAAGATACAAATACATACAAATACAGATACTGTACATACCCCTGTACTATGTGGCTTGCCTCAAGGCAATGGAAAAAGACTCAATGGATGCTGGTATTTGTTAATTCGAAATTAAGCCACTGTTTGAAATAATTTTAAAGAAAGAAGATAAAGCCTCTACCCTGAACAAATCTCAGAGACTCAGATGTTAAAAAAAAAACAGTGCCAGAAATTGTGTGCATCTGATCACCAATTAAACAACTGACTTATGTTTCTTTCATTCCTATGAAGTCAATGGACTAAAAGTGGGATAAATGAGATCAGAATCAAATTTAGTGGACCAGATTCTCTGGCTTTCTCTGGCTCCTTTGTGCCACTCCACTAGCACAAAGAGGCCAAAACTGGCTAAATTTCTTCAAGCTGAGATGTCTCCAAGTCTGAGGAATCATCTGATGACATAGGCAACTCCTGACCCCAATGGAGGGGACATATTGAAGCCAAAAATCTACTGTGCTCAAGCTAAGCTGACAGTCTTTATGGGATCTTTACCAGCTGGCACAAGTTAGAGCAGACCAGAGGTGGCCCTAAACTACTCCGGGTCAAAGGTAAGTATAGAGCTGTACAGAGAACCAGGGGTCTACAAATGACTTCTTTGTATATTCATGTCCCATGCCAACACCAGAGAATTGATGCAGCAAAGAATCTGAACCAGGGTCATTTAAAACTGATTTAGTGTTGTAGCCATGCTTGGCATCAGCTGGTGCAGAGCTATCACACTACAAATCTGTTTGTTTTTATTTTAATGGTTATACCCTATATACACAAAGCTATTGCTGAACCAATGAATTCTGAGAATCCTGAGCCACCTATCCTACAATTCCCAGTTCAGCCTCTGGGAGAATGTGCATTTAAAGAGACGGGTGGGAGGAGCTAACCTGAAGCAAAATTGCAGAGCATCTCTCATTTTCATATAATACAAGATTTTTGCAAGAGGCAAGAGCTTTTTCACATGAGTAACAAGTGCAATGCTAATGTTTCAGTTCTGCTGTTTAGAGAAAAAAGGCAACTAAATATTTTGAGCAAATTCTAGCAAAGAAAGAAAAATCCAGTTTTTAGCAGACAAGATGTTTATTGTTTAGCCATATATTACCAGAGATACATAATAAATTATATTCTCTAGTTTGGTAGAACTATAGATCCTATTCCAGGCAAAGAATTTCACTAAACTACAGTTAAATGTAGCAATACAAATAAGTAATTTAAGGGTTACATTCCTAGATCAAAGTCGTCTAATTATTCAAAAACAACCTTTCAAAAGGCAGGAAATTCAAGTTAAGGTAAATTTAAAGGAAATCCAATCCCTGCCTTGTTCCTCAACCACCACCTAACAGGATACACAAGAACTGAGCCAATATTTTTATGGCTGACCTGGAACAACGCTTCCTCAGCTCTCATCCACTCACGTCCCTTCTCTACCTACGCTACACTGATGACATCTTCATCATCTGGACCCAGTGGGAAAGGAGATCTAGAAAAATTCCACCATGATTTCAAAACAATCCACCCACCTATACCCTCAGCCTGGCCAATCTACCCGGGATCCACTTACTAGACAGCCACGGTGCAATAAGTGATGTCCCATCAACATCACCTACACCGAAAACCTACCGGACCGCTATGCCTATCTTCAGCCTCCAGCTCATCCCGGGCACAAACGATCCATAGTCTACAGCCAAGCACTGAGGTACAACCGCAGCCTGCTAACTCCCCTCAACAGAGACCAACACCTACAAAATCTCACCTAGCATCTCAAAACTACATACTCACCGCACGAGGAATTAGGAAACAGATCAACAGAGCCAGATGTGAACCCAGAAGCCCTCACTGCAAGACAAAACCCAAGAAGAAGAAACCAACAGACTCCACACTGGCTATCAACTACAGCCCCCAGCTAAAACCCCTCCAACGCTCATCAGGGATCTACAACCCATCCTGGACAATGACCACACCTTTCACAGGTCTTGGGTGGCAGGCCAACCTTGCCTACAGACAACCTGCCAACCTGAACGTATTCTCCCAGCAACTGCACACCGTACATAGTAACTCTAGCTCAGGAACCATCATGCAACAACTCTATGCCAACTCTGCCCACATATCTACACCAGCGAACCATCACAGGACCTAACCAGATAGACACGCATTCATCACTGTGTTCATTCACCTGCACGTCTCCACCATGTAAATCACCATCATATGCTCACGAATGGCCGCTCTAGCTATGTACATTGGCCAAACTGCAGTCTCTACGGAAAAGGATAAATGGCACAAATCAGATATATCAGGAATGGCAATATATCAAAACCTGTAGGAGAGCACTTCAAACCTCTGGCCACACTATAGCAGACCTTAAGGTGGCCACCCGCAGCAAAAAACTTATCAGACCAGACTTCAAAAGAGACTGCTGAGCTTCAGTTCATCTGCAAATTTGACACCATGCAGCTGGACTAAACAAAGACTGTGAAGGCTTGCCAATTACAGAAGCCAGTTTCGCTGTGCGTCTTGGCGGGGATGCCGCCTTTCTCGCCGTGGTTGCTGGCGTTCCTCGTGCCCTGCTTGTTGCCGCTGGGTGGATTTGCGATCCCTTCTCTGGTTTTTCTTTTTTTCTTGCGTTGTTTCGTTTTCTTTTCGTTACGCCAGGCTCCTTTTCTTTCCCGGCCGCTGCCGGCTTTATTGTTTGTGTTCGGTGCCGGTTTCCCGGCGCGTCCGCCTGCCTCTCGAGCGGTTGGCCTTGGCCCCAGATGCTAGGGGCCGTGTGTGCGAGCGTCTTGCTGGTTCTGCGGCTTGTTCTGCCCTTGGTTTCACACACCTCAACGCTAGATTGTCCGTCTCTGTTTTTTCATAGTGCCTGGTTGCTTGGTTGGCGCGGCGTAAAGCCTAGATCCGAGGCGGGGGGTCTAAGTGGCCTTTGGGCTGATTCTGCGTGCTGTCGTCGTGGGCGGCCTTTTCCTTTGGATGGGTGCCTACGCTGGGGCGGGTTGGTGCCGGGCGCTGCTCTCTGTCTCTGATCTCTTGCGGCCTGGCAGTCGTTGTTTTTGGCCGGGCTTTGGTTTCCTTTTGCGGGCTCGTGCGTGGGTTCGTGGCATCCTGGCTGGGTCTTCGGCATGTTACCTCCTCCGATTCTCTCGTCGCCTGTGGCGGGGTGGCCGGGGCCTTTCGGCCGGGGGCTTTCTTCGGCCCGGTCGTCGGGTGGCTGGGGTGGCCCCATGCGCCCCGGCTGGGGCACGATGCCGCGCTGGGCTCCTACGCCTCGTTTGCCCCGCGTTTGCTCGTGCGGGGGGCTGCCCCTGTCTGGGCCTCTCCTGTGCTGGTCGTAAGTGCCCTGGGCGAGCCTTCTCTGCGCATCTGCACTTGGCCATTTTCTCCCGCGCCTCTTCGCTTCCTACTGGCCGCCTGGGGCTCTGGCCAAGTAAACCGGTCGCTTGTCCCTTTTCCGCTTTTTTTTTCCGGGCTGTAATACTCACTGGATGTGAACTAGCTATCGTTATCTCTAGCTTGCTGCTAGCATATATATACGTGCGCGCTGGAAATTCCACTAACATGCGTCGACATGGTATTCAATCCCACGAATAGCTCATCCCAAAACATCTGTTCAGCTATAGGGTGCCACAGGATTCTCTGCTGCTTTTACAGATCCAGACTAACACGGCTACCCTTCTGATACTTAGCTCAGTTGTATTACTGTCCTAAGCATACGGTGATACTATTGAAATTGGACTGATGTAAAAGGTGGTAGCAGACTTTGCGCTTATATTTGTAGCAGAATGATGCACTGCTACGTAAAAACACATTGAATTGTTTGGATTAGTTTCCAGGTTTCCACCCTCAAACCCCAAAACACGCCATTGAAAACCTGGAATTTACATGTTGCTAATCTACACACCCCATAATCTACTCAGCAAAAACTGTCACTCTCTCCTCATTTCTCAGCAAAGATGTAATAGCAGAAAGCTGCTGTTAATCTCATATTGCAGGTTTCATTCATTTCACAAACTACTGTGTATGTTGTACAGAGCATTTACTGGCAAACCAGGAAGTATTGTAGACACAGTAGAGATAAAAAATATTTTAAACTAACTAAATTACACTTTCAGATTATAGGGACAGCTCCAGCAGCTAAGGATCAGTGTGTGCGCTATGCACTCTGGCCCTTTCTCATGACACACTCACAACATGCCCTTGGTGTACCTCTCCCTGTCCCCGCAATCCCACCCAACACACCTCTTATTTAGAAGAGAGAAGTGGGTGGTGTAAAGCGGACCCCAAATGTTTTTTCCATGGATCATGCCCTTATGCCAGGGGAATCCCCAGTTCACCCTTCGGAGCAGATTCTTATGCCTGAAATAACACAAAGTGGTCAGAACAGGGGCAGAGGATCAAGGCCTCAGACACTGGGAATGGGTCTCCCAGCAGAACCTTCCTGAATTAGCAAGCTTCTGCTGTACCTGAAGCCCCTAGTGCTTTTAAAGATGAAGGATGACAGTTCCTTGATCAAAGTAGTTATTTGATTTTTTGCATAAATCACAACAAATTGTCAATGAAATCCTTCAGTTTGCTTCATGTAATAAGCAAATATCAGGTGCATTATACTCATTCAATTTTTATCTGATCTGAAATATGGTCTTACAATGAGCTAGCTGATCTTACTCTAAGCAAAATAATGCCCAGTCTATTATAGCAAGCAGTAAAATAAACTAACTGAGCACCACAATACAGAATGGAAATTAGAGAACTCATTCTAGTTGCATTCTGACCCACTTGCATAGCTTCAGACAGTGCAACAGAAATTCCTCTTTCAACAATTCGGCTGCTCATACAGAATGCAGCTACATTTTAATGTCAAGGAAAATGAGAGCTGAAAGGAGGAAGCAGAGACAGACTGCACTCTAAAACAGAATTTCACAAAAAGGTCCATTTTGTTTACACACAGACTTAAAAGTGAAAAGTCCGAATTTTTGCCCACAGAAATATTACAATGATCCCTACTTGAAAGTTCACAAAAGGCTGTGTACGTTTTCTCAAGTTCACTTACTTTTTTTTTTTTCCCAAAACACAATTTTGATTGTGGAAAAGAAAAAAGGGAGTAGGGGACATTGTAAGCATTTAGAAATGTCAGTCATTGTGCAGTGGCACTTCAGTCCTGATCCTGCATCCTTTCAAGCCAATGAGAATTTGTGCCCGGTTACAGAACATGATAAAAATACTGTTATCACTGCAAAATGGAACTTTGCTGCAAGATAGTATACCCCAGAATTGACTGTGGCAGGCAGTGATCCACCTATCCATTCTCACTCATACATGACATCTGCAGCTATTGATTCTCTAAAATATTTTTGTAACTGTGAACATGAGCGGCTGATGGAAAACTTTCATACTCATCTTATGGAGGTATTTGAGGCATAGGTGTGATGGGAATTCTCTCAAATACCTCCATGAGCTGAGTGTGAAAGTTCTCCTATTGGCCCCACACATTCCACCCTCTCCTCATAATGTTAACCAGCACAACTACCTGCTGCCCTTTGCCCAGGGCTTCTGGGAAAGCACCAATTTAGCCTTTACATGGTACATCGGTTTCGTGCTAACTCTGTGCACTGGGATAAATTTCACCATTTGTCGAACTAAGGAACTAGTAAACCAGTTCACTGTACTCACCTAAACAGAGCACCAGCAAGAAGCTACAAAATGCAAAAGCATACTTATGGCAACATGCTGTCCATTTCATGTGTCCCCCACCTCTTTCAATGGCTGCAACAAAAGGATTCCAAATGCTGTAGCTTCTTTTTCCCCCTTCGCTTGCCTCTACATAGTGCAGTAGCTGTCTCAAAAAAGCAAGATGCATTATAGGAGAAAGATGCTGCCACATCCATCCCCACCTTTTCCTTTCTCCATTTTGTCATGGAAAGAGTGGGGCTCTGTTCATATGTGCAGATTCTCTATTTTCTCCGAACCATTATTGTCTGGTATAGCTGCTTTTCCTATCCTTATTTGTGTTAATTTCCATGGTTTAACCTGGGCTCCTTGCCCACATTTATATGGATACCTGTTTTGAGGAGAGGGACTGCAAGACTCTTAGTAAGTTCCAAAAGATCTAGGTCTTTTTATGTCAGTTCAAAATAAGAAGCTAGTTTTGCGCTCTGTGGCCCATCCACTCATTATTTTCTCATAGGCAGGCTGTGGCTACCCCATGGTTTCCTTCCCACAGTCCCCACCCTCTTTCCCCACCAAAAACAAAGGAGGAAAGGAGATAGTTACACCTTGCTCATCATACAGAGAGTCCCTTCATGTGGATCTTGCTTTTTTGCAGAGAGGAAGAGGTTTTAAACCACTTCCATGACACTATCTCACCCTTGGACTGGATCCCCTCTCCCCAAAGATCCCTTGTGGGTCTAGGGCTGTGTATATAGGAAATAGCCACCAAGGGCTAGGCTGGGGACATATGTATCACCTCAGCCCACCAACTAGAGCTCGTTGGGAAAAAAATATCCATTTAATTACGCAGAGTGAAACAGCTCCAACAGAATAGACTGACTCAACACCCTTCAAACCAGGCAGACCAGGGCTTTGAATGTAGCTCTCCCACCTCCTACAAGTTTCCTTACCTCCAGGCTATGAGCTATTTTAGGGAGGAGGGAGCGCTAGCTCTCTCCCTCTCTTTGCCTCTCTCATTTTTCCACCAAAACTTTTGAAAGATCTCATCTTCGGTCCACATTGAAACAAAAACAAATTCCAGACTTGACATTTTTCATTAACTAGAAATGTGTTTGGCTGGTCATGGAAAAAAATGCACATTAAAAACACATAGCCAGAAGCTGTATTAACTTTCTTAAAATCTTTCCTCTATGTTGGGAACCCCCTTGAAGATGGATTCTCGACAGCGGGGCTTTAAACTCCACCTCCTAGGACAAAAATCTGGAAGGAACTGTATGATCAGGCCCCTGATTTTTAGAGTTTCTATGAATATAAAGATGACTGGGGCACAATTTTACATCTTTCTTTTGATGTGATTTGATTTCCCGTTATCATCCCTTTTCCTTTGTTCATCAGGCTCCCCTTGTTGTGACAAGCAAAACTTGCTGATTATATCGGTTAGCTTCAAATCAAGGGCCTAGATTTAAAAATTTTGATCTGCTCCTCAGACACATAATTTTCCATCTCTCCTAAGGGAAAATTTGTGAAATTACTCAACACAGAACTGATTAATTGGTCTGCTTTTGAAAATGGAGAAAAAGACAATACATTTTGGAGGGGAATATTTGAATTTGGTCTTATCTAACATTTCATATTTGATACATTGCATTTTATCATGTAAAGAGTTAGACATGTACTCAGCAATAGCATGTACAGAGCATGGCCTGGAGAAGCTGTGTTATTGGAAGAGGGAATGTTGGTCCAGACACTACAGCTGTGCCTTATTCCAACCACAGAATGGTGATAAAAGAATCCAACTCAGGCACACAATCTAATCATCCACCATATGCAGGGATGAAGATAATAGGATATTTTACTCACCCATCAAAAAATTGTATGCACTGGGTGAGGGGACAGGTAGAGTTTTAAAAGGCTGTCATATGCTTTTCAAAGATCCAGGGGCGGCTCCAGGCCCCAGCATTCCAAGCGTGTGCTTGGGGCAGCAAGCAGAGGGGGGTGCTCTGCTGGCACCGCAGGGGCGGCAGGCAGGGTGCCTTTGGCGGTTTGCCTGCGGAAGGTCCGCTGGTCCCGCGGCTTCAGTGGACCTCCCTGTGGAGCCATGGGACCAGTGGACCCTCCACAGGCATGCCTGTGGGAGGTCCACTGGAGCCATGGGACCAGGGAGCGGCAGAGCGCCCCCCCGCGGCACTCCGCCATGCTTGGGGTGGCAAAATGTCTAGAGCTGCCCCTGATGGGATCTATTGATTGTACCTGGTGACTGACATTAGGGACCTCACTTTATACGTCCTCTAAACAATAGCACCTGTAACAGTGCATCATTCCTAATGAGAGTGGTGGATACGAGCTCCTCAAGTGTTTGTAAATTAAATTCACCATAACCTTACCAACAACAAGCAGTAAAAAAGATGAAAAGCTTTGTAAGTGTTTTAAACATGGGTGCACTTTTTTTTGCCTTTAAAATGTTTCCCATTTATTGAATTTTGCCAGTAAAATTTTGCAAAATAGATTCCATGCAATTTTAACAACTGAGTATAGTTTGACATAGCATATTGACATATTGGGTCAAAGTCATCCCTGGTGTAACATCACTGAAATAAATGGAATTATATCAGGGATCAACTTACAGAATAAAATGTGTATACTTCAAAGTATTACTAATGCTGTGGTTTAAACTCTTCAGCAAAAGTACAAAACTTACAACTTAATGACATGGGGGTGGCAGAGATGAAGCTAGGATAAAAGCTGGTATAGTGTTGAATGTACTTTTCCTATGTATAACTATTATACAATTTATCTTTACCTCATCTCTAGCCAGTCAGAATGCAAAGAAAGTCTGATGTCTAACCATCATTACCCACAGAAATTGCGTAGCTTGCTGAGCACTTTCATCCTGATTGGCTGATGAAAACAGAATTTGATAGATGCAAGAGAGATCCAAGATATTGTTGTTTGCTTTTAAAGTATATTCATATTGAAGCTTTGAGATAAACTGCTCATAAATCAAGAAAATGCCATTGCATATTGTCTAGCAGCTATTTGCGTGATACTTTATTTCTTAAATACTTCTCATGGGGAAACAAATAATTACCTCATATCTGTAACATTATAGCATCAAAGATAATGGGGGTGCAGAATTGCAGCTTACTTGCCCACGCACAAAAGAAAATTATATGTCATTGCCACATCCTGATTGGCTGATGATTACAAGACACTGGTAGTTAGATTAATTTTCTTCCTCCTTTTTATTCTTAGGAGATTTGAATGTTCTGTTTCTTTGGTTTCCTCACTTTGTCTAGCCAAAGCCTATAAATCTGAATTCATACCAATTATGGCTAAGGAAAAAAAGTGTATTGTCAAGAGAGGTTTCAAAGAACAATGGAGAATGTTCCCAGTTGCGGCCTTCTGATGTAGGGGAAAAAATATGGCACTGAGCAAAAAGGCAGCTTTAAACATAATCTCTGGTATGTTCAAGTAAATAAAATGAAGACTGAATTTCTAGGGGGCTTTCAAGGTAGCAATGAGCTTTATTATATTTTACATTTTGATCACACATAAGTAAGCAGCATATAAAGCAATGCAAATTAGAATGTTACTAATATATAGTTGTTGCTTCATATTCTGCTTTGTCAGGCCCCAAATCACCCCCTCACTCCCTTTTACATTTTATAGCATATACGCTATAACAGGGTTTTGGTTTTGGTTTTTCCATAAGGCATGAAGATAAACCATGCATGAATCAATACATGAACAAATCTGCTCCTGCCCTAGCTTATTGATGCACTTATCCTTTAGGTCTTTGAATAACCTGCAGAAACTGAAATTGTAGCTGGGCTACACTTCAGCTGAAAGTGTCCAGTGAGGTTTCATGTTCCAGATGAGGCCCTTTGTTAGGGATTACGCAAGCAGGAATAAAAATATCCAAAGCTCTGTACTAAACTACCCAGAGAGAAAAACTTTCTATCTTCAAGCTTCTAATCTTCAGTTTCAAAGTTGTGAGTACAAAGGTAGCAAAACAATAGGCTTTTATATGTTTTGTTTTGTATTTACATGTGTGTAGTTGCTGGAATG
>NC_133769.1:86035632-86103956 GCF_003597395.2 Chelonoidis abingdonii
GGAATTTTTGGCTGGTGGCAGCGAGATCAGATCTAAGCTGGGAATTAAGCTTAGAGGGGTTCATGCAGGCACCCAGATTTTTGGATGCTAAGGTCCAGATTTGGGAAAGATGCTTATGATAGGGGCACAGAGGTCCCACAATCCCAGGCTGTGCCCCAGGGGGATCCCATCACAGGTCCATCAAGTCAATGGGCCTGGCCTCATCACTTTGAAATCAACGGGTCTTCTGATGCAAATTCAGTTGGAGCAGGACAGAGACTCCCTTGGCTCCAGCTGCTGCAGGGGCCGACCGTGGAGGGGGATTCTCACAGTGTTTGATGGGAAGAAGATGAGGGAGCTCAAAAAAAGTAATCTAGAAGTGGGGGGAGGTATTTCCACAGCGGCAGCTGAGAAGGGTTTGGTTTTTTGGGGGTGGGGGAGGATTTCGATGTAGGGAGGGTCCCATTCAAATGCAGATTCTTGGGACCCAATCTGGTCAATTATTAATAATTATGTGTACTACCACAGTACCTAGGAGGCTTCACCGTGGACCAGGGACCCATTGTGCTAGGTGCTGTACAAACACAAAACAAAAATAGTCCCTGGCCCAGTGAGTTTACACCCTAAATAGATTATAACCAAGACGCTCATACGTATATTAATTGTTTGTCCTCTTTTCTATCCAAATGGCAAAGGTTCTCCCTAACAATCCTCACCTCGCAACCCTTTTTCCAATATCTGCAGCCAGCTCTGAGTACTGAGGCAAATTCCAGACACACTGTGGTAAACAGCAGGCGAGCATTATAGCAGAGAAGCCAGCAAACACAGTAGTGAAGTGAAGGACTGGTTCTTCAGTTGTTCTTAAGTTTATAAAAACTATGCTTGTAATGTTTTGTCTCAGCCCAAAGACAACTTTGTTTTTTTTTAAGCTGGCACAAAACTGGTTGAACTATTTGTGTCTCCTATACTGCCAATATATTTGTAAGCATACTAACTATTCTATCCATTAATCTGGTTCCTGAGGGCTCAGTTCTACTATTCACACTCCTATAGAATAGCACATTACTATGTAAGTAAACTGATTTATTTCAGTGGAATCACTCATGGATTAAAGGTGCCACTCAGCATGAGCAAGGGGGCAGAATCTATCTTGGAATGAATGGAAGGTTTCAATGCATTTGGTGAGAAGCTGTTTGGACTAGTGACAGTAAAATGTAATCTTGTGAATAGTGACTAAGAAATATGTACAAATGCTTTCTCTTTCTTTCAGAGTTTGCACCATAAGGATGAATCATTGAACAGTAGTTTTCCCTCAGTTTTCTCTGTACGTGTTGCAGATGCGGTTTCCAACATGCCTCTCTTGCCCCAAAAATGATTTAGAGTGACATTTACCCCCCTGAAGAAGTCAGAAAAAGCTACATACACATCTTAAGCCCTCAGAATAGGTCTTCCATAGCTCATTGGCCTTGCACAGGGGCAAATTTCCTTCTTATTTCACATGTAGGTCACTGGATGAAGGAGCATGGATTGAAAAGTCTTTGTGTGGCATTTGATGGGACAGCATAACTTGTTTGAAATGGATGTGTGAGAACAGGATGATTACCCAAGGCACATTTTACATTGGGTGGGAAGTGGGAGGTCCATATATAAAAACCTGATTCATCCTTCAGGTGGCACATTTCCATATTCAAAGAACAAACTAATCTGGAAAAAAATACCTTTATTACCAATGCAGAGTAATTACCATAAGCAGGAGTGGATACATTGTTCTGACATGTTGACTACAGACTCAAGCTGTACACCACTACCACTGCCTCAGAATTGTTGCTCTCAGTACATCTTGCTAGCTCATGCTAGTGGCCCATTACTCAACTGTTGCCACAAGTAACAGCTCTCCTGGTATCTTCGGAGAGTGCTAGATACCAGTTACCACACAGGCAAAGGTAGATAGGTTATATGTCACAGTGCTGTGATTATATGCAGTGTTGTAGCTGCGTCGGCTACAGGCTATTAGAGAGAATAGGTGGGTGAGGTAATATCTTTTATAGGACCAAATTCTGCTAGTGAAAGAGACAAGCTTTCAAACTTAAAGAGGACCTGAAGAAGAGCTCTTGGTAGCTAGAAAGCTTGTCTTTTAGTGGACCAACTTCTGTTGGTGAGAAAGACATTACCTCACTCACCTTATCTATACAATGCAATGACATCAGTCTCAGGTTTTGGCTCTTTTATTGGTTAGTGTGTTTGTTTATTTAGTTTTAAGATTACCTGGTTCTGAAGCAGTTTTGTAGGTCTCTAACTAAAGGAGACCGTGTACCCAGCTAGCTTGTGGCTATTGCTAGGTGCAATTTATTCCCACTTTATTTGAATCGAGGACACTGGAGATATAACAAAAACAGATCCAAAAATGTCATTTCTGAGGGGGAGTAGGAAGGGAGCTCCCATCACACAAGAAAGGGTTTGTACACAAAAAGAGGTGAGCCTACAAAGAAGCCCTCCTAGCTTAAAGCCAATTGTCTTCTAGATAGATTCTATTCCACGGGATGTTGAAAAGTGCATTTGACTTATTAATCACAATAAACCTCTATGGTCGCTAACCATACTGGGTTGATTAATGTTCTTGCAGAGGTGGAATAAGAATACTTCACATTTTATTCAGCTTAGCCATTTGTAATCTTTTCATTTGTTTCTGTAACCGCATACCGATTTCAGAAGCAGAATTAAACAATAAATAAACAAACCCATAAAACGGGCTGAGGCAGACTGGACATCTGGAATATTTCTAAAGTTGAAAACAGGGGAAAACACTTTGTGAGGCCATATTTATATATAATAAAGAAAAGAAGCAAAAAAGGGCACAAACTGATTTTTCTCCTTCCATAGCAGGCACTTCTAAGGACCCAATCCTGCTATCTCTATGCAGAGTTAAACTTCACTGACATCAAGGGGCATTTTGTTTCCATAAGGGAAGCAGGATCAGCCCCTAGATGCAATTTATAGAAAATGTAGCTAATTGTGTTCATATGTAAAATTTTAGACTGAAACAGGAACAGCTTTGCCTAGTAATATGTGGAGTAGTTTGGTCTGTTTTTGTAAGAGGATATATTTAGCCATACCACAGGGATGCCCTTCCTGTTTACATAGAAATGTTCATGTTATATAGACATGGGCCTTGCCAATAGTTTTGGCCACATGCTGCTTTGTCTGGCCTGATTAATATTTTATTGACTTTTCATATAAGCAGCATATTGAAGTATATGTGGTTTTAAATAAGAAGTATTCCTATGTTACATCATGTGGATATGTGCCAACATAGTTGTGACACCTGGCCTAGATAGAGTATATGATCATATTTTATTTATAGGCATTTATGTGACCTAGAAATAGGATTCTTGTAAGGTAATTTGTTATGACAGATAGATAAGCGCTAAACCAGATGATTGATAAACAGAATATAAAAAGGAAATGTTTTATTTTGGAATACTGACAAGTGTCAAAAAACAAATAAAATACATAAGACCTTCAGTATATTTAACTGAGAAATGTCCATGCCTTTCCTTTTTTAAGATTGTGTGAAATGTGGTTTCTGATCCGTAATGATGTGGAGATATATAGTTCTAAAAATAAATGTGTCATCTTAAAGCCTAATCCAGCAGAAGAAATGGGAACACAGCTAAATTCTGCCCTCAGACTTTGGTCCATGGGACTGGAGTCTACTTGTGCAAATTATGGTTTTAATCTTACCAAAGCACAGATTCAAAGGCCACTGAAGTCAATGGAAGTCTTACTATTGACTTCATTGGGCTTTGGATCATGTCCTGTTTCCCAAATCATCAGTTTTCAATGTGATAGCATCTAAGAATGGGAGTCTAAATAAATGTACCTGAGGGTTTGGGTTTTTTCACCTTGCCCTCAAATTATTGCAGAATCAACTATTCTTTCTATGCTTTCTTTTGTACTATCTTATTTTGGCTGCTCTGTGTTGACAATTAAACTGGGAAATTGTTCTCAGAGAAAGAGAGACACTTTCCTCACCAGTTAGAGGTCAGGATGGAATTTTATGCTTGCAAGTTACTGATAGTGAAAAAAATAAATTAAGAAAAACATCTTACAGTGCAGCAACATCAGGCTTTGGATGTTGATTTCATATATTTGTTGTACATTGTGCAGTTAGGAGTCCTAACCAGCTCTACAGAACATTGATCTTATGACTCTGATAATGACCTATGCTACGCTGCCTTTTTCTAGTACCCTGGAAATATATGTTAATGCATGGTTGCTTTTTACTCTTCTTTTTCTATGTAAGCATCTTTTTATGATGCAAACTGGTATGCTTACATACAACCCTATCAGAGCTCCCAAGGTAAACAGGTTGATCTAGGTGCTTCTGGACAGTGTTTCCCTCTCGGAGGTGGGAAGAGCTAGACCCGGGATAGGCAACCTATGGCACATGTGCGGAAAGTGGCACGTGAGCTGATTTTCAGTGGCACTCACACTACCCGGGTCCTGGCCACTGGTCCGGGGGGTTCTGCATTTTAATTTAATTTTAAATGATGCTTCTTAAACATTTTAAAAACCTTATGTACTTTACATACAACAATAGTTTAGTTATATATTATAGACTTATAGAAAGAGACCTTCTAAAAACGTCAAAATGTATTACTGGCACGCAAAACCTTACATTAGAGTGAATAAATGAAGACTCAGCACAGCACTTCTGAAAGGTTGCCAACCCCTGAGCTAGACTGATTCAGGAAAGGTGTGGTGCAGAGGAAAGGATCGCTATTGGCAAGGAAAACTGCAGTTCCCACAAACACTGCAAATGTGTGGGCAGAGTCATATCTCTTCCCTTCCTTGCTCCCATTGTGAGCCCTCGTGTAGCCGGGGAAGGGAGTTGCTCATAGGCACAGGACTTCTGAACTAGGCAGCAGCCTATTAGCCCATGCCTTCCTTCTCTGCTCCTCAGGCACTCAGTTCCACCTTACCTGGCACCAAAAGACACCTTGTTCTCCCTGCTTCCCCAGCAGCAAGTAGTGGGGGAGTGGAAAGCAGCAGCAGAGATACCACAGTGAAGAAGAGGGAGCTGAAGAGTCAGCAAACAAAAGAATAAGAATGGGGAAAAAAAGAGAGAGGTGGGGGAGAGAAAGGAGAAAAGTGAATGCATGAGAGAAAATTGACAGAAAAGAGCAACTGTCTGAGGACATGGTGTAAAGGAACATCGGGATCGCCCATGTGGCAGTCTCCCAACAGAGCTCCAACAAAAAACAAAATAAAACAAAAAAGTTAGGGCCCTCTGCTATGAGCAGGAGAGATGACAAGGCAGCAGGTGGCACCCTTCCTTTTGAGTCAGTGCTGAACAAGTGCCCCTGCACGGTACTATAGGGAACTGTGCTGCCAGAGGTGCGGAATTGGATTGAGACATAAAGCCAAGAGCTTTACTACCTGTGATCATTAAAGATCCTATGGCATGTTTTGGCCAAAGTAGGGTGTGAAACCTGGTTTCCTGATCAAACTTCAACCTGGGTCCTTACATTTACCTGCCTAAATTCCCCGTGGAGTGTCAAGAGTCTTTTTCACTTGCTGCTCTATGTTACAGAGTAGGGGATAGTGCAGGCACTGGGCACACCCACCCATAGAAGCAGGTGGGACTTTTGGCAATGGAAGTGGAGGGCATTGCCTTTCCCTCCTCTGTGTGGGGAGGGGCAGAGGTGACCAAATTTAGGAAAGTATATGCATGTGTTTGTGAGAGCTGGAACAACTCGATTCCCATCATAGCAACCTTCAACAGCAACCAGCTGCCCCACGGCACCTCACCCAAATACCTGCCACTGAATCCATCGTTGGGGGATAAACAAGTTATGGCCCAGATCCTGGCTGGTGTAAATCAGCATAGCTTCATCAACTTTGCTACACTGTTTTTTGCCAGCTGAAGATCTGGCCCTGAAGTATTTTGGCATTAGCCAACATCAATGTAATGATTAATAAGAGAAAGAATTTTTAAACACAAAGGAGTATCCTACTCACTAATCCCCCTGTTACAAAGCTGAATTGTATTTTCTTTTTTAAAATGATTTACAGATGTCTATCTAGGGAGGGTCCGAGGATGGGGACAAATAGGGACCATGCTGACATAAAGAGGTGAGCTGTTTGTTTTAATATCTAATCCAATATCCTAAAGTCATAGGATAATTTATCAAAAATAAAACATAATATTAAACATTAACATGTAAAGTTCTATTTTATCCTGAACAAAAAGTACCACACTCTCTTTATCTAACCAAAGAAAAATGGTTCAGATTTGCAGCAGTAATACATTTTAAAGCTCCTTACGTTTTCTACCATGTAATTAAGCATTTGTCTATGAATACTTAGGAGTTACTGAATTAACAAAGTGTACCATGCGACTGGATGCTTTCAGACTGAACATGCTGGAGTCATCTTCTGGCTGAAGTTTCTGTCAGCAGAACTCACACTATTGATGTATGATGAGCTGTACAGTCACCTGCTAAGTCTGGTAGACTTCCTGCCTACTTTTGTGTGTGTATTATTTCCAGACTATTTTCCATAGATGAAACAGCCAAGATCTCTGGACCCAACCAATGGGATTTTCATATGGACAAGGATTACTCACATGAGTAATGGTTGCAGTACTGGACTCTATGGGCCTGATTGACTATTCTGTCATATCAGTTATACATGGGTATAACTCCACTGAAGTTGATGGTGATGCTGTACATGGAGTGGTGAACCAGGCCTTATGACTTTAATTAGGAAGATGTTAAGAGGGAAAGACTCATAAGCATCCCAAAACATCTGTTTTAGGGTCTGACCTTGTTTCAGTTGAAGTCAAAGGATGTTTTGCCCTTGATTTTAGTGAGAGCAGAATCAAGTCCCTACACTGCAAAACTATATTAAATGACGAACTGATTCTGATTGTGGTGCTGAGAAAAGTGAGTGTAGGTGGATATGCCTTTGAAAAGAGATGTCATAAAATGTACAATACCATAAAAAACATGTACTGAAGCCAGTTTTCCCATGGTTTGGTTTTGTGTAATGTTCTCACTTCTTTCATAATGGTTCTATTTGAATTTCTGTAGTTATTCCTGAGTCAATCTTTCTACTTCTAACCCTTGCATTAGTGTCTTTACTGTTCCTTCCTGGCTTCTTTTCGTTCCCATTGGTTCAGACAGGTTGGAAGATGAAAGCAGCACCATGACTATACTTCTGGGCTTTGCACCAGTTCTGTGATTCACTAATATTCTCATCATGCCCATACATATTAGAAAATACCACCCCGTCTATGAAAGGAGCACTTTCATGGTTAAAAGGCCTATACATTAAAATCAGCCTAAAAATATATATTGTGGTGAGTCTACTTGTTCTTTATCCCACAAAGCAGAAAAATAATCAGGCTTCTTAAAGAATGGCTGTATGCTCCTCAGCTGGGGATCCCTCCTGAAACAAACCAAGCTGCTGAGTTTCTTACAGAATCCATGTGGTGCAAGCATGGACAATCACAATGCATGCTTCCTATCTGCTATCCTTTCCTCTTCAGCTTTGTCCTGCTAAGAAAATCCACACTTCACCACGGGTGAACTGCGGAGGCTATATAATCCACAGGGCTCAAGTATTTATCACCAGGTGGCCTAGCCTCATTCAGAGCAGAGTCTGATGATGCAGCAATACAAATGCTAAAGCCTTGTCAACACTGGCTCCGCTACCACAGATGGAACTGTGTTGAATTACACACAAGTCCTATTTTTTCTGAAGTCGCAAGTTCTCCTAATCTTGTAGTTGGCAAGCATCCAGGCTTTTAGGGACAGGGACAGCTATTGATTATGTGCTTCCACAGTGCCCAGTACAATAGGCACCAACCTGATTGTGGCCTTTCACACTACCATAGTATAAATAAGTGTTGATTAATAATAATAGATGGGGCAGGCAGCACCACTTATATACTTAATGTTGCCTAGCACTTCCCATTAAAAGATCCTGTTTTCAGTTAGTTATAATTTTGTCAAATGTTACCTGTTCTGGCTGAAGTTTTCTATGTCAGGTGTCTGCTTTAGCCTCTTATTTATTTTCTTACTTATTTTCAAGAATGAGATCAGGGAAAAATCCTAATTTTTCCATTGTTAAGGGAACATTAAATCTGTCCTTTTTTCACAATTAAATTTTATGTGGAAAAATTATTATTTTCATTGAAATTCTTTGAACAAAATTAATTTAAAAAAAAACTTTTTTAAAATTGTGGGGGAAATCTCCATTCTCTCTCACTTTTTTTTTTTATTCTCTATTCCCCCACTTTTTGGTACTGGAAAAAGGGATGAAAGTAAAAAAATGTGAAGGGAAAACCTCAAACCAGTGAAAAGCATGATAGTCTATCCATTCCTGAAAAAGCCATGTTACTCCTACTGAAGACTACAGGAGCAGCCCCTGGGAAAATCAGTCCACTCTTACGTAATTTTAAAATACCCAAATTTGAAAATATTGACTACTAGGCATAGCACATAGCACAGGCCATATGGAACTAGAGGACAACAGTGAACCTATGATAGCAGTCTTCAGACCCATTACCTAGCATGGGACATCAATCCATTTCATATAGATGATTACCATAGGTATGCACTTGTGTGAATTTACTACAGGGGAGACACACACACACACACACACTATGGCTGAATGGGGGCAACGGGAACCTTACACAGTTGATGCCACATCCTGTCCTATTGTACCATGGTGAGTGACATGGATGGGGTACCATCCATTCACAAGGTATGTTAGCATGTGCTGCACTGTCATAGATCCTTACACATGTTCTTTATCCACTTGGCTTAATTTAAGGCTACTTTCTGCACCAGGGATTGGCTGCCTATCCATCACGTGCCCAGGAAGTTACCACTGCCCTACTTCCTCCCATGTTTCCACAGCTGCATACCTTTCTGCTTTTGAAAGTGAGGATACACTTTTTATTTGTTTGTTTAAATTCTCTGTGTACCTGACAGCCTGTGCAACATTGTATCTGGTTTATATGGGCACAGGTGCTGAATTCAACATGGGGTTTTTGTATATGCCTGTTCCGTAAATGCAGCTTGAGAACAGTTTTGACATTTTCAAAACCCAGTAAAATGTGCTTACAAAAATACAAGGCAAATTGGTTAGCAGTGCTAAAAAGAATTTCTTAGAACCACAAAGAAGAGCATTTCTCTACAACAACAAAAATAAACCAAACAAGGAACAGCAAATATTGTTAAATATCAGCAAAATCAGCCACTGTGAAAAACTGACAAGCGGTTATTGACTGCAGAGGAGTGCGTGTGCATTCACCACATCACTGCCACAGAGGTACAGGATGTTATTAGTACAATATGACCCTTTACTCAGCTGTCACTAAACCACACTGTGCTTGCTGTCAATTTGTTTACGGCAGTCTAATAGACATTTCATGGAATCTATTTTAGAAGGCATGAGAACGGTTATCTACCTTTCATGATATTTAAATAACCTCTCCAGATATCATAGTATTAAAGAAACAAATCCAATGTTTCTCCCGCCATTAAAATAAGGGTCTCTGAAGTTGTACACTGATGACTTGAGCACCAAACCTTCAAACTCTCATGCATGTGCTTAACTTTACTACTACAGGTACTTCCTAGCTTTTGTTAGTACAGGCGTGGTGGGGAGTGATTGCACCTGCTTGCATACAAGTCAGTGGCAAAATTCCCAGTGACTTCAGTGAGACTACCCCATGGCAGTACAGTTAAGCACACGTGGGCTTGCAGGATCAGGCCCTTGATCCTGCACTCATTGAAGTTGGGGGGAAATTTGCCACTGACATAACTGCATGCAGGACTAAACCCTCTGAACTAATAAAAACTGGCAAGTACCTCTCACCAAAGAGCTAGATGCGCCTGAGCAAGACTGTGAAGTAGAAGCTGGCTGCAGGTATTCTGGTAATCATCTCATCTTCCAAAAGTGGAATCTACTCAGGCAGGTCTTTAAAGATATTTAGGCACCAACTGCGATTTTCAAAAGCACCTAAGCACTTAAAATATATTAATTTCAATGATTGTTAGGTGCTTTTGAAAATCCCAGTAGGTGCCTAAATACTGTTAAAGAACTGGCCCTTGTGCTAGGTAATAATTTTTTGCACTTCTACAGAACTGTTCATCTGACTGACTCTCTCAGTGTTTTACAAACATGAATTAATAAAGCCTCATGACACCCCTAATTATCCTCAGGTCTAATTATTGGCAAACGGAGGTGTAGAGAGTTTATATGACTTTTCCAAGGTTTCAGAGTGACCAGCGCTAGAAATGGAACTCAGGTCCTGTTTTCAGTGCCTGATTATTAGAACACACTGCAAACAGAAGGTGAGAACAAGATTAACAGAAATAAACAAACATTAAGACATTTGCAGAGGGGGGCTTTCAGTGAATTTACAGAGATGGTAAACGTATTTTTAATACGCTAATGTGCAACTGGGATGCTGTGTTCTGCTCTAAGCTACGTTATCTGACACTTACGTATCTCTTCATGTACAGGGTACAGAATGTGATACTGTTTATTTGCCTTGCTAAATAAAACAAAACACCTGTGATCTCAGGCTCCCATGATCAATCTTGCCTCCTTTTTCCTCAAGGACCACTACAGCTATCTTTTCCGCATAGTGAATTAATGGCACTTCTGCAGTTTAAATCTTTGCTTTGTGTACTCTGGGTTTATTTCTATGAGTCACGAGGCTGTTCTTTGTTCTCAAGTTCACAGTTTGGGGCTGCAAAAATATGATTTCCTTCTTCCCCCACACCACACGCACACACACACACAGCTTAGTAACAGAAGACAGACGCAAAAATTACTGTTCTCATTTCCTTTCTGAGCTGATTTGAAGAGATCTTCTCCACCCCTAAAGTAACAGGGTATTGTTTTGTTTATATTTCTGCTCTGACACTGAAGCAGGTACAGACATGGCAGAACAACACGTGTATCTGCGGCAGCAGAGTCTGGTGACTCATTTCACAAAACACAAATGTTTGTTGCAAAAGCTGAAGTTCTGCCAATGGGAAACTCACAAGTCTCTTCACAGAATCTGAGGAGGAGATTAGCACTTGCAGTTGCATGCAATTTTTAAATTTCCTGGGGCAACATTTCTCATGCTGGACAGGCAGGGTTGTTGTTTTACTCACTCAGCAAGTCTCTTATAAAAAGATTGCTCGATCGCTATCTAGGCTGTATTTGCTGGGTTAGTGATCCTATCTGCCAGTAATATCCACGTCTGTCCTGACAAGCAAGTATTCTGTGAAATGGGCTGAGGGTAGCAAAAAGGGAGTGTGTGACCTCAAATCATTAGATAGATCCCTAGCATAGTACTATTAGAACATAAAGATGAACAGCAGCTGTTCCCTCCATCTTGTCCTACTAAAAGTCTGATTTGGCCTCAATTTTCACATGTGACTAGTGAATTTGGGTACCTATGTTTCTGGCAATCCAATATTACACATCATAAAAGGGCTGACTTCCAGAGGGGAGTCCTGAGCACTTTCTGAAATTCAGGCTCCTTTAAGAAATCTCAAGTTGGGCACCCAAAAACTGAGTCCTCCAGCCCCCCATTCCCTCCCAAAACACTAGCCTTTTTTGAAAATGTGGGCTGCTAAGTACTCAAATCACCACTCTCAAAAGAATTCTTTTACAAGGCCTGGTAGACGCGTGGTGGTACCTAATATCATACTTTATGATGCAGGCAGTGTAGCCTAATGGTGACCACATTGGGCTGGGATTCAGAAGGCCTCAGTTCTGGGCTTGGCTCTGCCATTGGCCTGCTCTGTGACCTCCCTACCTCAGTATCCTCCCCATCTGTAAAATGGGAATAATGATACTGAAGTCCTTTCTAAAGCACTTTTAGATCCACTGAAGAAAAGTGCTAAGAGCTATGCATTAATTCTTATTCTATAGCCATAAAAATCACCCTAAAAGAATCCCCTTGAATAAAAACATTCCTTTATAAAGTTGAGGACCACCCTCCTCCTCCTCCCCCCCAAGAAAAGCAGTCTCTGGCCCTCTTTGCAGATTCACCATGTTGAAGAACTTGGGATGGGCTGAAAACCCTCATTATGTTTTATAGGTAGGTAGGGTGACTTAGGTAGGGTGACCTAGGCCTTATTTCACAGACTGAACCCCCATTGACTTCACTGTGAAGAATCCAGCCCCAAATCAACACAAGAGAAGCCCAGAATTCAGATGTGGGGATGTGGTGGGAATAAGGGACTGTTTATTTGCTATATTTAAAAAACTGGCTTCCTGTTTGTCCTGCTGCTAGCAATTCTGTCACTCATCTCCTGCCCTGTCCTGACTTTCCAAACCTACCATCTGGAGACAGCAGCACTTCCTTTCAACAACCGAGAAGAAGTGTTGTTTTGGGTGGCACCCACTGAGACCCCTGAATGTGACAGCAAGCTATGCAATAATGATCCTGCCCTTGTTGCTTAGGAAAAGAGCAGTGAGGAGAGAAGAGAGGACAGCCCACAAACAAGAGAGAGAAGTTATATGGGAACAGCTGAATGGGGACAGCAGTGACTTTTTGAAAAACCAGAAGTGGCCCATCTAAACTGAGACATCTGGTCACTTTAAAGAGAGGATCCTGAAATAAACACATGGCTCTTTGCACCAGCCACGTCAGATATTTGTTACTGTTGGTCTAAATGTCCTCTAATCCCTTACTGCCTTAGTTCTTCTACTGCATTACCACTTTTACATTCCAAGTAACATAACCCCAAATGTCTCACTGTCTATGCAATTCATGCTTCTCCTAGTAAATTGATGCTTATTGCTGACATGATGAGTAAAAGCTCTTGGAAAAGTTTTTTTAAGATTCACATCTCTTTGATCTTGGCAAGGATAGAGGGGAAACTACCCAGATTTTATGACTCCACCCTCAGGCTGCTAAGCGGTATAGATCAACCTAGGGAA
Organism: Chelonoidis abingdonii; assembly: GCF_003597395.2. Taxonomy (NCBI): domain Eukaryota; kingdom Metazoa; phylum Chordata; order Testudines; family Testudinidae; genus Chelonoidis; species Chelonoidis abingdonii. The sequence goes on from NC_133769.1 coordinate 86,048,575, forward strand.
GAAATTCTTCTTTATTTGTTACAGCTTCCAAAAAGTAGCTATTAGATTTGCACAACTTCTTATATAGCTGTAGACTTGGCCCTGACTGTCATCCAGAGACTGCTGGAAATTTTATATAGCCCCCCACTTACTCTTTTTTTTTTTTAAATAAAAGTTCCTAGAAACGTGTATGACCTTTAGCACCATACTAGTGGAGTGCCTCACAATCATTAATGGATTTTATCCTCAGAGCACTGCTCTGAGGTAGGGAAATAGTGTCTTTATACAGATGGAAAATGAGGAACAGGGTCAATCCATTGACTTGCCCAAGGTCACACAGGAAATTGCACCTAATTCTCTCGAGTCTTACTCTACTGCAGTCTAAACACACACACACACACACACAAACACACACACTCACACGATGACCTATTTCACTGAAATGACTGTATTTAGTTGTTAAGGACAAAAACTAAATTGGAAACAAACATACCATTTCTCATCAGTGATGAAACTCAAGCTTAAAAGTGGAATGAAGCATAAAAGTTGCAAGATCTTCTACAGTTTATTTATAATTAATCCATATTTCTCACATAGGGGGAAATTAACCCTTGTGTAGAAGGCCAGCATAAGGCCTATGCAACATTTAAGTCTCATTTAACTTCTCAAAATAGGGCTCTAACCCTAAGAAACCCTCAGTGCCAACTGGCAAAGAGTTCACTGTACTGTAACAGCAACTGCTATCAGGCCTGACAAACTCACAACACCTAACACACTGCTTTCTTAATATTTACCCAAAAAGGGCTGTGCAAGGTGTCTAACAGAAACTTACATCATAATGATCCTCCTAATAATTGTGTAATATACATACAGATGATATTTGAGAAATTGCACTACATATTGAAAATATGTTCAGAATCTATGTCCCAGGCAGGGTTAGCTAGGCAAAAGGATGTGGAATCACATGTCTGCCTAGGTCTCCAATGTAAATTAAGCATTGTAAAGCCAACACAAAGCAAGACCCATTTCCATGTAAAGTCAACAGGAGAAACAGGTTGATGGTGAATAGTAAACTCAACAGAGGATAGCTCACCAGAATCTGAACTCCCCTGGATCATCCTGCCTCTGGAAACAAAGACGATTAACTTTGGGTGTACAAGAAAGCAGCACCAGGACCTCTCTTTTATTATCTACTTGAGGGGTAACTGGGCAGTGCAGTTATATCCATGAAAACAAGTTCTCAACTGACCTGGACTGAAACATTGCCGAAAAGGCTTAGGTGAAATAAGACTGCTTTAGATAAGAATTGTAGCCTGTAAAGTTAATTTGTAATCTCTAGAAAGACTACACTTCTGTTTTATTTGTAACCTGTTGTTCTGATTACCCTTGCTTACTATCTCTTAAACCTTAATCTTTGTTAATAAAAACTATTTGTTTTCACTATAAACAGATTATAAAACTGTGGTATATTGGAGCTGACGCTCAGTTGAATCAAACAAGGTGGTGTTTACATACCAGGGATGAGCAACCTTTGGCCCATGACCTACCAGGGTAAGCACCCTGGCGGGCTGGGCCATTTTGTTTACCTGCCGCAGGTTTGGCTGGTTGCAGCTCCCACTGGTCGCAGTTCACTGCTTTAGGCCAATTGGGGGTGGGCAGTGGCAGCCAGCACATCCCTCAGCCCGCGCCGCTTCCTGCAGCCCCCATTGGCCTGGAGCAGCAAACCACGGCCAGTGGGAGCCATGATCAGCTGAACATGTGGACACGGCAGGTAAACAAATTGGTCTGGCCCTCCAGGGTGCTTACCCTAGCGGACCGTGTGCCAAAAGTTGCCGATCGCTGATATATACTATTTCCTTGGGAGTAGTGAACCAGGTAACTAGTGTGACTGTCCAGCCACAGGGACTGGATACTGCAGGGGAATGCTCTTCAAGGGGGCTCAGGGACTGGGTGCACCTACTGTTAATCTTCACAGCAAAGTAGGACTTGTAGAATCCCGAGGAGAGTGCCTGTGTGGGTGAAAGACCAACGCTGTACAGTCTCTGACACTCAACTCCTACAAGAAAGACTTTCTCGTAGTGGAGGCAGGGAGGTAACAAGATAACTCCATCCTGGGCACCCCAAGAAAGTGTCACAAGGGCTTAAGCAAGACCTAAAATTTGTGCCCAGGTCTTGCCTTGGCCCTTGGGACAGGGGTTGAATTTCACCTTCAATGATCATACAACCAAATTCTCTCTTCAGATGGATCCACACTGTTTCCATTGCAGTTAACAGGAGAATGTGACACTGGCACATCCAAAAGGCAGAACTTGACCCAAAGTAGACAAGAACTTAGTTTGCGCACAAGCCAATGCCACACTTACTCCTTGATGTTTGTTCCTTGCATTCAGATAAAGATAGCTGGAAGAGCATTCTGGATAGTGTTTTGTATAGAATTCCACCCAGTGTTCCACTTCCATTCAGAAATCCCATGACCAGGGCTACTACAACTTCAATCCTAGCTCTACATTTCTATAAGGGACCTTGAGAAATCATTAAGTCCAGTCCTCTGTGCTGTGGCAGGAACAAGTAAACCTATATCATCACTGACAGGAATTTGTCCAATCTATTTTTAAAAACCTCCAGTGATAGGATTCCACAACCTCCTTTGGAAGCCAATTCCAGAGTTTAATTACCTCATTGTTAGAAGGATTTTCCTAATATCTAACCTAAATCTCCATTGCTGCAGATTAAGTCCATTACTTATTGTCCTACCTTCAGTGGACATGCAGAACAATTGATCATCATCTTCTTTATAACAGCTCTTAACATATTGGAAGTCTGTTATCAGGTGTCTCCCCCTCACCCCAATCTTCTGTTCTCAAGACGAAACATGCCCAGTTTTTTCAACCTTTCCTCAAAGAACAGGTTTTCTAAAGTTTTTCTTGTTTTTATTTCTCTCCTCTTGACTCTTTCCAATTTGTCAACATCTTTCCTAAAGTATGGCACCCAGAACCGGACACAACACTCCATCTGAGGCCTCACCAGTGTCAAGTACAGTGGGACAATCACCTCCCTTGTCTTACATACAACACTCTTGTTAATATACCCCGGAATGATATTAGCCTTTTTTGCAGTTGCATCACATCGTTGATTCATATTCAATTTGTCATCCACTATTAACCCCCCAGATCTTCTAAGCAGTACCACCACCTAGCCAGTTATTCTCCAGTTCGTAGCTGTGCATTTGATTTTTCCTTTTAAGTGAAGTACTTTGTGCTTGTCTTTACTGAATTTCTTCTTGTAGGTTTCAAACTATTCTCTAATTTGTCAAGGGCATTTTGAATTCTAATTCTATTATCGAAGTCATTAATAAAACTATTGAATAATACCAGACCCAAGACTGACTCCTGTGGAACCACACTAGATACACTCTCTCAGTTTAATAGTAAACCATTGATAACTATTCTTTGAGTAGGTCTCTCAACCAATTGTGCATCTACCTTATAGTAATTTCATTCCGTAGTCTGCTTATGAGAATGTCACATGGGACTGTGTCAAAAGCCTTACTAACACCAAGATATATCACATCTACTGCTTTCCCCCTAACCACTAGGCAAGTAAACCTGTCAAAGAAGGAAATTAGGTTGGTTTGGCATGATTTGTTTTTGACAAATCCATGCTAGCTTTTCCTTATATGCCTATTATCCTCCAGTTGCTTACAAATTGTTTAATAATTTGTTCCAATATCCAGGTATCGAAGTTAGACTGATCGGTCTATAGTTTCCCAGGTCCTCTTTGTTCCCCTTTTTAAAGACAGCTATTACATTTGCCCTTCTCCTGTCTTCCTGAATCTCACCTGTCCTCCAAGAGTTGTCAAAGATCATTGCTAATAGTTCAAAGACTGCTTCAGCTAGTTTCTTAAGTACCTTTGGATGAATTTCATCAGGCACTGCTGACTTGAATACATCTAACTTACTTAAATATTCTTTAACCTATTCATTCTCTATTTTGGCTTGCATTCTTTCCCCCTTATTGGACATGTGATTTTACAAAGCAGAGCAGGATTATTTCTTTAGTGACAAAAGATTTTCCAGCCAGCTCTGCATTCATGATTGGTTCATGATACAAGATCACCAAGCGTATTTCATCAGCAAATAGTGAAGTTGAATGCAGGTTAAGTTGAACAAATGGAACTTTATTAAACTCTGTACATTTCTCTGTTCCTGTGGCTGAGTTGCTTACAGCTTAATTCCATCTGTTTCCTATTCCTCTGGCATACCCTAAATAACAGTCCCTCCAGGGAACATGAACCATCTGACTCCAGTTCCACTGAATATGATCCAGAGTATATGTACAACACATGACAAAACTTTGGCAGCTTCTGTCAGTCATGGACATATCTTAGAGTCCAATTCCTATTCTCCGTCAGTTATGGCGAAAGATAACATTGGAAATCCCCTGTACCAGATATGATCCTGGGTTCTATATAGTCCTGGTAGAAGCATTCTAATGGAACTGTACCCTCTTACACCAGAGCTGAAGCTGGCTTATCGTAACCAACGCAGCTGGTACTGAGGATTCCCGAAAGTCAGATAAATTAGAGCAGAAACAGAACATTGAAATTGATTATTTAGCATCTATCAAACAATTTGGTGAGAAGGTTTGTAGCTGTGGGCCTCTATAGAGAGAAATCTAGGAGCAGAACTCAGCACAGTGCTGATAATAGGAGGCCATGTAGTCTAGAGAGTACACCAAAAGCCAGAGAGCCAGGAGAGAGCACCATTATCTCACTTTGTTGCCTATGACCATTATCTTAAGCATCAGTCAACCCACCTGTAAAATTAAGTAGAGGCAGAACCACATTACACCTCATCCTAGCTGAACTCTACTAGCCAAAACAAATCCAGTGAGGCAACCATAAAACCTGCCTAATAAACTACATTACAGCTAGCAGGAGATGTCTGGCTACTAATTGAAAGATTTATTACAAATCACCAATATTCTTCATGCCCAGCCTCACATAGCTTTGTTTTATTACACATTATTTAGAGGATAGCTGGGAGAGACTTCTAGGATGATTGACCTTTATTTAGCAAACAGTGCTGTGTGAGCAAGAGAAAAAATGGAAAGCCCATGCACACCTCCGCTACTTAAGTTTATAAGCAAACAATTCATGCTCCGGCTGCTGAAAGGTTGTTTATAAGCTTTATGCAAAAAGATAGTATGAATGTATTTGTGCAGAAACAATTGAGGGATTGTCTCTTAAATTCCATCATCTGAAGTGCAAGGGAAGATGTCTGGAAAGGTGATTGTAAGAAATATCTGAGAAACAAAAGAAAAGGTTATTGTAAGTCAGGCCAGCTCACCATCTATGTTACCCAGAATTGTATAGTGCGGTTTGGGTGATAATGGGGTGGAACTCTCTTACCAGTTTTAAAATTAGTGACACTGGTTTAACTTGTGCTTAGACTAAAACTGATAAGACAGCTAAATCAATACAAGTCAGATTTAAACTGATGAGAGAGCCCACACACACAAGTTTAACTCCACTGGTATGAAACCACATCTCTAGTTATACTGGTACAATGTAGACTAGGCCTAAGATCAGAGAGAGAGAAAATGAAATGGAGCAATAGAAAAAACAACATACAGATCCTCCCCTTGCAAACACAAAGATGTATCAAAATAACTCATGGTTCCATAATACCCATCCCCATAGCTGTTGATTATTTGGCATAAGTGAAGGTCCTGCTCTGGATCTCCTACACCAGTGCCCAGATTTTCCTGTCTGCTAAGATAATGGAGCTGTGTTGCCAGTACTTGGTATGTTTATGGACTAGCAAACACATATAATATATCACCTGTCAATGAAAACAATTTAAAAACAAATCCTATTCTAATTAAGGGAAAAAGTGTAAAATGTGAGCATTTCCTGGACCAGTAATGCTTTCCTTGCCAGTTGGTAAGCCTGCCATGAAGCCTTGTTCTCTAATCCATTTCATACTGAGAGAAGAGTTGTGTAATGAGAGGTGAAATTCACCCCTGTGCAGACAGCTGTGGCCAGGCATATGAGCCACTTATTAAACCTATTTTGAGGGATTACATGGGATTCAGATGGAGCACAGGCCTTTTCCTAGCCCTTTGCACAAGGGTGAATTTCACCCTTCAATAGTTTTCATGATATGAAATCTAAGTAATTGCTTTAAAACAAGAACATTTTTCCAAGAGCACTTTGGAAATTTCTCCCACATTTCTGTAGGCCCCAGTTCAGTAAGGTACTCTAGCCTATACCTCCCTTTTAGCATGTGAGTAGGCCCATTGAAATTAATAGGACAACTTTGAAATTAATTGAATCAGGGCCAAAAGATCTAGAAGTTCACATTAAGTTTTGTAAAGATCACTTTAATTAGAATTGATCACATGATGTATTCCACTGGCGATAACGGGACAGGAAATGTAATCAGTTTGTTTCCATCAGGCTAAGTAGCAGATTTTATAGCTGAGGTTTTAGCAGATAAATTATAGGGAAAGCACTGAGATAAGCAGGTCAGTGAAAAAAGTTTACCTATGTGCAGAAGGTGTACACAGATCTATGTTTCACTGGTCCCACCTCTGCACTGTACAGAATTTCACCTATTGTGAATAGCAGCTGGTACTGTCATCCTTGTCATTGTTTTTCTGCTAGAAACCTATACAATGGGAAGCACCTACCTCAAATCGTTGATTATGATCCAAGAAATCTTGTCTAAATCTGGTTTGTTTTCCATCAGTATGTCTTGGAAGTGGACTAGACAGTAGTCCCACTGATTGCTACAAAAACAGGAGTTAGCAGGCAGAAAAACTAAGTTTATGCCTTTGTGCCAAAAGCAATTCACCTTGCTGCACTGATTGCAACTGATACTCTGATATTTGCCCAAAGTATCAGAAAGAGAAGTACATTAATGTCTTGACTTTAAAATCAGGTTCATTGACTCTTTTGCCACTGGGAAGGAAAAATAAATACACAGAATAACCACTGTAAATAACACTAGATACTTGTCTTACATTGTGCAAACTTTATGTTATGTCTCAGTGATTGGCCTGTTAATATGAATTCAGTCTAGTGATATTATGGAATGGATAATGAAACATCACCAGCTGTAAACTGTTCAAGATACTGGAGAATGCATTGCCCAGTTTAAAAGTAACATTGTCAAGATTTACAGGCCCCAAAGGTAACATACAGCATTTGTATTTCAAGTTTTTCCTACTCCTTCTAACGGCAGGTAGCAGCAACAAATGAAATTCCAGTTTCTCAGCTGAGAAACCTAAAAGCCACAAAGTCAGAGTACCAGGTCTCTTTGGAAGTATAGTGCACACAAATCTGGCTTACGAGATTCCTGCTGTCACAAAAATGGAGTCATTTCAATAGTGCAAGAATAGAGCAGGAAGGCAAAGGGGAGGGAGAAAATTACATTCATAAGCATGCCCACAAAAAAGCTGGTAGGTCTAATTTCTAAACTGGCATCCTTTAGTCTCCATTAGTACCCAACATACCATGTCTAGGAAGTAAATCAGATATGGCAAATATATGTATTTGATACCCTAGGATCACATTGCTTTGCCACACTAAGAAAAATTTACAATCCCCTCTGTGACTCTATTTCCAAAGAGTCATTCAACAACAGAACAAGCAATGAAATGATAATAGGAAAACTGGAATAATCATCATTGTTCTGGGCAAAATCCTCCTTTCAAATCAGCCTGGTAGGATTCAGTATCAGCATACTGTTCCAGGGGTGCTGGAACACTTTGTATAGTGTGGGCACTGAGAGACATTGAACAAAACTGTAAACTCTGTATCTGATGGAAAGCACATCAACCCAAGGGTGTGGCAGCACCCCTAGTTCCAGCACCTATGGCCTATTCTCCTGATCGTACACACAGCTGCACTCCTACTGGAATCCTGGAGTGCCCTGATCTGCTAGCAATATGTTGACAAAGGAGTCACATAATATTTTCCACCATAGCACCCAATAAACTCTGTGCCCCTGGGCTGTGTACGCAGCAGAGAGGAAGGGTGAGAGAGTGGGTAATCTATTCATTTGTATTCCTATTTAAATAAACAGGCTTTTTCATGCCTATAACCAAACAAGAAGCCAATGTCACTGGGGAACGAAAACTGAAGACGTTTTGCTGCATGTTAATATGATTTTCAGGAATGATATAAAAAGTATGGACCAAATTATGACTCACTGAAGACCCCCACATCGCGGGGAGCAGCATGTGAGTAGGAGCAGCTCCTGTACAGTTACTGCTATCCCTGTCCCATGCAGTTGGTCAGGGACTGAGCAAGCTGGCATAGCTGTGCCATTGTGCTGAGGATTGTAACCTGTACCATGGATAGGCCTGGCTTGGACTGTTTCCTCCCAGAGCAGGTGGTGGGGAACCAGGAAACAGACTGTGACTTTGAGTCCTTGTTTGGTTCCCAGGCTGCTCCTGGGGCAGCAGAACATGGTTCTGCCCCTTATCTGGGGTTTGGGTCAAAGCCCTTGTGACAATGTGGCCTCTGGCGGGACACAATGAGGGTATCAATTCAGGACAAATTGCTTAGAACAGGGCAGTCACAGCCCAAGGCTGGGGTTCCTCCACTATTAAGGCAAACCAAACCAGCCAAACAGAAAGGACTTTGGTTTTACCCCACTGGCTAACCAGAAGTCATACAAGCAATTCCCTCGGACACTCCAGTATCCCAATATTATCACCAGTTCCATTTCTTATGAGGATGAATGATTATGAAAACCAAAACCCCAGTAAAAGAAAAAAGGTTCTCCCAATCCCAAAGGACCAAGCCCCAACCCAGGTCAATATACCAGTTTGATCTTAGCCATAAATCACACTGTTGCAAATCTTTTAGAATCTAAAATCTAAAGGTTTATTCATAAAAAGAAAGAAACATAGATGAGAGCAAAAATTGGTTAAATACCATATAGTAATGGCAAAGTTCTTTGATTAGGCTTGTAGCAGTGATGGAATAAACTGCAGGTTCAATTCAAGTCTCTGGAGTACATCCAGAGCTTGGATGGGTCATGCAGTCCTTTGTTCAGAGCTTCAGTTTGTTGCAAAGTTCCTCTAGAAGTAAGAAGCAGGATTGAAGACAAAATGGTGGGGCTTTCAGGGCCTTTTACATCCTTTGCCATGTGGAAGGACACTCCTTTGTTCTTACTGTGGAAAATCACAGCAGCAAGATGGAGTTAGGAGTCACATGGGCAAGTCACATGTCCATGCGTGACTCAGTTCTTTACAGGGAGAGCAACCATTGCTCACATGCTACCTTGAAGTTCCCAGGAAGACTCCTCATGTGAATTGGAGTCTCCTAAGGTCCATTGTCAGTTATGTGTTTCTTGATAGGGCACTTAACCTGAAGAGTCCCTTCTCAGTGAGCTGGCCAAATGCTTCACTGGTGCTATTTGGAATCAAACACATTGAGATACAATTATATAGCCAATATTTATAACTTCAAATACAAAATGATACATGAATACAGATAGCATAATCATACCCTGAAAATCATAACCTTTTCATAGACACCTCTCATGACAACCTTTGTACAGTATTTGCTGCAAAGATATAAACAGTGGTTGCAACAATGATCTATATGGTCACAGTTCATGTCAATAACATCACACCCCAGTATAGCCCGATATGGATAGTACATCAGAGAGTTCAACTTGTGTCATTTAATGATTGGGGGTGGTGAGTGAAGACTTTGCGAGAGGGACATATCCTCTTCTGTGAATCTCTTTGGAAAATGTCTATCTTTTAGTGCAATCTGGACCATTCCAAAGGCAAAAGAATGCTGCTCTTCTGAAGTATTGTTATGGGTCCCAGAGATAAGTCACCTCTGCAGCCCCTACCAATTATGGTGCTCTACACAGACCGAGCACCTGCTCCCCCTCCCACGGAGGGTCTGGGCTACACCCAAGGCCTGCAGGGCCAGGGAAGCAGGAGCTGTAGGGGCCGCTTTGGGGGGGGCCCACAGGCCCAGAGTGGTCTGGGGAATTAGCAGGGGGCCTGGTGCTGGCAACAGGAAGTGGAACAACCTGGCCCTGGCCCAATCCGATCCCCCCACCCCAGCTGTGTTGCTTGGGGGAAGGGGTATGCTCCTCCCCCCGCACTCACCGGCAGCGGGAAGTGGAGCAACCCAGACCCAGCCCGCTCCTTTTCCCCCACCCCAGCCCCAGATGTATTGCTTGGGGGAGGGGAAGGACCGCTCTCCGGACTCACCAGCAGAGGGAAGTAGAGAGATGCGGCTATGAGCTGGAGAAGTGAAGTGGGCTGGGGCCAGGTTGCTCTGCTTCCCACTGTTGCTGGTGAGTGTGGAGTCACTGGGGGAAGAGGCTTGGGGGGGAAAGAGGTGGAATGGGGGGCAGGCCAGGGGCAGAGCATGGAGGAAGGATAAGAGGCAGAGCGGAATAAATTGTCCAGGGCCCCACACACCCCTAGGGATGGCCCTGCCCCTTGCAGTAGGTGCAGCTCGTGCAGGGGCTGGCCAGGAGATAGGGCTGGCCGTCGGAGCTGGTGCTGCCATGTATGCAGCATGCAGCTGCATAGGGCACCATGAAATTTGGGGCAATTTGGTGCCCCAAATTTCATGGTGCCCTACGCAGCTGCATATCCTGCGTATGCCTAGGGATGGCCCTGCACCTCAGGCTGGAATGGTTTAGCAGTAACCAGAGAGGGGGGAGAACTCTATCAGCAGCAGGAGGATCATCTTGACTCACCCTTTACCTCAGGGAGAGGATTTTAAGAGGCTCCCAATAATCATTCCAATCTGAGAACAAAGTTATGAATTTGAGAGAAGAATTTAGCTCTTTTGAGTCAGGAGCAGTATATGCCAGGCATCATGGAGGCCATTTTCCATAACTGGAAAGTTTTAAAGGCAGATTCTTGTTTGATGTTCTCAGACATACCAGTTTAAAGCTAATCAGGCACAGTAATTTTTTAGTCCTCTAAGTTTCATACTTGTGTGTTATGCTGGCTAAAGGACCTGATATTAGCCATACTATAAAAGAGCTATGAAATCTGAGATTACTGCTGTGCCCTTGTGGTTCATGCAGGAACCTGTAGTGCTTTTAAGCTCAACCATTTTTATGAGAAATTGACTTGATCCAGGTAAAGGGAAGTTTTCTCAAAGTGCTCTCACTATTAAAGCTGAATAATTTGGTAAATTTACATGGCTGCATTTCCAAAACACTGGGCTTAAAACAATTAGAGCTAAACGAGAGCCAGAGTCATAGCAAGATTTCACTGGCAGTTCCCATTTGTGTCAATGGTGGGAAAGATGTATCAAATCAAGAATGGTTTACAACAGCTCTGTATAAGTGACAGCTCTATTAACTATTTGTACCAGACTAAAGTGTTTTACTGCTGTTTTTTAAATGTAGGCTCTTTAAAAAAAACTGTATGATGTTAAGATATTTTTGTTATGAACAAATAGGAACATAAGAACTTTATCAAATTAAACCAAGGAAATATTGGTTTAACTCCTGCTCACCATTCCCATATAACCCCACTGACTTCAGCAAGAAAATGTGCATGAGCAAGGCAAGAAAGATTTGGTTTATTGTAAATACATTTCAAATAAGCCCACTATTTATTTTACAAAAGGGAAAAATATTTTCAAACTACAATCCAATTCAAATCACAGAGCTCCAGTCTCATTTTCACACTGGTGCAGCTCCTTACACGCCAGCAGAGTTACTCTCAACATAAACCAGTGTATGTGAGAGCAGAATCAAACCTAGAGGTGTCAGTCCTATTTTGTTACCTGTCATTTGCTTCTGGAGGGGAGCGGTCAGGAGGGAGATCTGGAGAGAGATCTGGAGAGATTGTAGTGATATGAGCCAGGAAAAATTATGCTTCTCATCTATCCTTGACTTTAGATGAACAATTCTCTTTGTCTCTTCTGTGCTTGGTGTCATCTTTGACTGGAATAAAGGTTTACAAGTCTGAAAAGCAGAGCAGACTTCAAAGAAATAGTTGGGAAAAAAACAAAAACCTTAAATGTAATCTGTATTTTAAAACCCACCAAACCATACAGAATCTGACCTTTTTTAGAATAGCATCTCCAACTACTTTACACTAATTGCAGAGGATACACGGATATTACACTACTCTGCTTTATATTTTACAAGTAATATACTGACACTGCTTTTTTCCCAAACACAACAGCAAAATCACAATAATAATGATAATATATGGGAACAATATGTAAACAGTGAAGCAATGGGACTAAACACTGGAAGAAAAGCAAGTATTAAAATAATAGAATGGATATTAGATTAGTTAAAGGCTTTCTATTACTTTTTTAAATATTTTCAGAGTAGAAAGTTTGGGGAGGCCTGGGAAAAACTCTGAAAGTATTCTGGGACATTCCTCTGTAGGTAAACCTATTAGCCATGTGGTCCACTTCTGTGTCTCTTAAAAGGAAAAAGCCTTTCTTTTTGGTAAAGCGCAACCATATTAAAAACAGGGTCAGCAACAGTTTTTATGGAACATGGCCCAACATGTCTCCTTTTGATTAACACTAAACCTTTCCACTGACTGACCACGATTAATGGATAAATCCTATTCCCAGGGGAGTTTCAACAGTGACTCCCTGATTTCCAAGATATGCCCCTAAGTGCAGTACTAGTTGTGTTTGACATGTCCTAAAAGTGATCACATCGCCTTGGCACTTATCTAAACAGTTGCTCTAGAAAGAGAGAAATACCAGTGGTAGCACCAAGCATTCATTCTCTGTTTAGACAGAGATTTTCAGTATGAGCAGAGACTTCCCCTTTTCTTGCAGAATAACCTGGAGGAAGAATAGACTTCTTGTGTGAACATGTGCTGTAGCTGAGCTCTTGTAGAATTAAACAGTAAATTTACTTTTAGAGGCTGAACCCCCCTTCCCCCCAGCAACCACATGACTTTAAAACAAACACCAGTCACTAGAGAATTACCAGCTGTTCTGGTTAGAAAAGTGTATTCATCCTCCACAGACCATAATTCCCCCACAACCAAGAATGTAGCCTAAAGGCTATAAAAATAGAAATACATTTTTCATCAGGGCGATTATATTATATATATATATAGCTCCTTAATAGCAAAATTATATAATACAGAGTAGTAAAATGGCACAAAGTGTGACTGAATCAGACCATGGACTTTGCAGACATCAAATTTTTTCTAAATATACAATCAATCCATAAATAAATTATGAAAAATAATTAAATTCAGCTGGGGAGGTATCGCTCATATGTTAAGCAATCCGCTTACAGTCCTTGACTCAAAATTATAAAAAAAGTCTTGGCAACAGAACTTGTTCTGCAGAGATCACAACTTCTTGGCCTTTTTGTTATTATTATTTTGGATGGAGTTGATATGGACAGTTAATCTCCCGGTTGATGTGAACAAGAAAAGAATTGGTTTGCATGTAGCTTTTCACCAAATATAAAACAAAAGGCAGTGCTTTTTCCTCTGTTAGTCTTTTTCAAAGAAGCTGACATGACACTAGTTCTAGTGCAGAGTCCCTTAACACAGAAAGAAAATTATGGACTATTGACTGGAACGTAGTGAAGGAATCACAACTCCACATCGGTTTAGCCTTATAACAAAGATCCTTTAAAGAGGAATGAGGTTTGCGTGACCTATGTCACTTCAACCCAGGTAAATTATCCAAACTACCAGGGCTAGACTAGAACCTGATAGTCTGCCCTAAGTAAGGGAGGATGTACAACTGCACCACATCTGCAGAGACACACAATTTCGCCCCTCCTCCCCACTTGTTCTGTGAGGAGAAGCTCACTACTTCTCCCTTTTTTCCACACAGAGCACCTTCCCTGTGCCCAGCCAGCTGCTCTGACTGACAAGTAGGATAGAACCAGGTCTCTTCCCACTCCCTTTCTGCCCACTAGCTCGCAGTGGGGAGTAGCAGGAGAGCAGCCCCTGAAGCAGCCCCTGAACCAGGCTGAAGTCAAAATCTGAGCAGAGAAATAAAGAAGGGGCCCTGCATTGCCAGGTGAGGACTGTGACAATCTAGGTCTTAATTCTTTGACTACAGCAGTGAGAAATTCAACAGTTACAATTTGCCCAGGTTGGAGGATAGGCAAAGGTGCAGTGTATCAAGAGCAAAACACACACACCTTCCTTCAGAATGCCCTTCATGCCACAGCAAGGGAATGGCAAAAGAAAGTATGTCACCATGACAGAGAACACAGTCTGTGTCACTATGAACCAAAATGGCAGTGGCCTTCCCTCTGCAGCAGGGAAAGTAATGCCTCCCCCTTTATAGGTGCAGTGGAAAGATAAGTGAATAGAATCAAGCTATTTACCCCACTCCAGGTGTTCAATTTTCTTTTTAATGTTCACGTGGGTTCACATGCCATAAGTTTCAGTTTGAGTTTCACACTCAGACAAGCCCCCAAAACTCAAAATGAAATTCAGATTAAGCCACCGAATTTTGCATTTCTTCCCCCCATGTGGTTCCATGAATTGCTCCTAGGCACCAGTTTTGCACAAAAGTTTTATGAGCTTTTCAAAAAATCTGGTCTGAGTTTTGGACTCATAATGAACATGCCTGGTTTCAGATTTCATTATGAATGCTGAGCATAGCTCTAGTTTAACCTTGTTCCTGGTCATGCCCGCTTTTTATGTGGCACTGTTGTTCTAGGAAACATCCATCAGAATCATAGAACACCCCAGCCCTTACCGGTTGATAAACAGTAGATAGCAAAAGTGCACCTCAGTCTATTCGGTAAAAGACTGAATTCTAGCACGAAAATATCAGGAGGATGTTTTGTTCAACAAAAGGTCCTGAGCAAAGGTGTCTGCCCATGTGGGGTTGAAAGCAAGTAGCACTTTAAAAGCTTAGAAAGATTTCACTAGCATGTTATTTGTATCAGTGTTGATTGCACACAAAAAAATTAAGTTAAAAGTATAATATTAAGGTTGCAAAGTCAAGTACCCCAAAAACAAACAAGCCCAAATTTTCTCCTGCAATTGAATTCTGCTCAGCATGGAGACTATGTGAGGGAGCCAGTTAAAATTTCCTGATTCAAAGGGCCAGCCCCAGCTGAGAGGCTATTTTAAGTAATGCCACTGGTGCAGGATCCTTAATGGACTGTTTGTCAGTGTTGATTAGCCACAGCAGAGTTCTACTGCACAATAATCTTCCCCATCCCAACACACTGAGAAGGGGGAGGTAAGTGACACCAGAGCTGGTTACAGCAGTTTTCCATCAGCAAAAAGTTTCCCTATAATAGGGGAATTCCCAGCTGGTCATTTGCAGCCAGAATTCCGCCTTGTGGAGCTTCCTGAGCAGTGCAAAGGTGTTGGATCTTATTTGAGAATATGGCCCACAGACCCTGCCTGAAAGATCTCATCACCTAAGTTTTAGGCATGACAATACAAGTTGATGTGACAAATGTGGGAAGGGGAGAGGATGGGGAAGGATGAGGGTTACACAGCCCAGTGATCATGTGGTTATTCAGTTTAAGTATGTGCCAATAGTGGTGGTTTAGTTGAGCTATTATAACTAATTAACTAATATAAATAAAGGAAGATTACAAGATAAGATATAGGATTATGGAGGCACACAGCACAGGCATTGTGGAAGAGGTGAATTTTCCAGGAGAAGCTATAGTCGGAGTGAAGTAGATTGGCAGACCAGACCACATCCACACATAGGGACAGCAGCAAGCAAAAAAGGTGCAGAGACACTAGTTTCTGAGTTAAGAAGTGGACTCAGCAGCAAATTTCACAGGGTCCTGAAATTAGGAATTAGTATGATGTCATTAGACATCTTTGCGAGACCAATTAGGGGTATGTCTACACTAGAAAAAGTCGTAAGCATTTTTCTGCACTGGCATAGTTATACTGGTGCTTTCAATGGTAGAAAACTGTAATACAGACAGGGCATGGACATTTTTACCACTGTGGCCAGAGCAAAGTTAAATGATCCAGTGATACAAACACATGCACTGTATCTAACCTACCTATCCCAATGCTGGATCAGCAGTCGGGTTGTGCCAGTGCAGAAGAATAGTGAGTGGATATAGATGGCATGAGTTCAAAGCTGTACACTGGGAAGGCAGGGAGGGCACAAAGCCTATTTTTTGTTAGGAGGTGGGAAACTAGAGTGTGTGTATTTAAAGGGGAAGGAACCTGAACAGAGCGAGAGGCTGAGGGGAGTGAAGTTAACAGTTGGGAAGATAGGAGGTTCGGGGGTTAGAGGTGCAAAGCAGGTGAATAACCTCAGAGTCTAGGAGAAGGTGCTGGGAAGAGAATGGAGGGAAGGAAGTCTCAATGGAACTAGTCTATCTTTGCAAACGGTCTTGCTGACCCTTCGCAGAGAGGAAGGGAGCTGCAGTAAGGGAGAGGGTCTTAAGAGGGACCCAAAGGAGGCCAAGAAGCGATGGCAGTTGCAAACAAGAGACGTAACGTGTGGAAGAAGTCGTGGTGCTAGGCAATGAAGAGGGCAGAGCTGAATGAGGAAAGTATACATATTTATAATGAAGAAAAGCCATTTGGACTCAGCATTTCCTCCAGAGTAGCTCACAAGGTGTTTTTTGGGAGAGGTCAATACCTTTTGATTGGACTCATAGATCATACAGTGTGTTTGTTTCCTGAGCAGATAACTGGTGCAACGGAGGGCTAGTCAGCAGTGGGTGTTTTTCACTGATGTAGTTGCATCAGTGCAAATTCCTACTGCATATGTGCAGCTCACCCACATCCAAGCTGTTCTTCACATAAGAGTTACAGTAAACTGTACCATGCAATTCACATCTTATGCCAATGCAGCACATCTACAGCAGAGATTTACATCGGGGTACACTATGTAGCTATACTGATGCAAAAACACAACGAGGTAGACAGTCTCTTGCCCAGCTCTGTTTTGCCATGAGAAACGTTGAGATTTTGAAAAAAATTATTGTCCAAAATAGGGATGAAAAGTCAGAATCTCAAATTTTGGCAAACTGAAAATCCAAAAGATATTAGATCAGGTCAAAATTTTTCATTTCAATAATTTCAATGAGGGTGGGGGGGTTGTTTTTATTTCAACTCCCTCCCCCCCACTTACTTTTTAAAAAACTTAAATTAACTTTTCATTTTGAAAAATAAGTTCTTTTGAGTCAAAAAGATGGAAGCTTTTGTTTTGAAAGTGTCAAAATAGAGATTTTTTTCCAATTTTTTCCAAAATGGGAAATTTGTCATAATCGACCTTTTCCTGTGAACGGTTTTGGTTTAGCTGTATCGGCATTTTTGGACAAAAATCCTGACCAAATGTAGTAAACAGGCCCTTAAAGCAGCACATATGAGGTTCTGAATTATGGCAGAGGCCATTTCAGACGAAGCCTGTCACTTTTGTCTACACTGCAATTAAAAACCCACATCTGGCCCGTGGCAGCTGACTCCAGCTACCTTCCCACCTCACAGGGTCCGAGAGCCCAGGCTCCAACCTGAGCACTGCCATCTGCACTGCAATGAAACAGCCCTGCAGCCCGAGCACCCTTGATTCAGCTGGCTTGGGACAGACATGGGTTTTTAATTGCAGTGTAGACATACCCTTAGCACTATCATCTCCCAATTCTTATCGTTGCTGAGACTGAACTCAATGTAGCTGAGGATTTGGTCCATGATTGGTGACTTTTTTTTTTTGCTTGTGTATTGCAGGTTGACATGATTATGGAGCAGCTAATGGATATGCTCCAAACTTAATGGAATTTGTGAAGCAGGTGAGTGTTGTGATCCATAAGTACTTCACTACCTGCACACTATTCTCTGAACACTCCAAGGGCTGATCTTTCTCATGCTAAGGTAAGTGGGAGTTTTGCCATTGATTTCAGTGGGGCCCACTGAACTGAGACTATTCAGTGTCTCATGTTGTGGATTTGTGACAACAACATCATTAAGTAGACACGTGACACAATCACAAACCCATGTTCTCCTGCAAGGGTGTAGGCCTGTGTCTTAAAGGTCCTTAAATGTCCAGTGCTTAATCTGTTCCTGACAGCTGTCATAAAAACAAATGAATATTACTTATGTTATTAGATGGTGAAATTCACCCATCAAACAGCAACACAAATGAGTTTATAGCTTTTTAAACTTAGTTATTGCTTCATCCTTGTTTATACTTTTCTGTCAGTTTGGATGGGATTTTAAAAGCAGAACTGAATATTTTTATATAAACATTTGTGGTAAGCATTGAGCCATAACTGTGTCGCAACCAAAATACAGTTGCTCAACTGCACCTGTTAGTGCAAATACTTTGACATAAAAATGTGTTCTTCAGTGTTCTCTACAGGGAAAACCAGCAGCAGCCTGTTATCCGCAGTTCCAGCTGGCAACAAATTTTGTTACCTTTTCTTGATCTTGCATAATGTTTTACTTGCAGCAACAGAATCCCAGTGATAAAACTTGTTTTTCATTTGTTATCAAATGCAAATCAAGACCAGCAACTAGATAACCTTGAGGAATGAGGCTGAACTGAACTATGTATTTACAGCCAAATACTTCCATAGGATGTGCATTTATCAGTTTCAGTAGGAGCCAGGTGTAACTGAGAGCAACATTTTCCCCTTTATCTTTATCCACAGCTAAGTTTGTGCTAAAGAGAATCACAGAAACGTAGGGCTGGAAGGGACTTCAAGAAGTCATCACGTCCAGCCCCCTGCGCTGTGGCAGGAGCAAGCAAACCTACACCATCTCTGACAGCTGTTTGTCCAACCTGTTCTTAAAAGCTTCCAATGATGGGACTCCACGAACTCCCTTGAAAGCCTATTCCAGAGCTTAACTACCCTTATAGTTAGAAAGTTTTTCCTTATATCTAACCTAAATCTCCCTTGCTGAAGATTAAGCCCATTCCTTCTTGTCCTACCTTCAGTGGGCATGGAGAACAACAGACCACCATCTTCTTGATAACAATCCTTAACACATTGCAAGACTTATCAGGTGGAGGTCTCCCCTCAATCTTCTTTTCTCCAGATTAAACATGCCCAGGTTTTTGTAAACTTTCCTCATAGGTCAAATTTTCTAAACCTCTTTGTTGCTCTCCTCTGGTCTCTTTCTAATTTGTCCACATCCTTCCTAAATTGTGGTGCCCAGAATTGGATACAGAACTCCAGCTGGGGCCTCACCAGTGCCGAGAAGAGCAGGCCAATTACCTCCTTCATCTTACATACAGTTAATACACCCCAGAATCATATTAGCCTTTTTTGCAGCTGCATCACATTGATGACTCACATTCATTTTGTGGTCCACTGTAACCCCCAGATCCTCTTCAGTAGTGTTAGCTCCTAGACAGTTATCCCCCATTTTGTAGTTGTGCATCTGATTTTTTCCTAAGTGGAGTACTTTGCACTTGTCTTTGCTGAGGAGAGAAGGTAGCGGACTACTGAAAGTTTATTATCTTGTATATTCCTAGATGTTCTTCCACAATACTAAGTGGAGGGAGACTTCTAATTAGGGAAGAGGACACTTGTAAGAGCCAGATCACGAGCAGCCCTTATACGTATGCTAAGAAGCCTTCCTCCACTAGGGCAGCTCTGCAAAGGCTTCTCAAAATAGCAGTCCCTGTGCATTGGGCAATGCAGATGTTATCCCCAGTTGCTGCAGCTCAGGTTATCTGTGGGGACTGAACCCAGAACATTTGGATCCAAAAGCTTGAACCCAGCTCCTTTAGCTCAGAGGAAATAGCAGACTTATTCAACTTCTACACATGGTGTAGTCACTAGAGGGAAGGCATGTTAACATGGGTTACTTAGGGGAGCAAGACTATGCCTGCTTGAAGCAATGTCTCTCCAGATCTTCTAGGGTAGTGCACCTCTGTACTATGCGCTCTACAGAGCAATGGCACAAATGCCACAATCTGGCTCTTAATATTTATTGTTTCTATGCTACCGCAGAGCATGGACAGTGCCTTACACAGACTGTAGTCTAAAGCAAATGGCATAGGAATTAGAAAGGAGGAAAAGTGAGGAACAAGCAGATAGGAAGATACACAAATTTTCTCAGTAAAATGAGAGAAAAGGATGTTGAAGGTGAACTGAAAAGCCTGCCAAGATTTTATTTCAGGCTTAAAGCCCTGACACTGCTAGGGGTTGAGTACTCCCTGTAACAAATGGGAGTTAAAGGGTACTCAGCACCTTACAGGAGGTGGTCAGAGCCTCATAAGATAAGAGCCTTACAGCAAATTGGGGAGAGGACAGGACAATTCTCTGCATCTAAACAAACTCACAGAGTCAGCTGGTGAAATCTTGGATGCACCCAGGCCTTTCATGCCGTGGGACAAGATGGACCTGTTAAGGGAATTTGAGGAGTGGAATTTGGGTGACCTGAAAGCGGAGATGCAAAACTGAAATATAAGAGATTTGTTCAGAGCCCATTGACCGCAGTGAGTAAGCAGAAGAGGAGCCCAGAAAGCTTTTGTTATTTTTAAAAATTAATTTTACCTTTATAATTCAGAAAATAAATGTCTGGAAAACAGCAAAAGGCACAGAAGAGGATACTTGAGGAAATAGTGTTCATCTTTAAAACTTGCAAAGCCAACATTGGATAATAACAGAAGGAATAAATGTCAGGAGGGGGAAAAAACCATTGTGTACAGTGCTAGCAAAAGGGCATTACTCATAGCTTGATATAAGCAACCAGCAACTCCCACCTGGCAACAAAAGTCTTTGTAAAGAAAAATATTCTGAAACTACTGCAGTTGATAACTGAGGCCTGTTTTGGGAAATGCCTTCAGGATCCAACTGTGATTGCAGCAGAGGGAGAGGAAATGACATGTTTGTATCCAAAATAGCTAAAAGTCCAACAATACTTGAGACGTTTCAAAATAGTAGCTGCATTCAGAACTGAAAAGCAAACATAATTGGATCTGTAACATGATATGCACAATCCAAATATATTTTTCTATCCATTTGCCTGGGTCTCAGCTGGGGAAAGCGAAGGAGGCTCACTTGTACCTTTCTAATCAAACTACCTCACCCTAGGTCAACTGGGCACATACGAGCAGCAAATGTACTGGAACAAATGGAAAAAGTGCAAACTGAAAATGAGGCATTATAGTTAAGTCTAGAAAAGGTGCTTATTCATATAGGGCCCGCGCCAAAGCCCACTGAAGTCAATGGGACTAGTTCCACTGAGTTCAATAGTCTTTGGCTCAGTCTTATATGGCTAAATCCTTGCCCTGGCATGTTTACAGTATGATTCAGAACTGCACAGCCAGACTCAAAGGCATGATTTGTAACCTAAAAAAAAAACAAGCTACTGGACAGCAAATTATGGCTCCAGTTCTGCAATTGTGTCTGCATAGGTGTCAGCTACACCATCAGTACTAGGCCAGGCAACCATACAGAAGGCCAAGAATCAGCGCAAGGGCATTTAAAGGGGCACCAGGTGTTACCTATGGACACTGACATTTTGGGGCAAAATTAACATTTTTGCAATAAGATCAAGAGCTTTAGAAAATATTCCAAGCATAATTTTTAGTTTTGCTCCAGCAGGACTTGCCAACCTCTTAAAAGGAAATGTATTAAAATGGAATCAGTACAGCAGAGAGCAACAGGAATTGTAAGGTACTTGAAAGGATCTTCATGCTGAAAGAGAGAAAGGAATTTAAGTCTATATTTTGGGGAAAAGATGGACAGGGAAAGCGTGAAGAGGATCCTTGTTAAGGAGATGGAATACGGGTGTAAAGCAAGAACCTGTTTATGACAAGTCTATCTGGAATAATGCAAACTGGATGATTCAAAGATACACAAATTGAAATTAGAGGGCTCATCCCTTGCAGACAGAATTTCTTTACACACCGTGCTTGCCACCTTTTGATAAGCCCATCCCCTACACTCAAAATAACCATTTAAACTGGAGGTGAAAGGGAGAAGCACTGAATCAATCACGGGTAAATATGTACTGATCCCTTCTTCCACTGTAAGCTAGAGCAGGCTGAATTACACACAAACTTTTCTAGCATACAATTCACTGGGACCACAAGCAGGAGATTTTACACTGCATTGTGCAACCTCCACACAAGTATTTTATCGGCTATTTGCTGTGACATAAACAATGACATAGAACAACTTTATAGTTTAATAACTATTCAAGACGAAAGGAAATTTCTTTGCCGGTAATAAAGCTATTTCCTAGGACAACAGAGCCTGATTCTCTGATGCCTTGCCCCTTGTGAACACTTCTACCCCACTGCCA
Organism: Chelonoidis abingdonii; assembly: GCF_003597395.2. NCBI lineage: Eukaryota > Metazoa > Chordata > Testudines > Testudinidae > Chelonoidis > Chelonoidis abingdonii. The sequence goes on from NC_133769.1 coordinate 86,070,766, forward strand.
ATCGGGTGTAACATGCTACTGCACTGATGAGGCAGCATTCTATATGCTCAATGAGTTCAATGGGGCCAGGATTCACAAGCCTCCCCAGGGAAGTTTTATTTCCTTTAGGACTGAGCTTAGCACCATTTCCCCTCTGACACACGCGCCTCCCGCACCAGGCATAGACACAGGACAGAAGTCGCCATTTTGAAGTAAAAAGTTGTGTATAGTGAGTTCCGGGGGGGGGGGGGTGTGGAAATAGTGGAATTGATTCCTCTTCGTATGTTCTGAATCTTTGTGAGCACAGGGTTAGCGAGCAACATGGATACTGTAAGAGGAGGTGTGTCTATCTAATGGAGGAGATCATTGTTTTCTTCATTATCCTTCTTTATCTCCTCAAGCAGGTTTCCACCACGCTCCCAGAGAGACTTCCATGATGACCCACAAAAACTCCTACAATGTTCAGGGGAGACTTTCAAAGGCACAGATGGCAGGGAGGTGTCCAGCTCTCATTGATAATCAATGGCAGTTGGGTACCTAACTGCTCTTTGTGCCTGTGAAAATCTCCCCCTTCATCCTTTACATTTGTATTTAAGAAAAAGTCAAGATTATTGTGGCTTCTTGCAACCCCAGCATTGCAGCCATGGGCAAGAGATGGTCATTAGTGGAATAAATCTCGCCACCCCATTGCAAGGAGGCAGAGAAAATTCACCTCCTTGGCTGTACAGGAGTAGATTAGAAGCACCCTACTGCTGAGGTAAGAGCTCTACCCTTGTGCAACCCAGATGTAACGTCCTGCTTGGACGGAGACTGGGCTGCTGTGGAACAAGGACTTCTGGTAGGTCTGTATGGGTCTCATCTACTCCTTCCATTGTTCAACCTCCAGACAGACTTGTTCCACTTCTTCCTTCCCTCTATGAAGCCTCCTACCCCATCTGTTACCTTCCAATGATGCATTAGTCCTTCCACCTGACAGCCACTCCCCCTCCTGCATCCTCTCTGTGCCATATCTCTACCCCCAATCCCATTGCACCTTAACTCACTACTTCACTTAGACCCATTTTCCCCTCCTGTCCCTTCCCATTGCTCCCTAAGAGGCTCAATATCAGCCTTCCTCCCCAAAATATAAACTCAGCTGTGTTATTAAATATGCCACTCTGAAGCACCAGGGATCTTTTGCACCTGACACAGGGAAAAGGAGCTATTGTTTCATGAAACAGCTCTGAGGTACTAAGCCTACTTCCTCAGGCTGGGGTAGTGGGTTGGGTGATCAAATCAGGTGGGGATAATTGTCTGCTGGAAATGAGGCAGGAGGATGCTATTGAGGAAGGTACAGTGGATGGGAAGGAAGGGCACTTAGTTATGATTAAGGCCCTTTGTTTTCAGTTTAAACCATTTTTTACCAGAAATTTTCCAGGTTTTACAAAAAGTATTATTCAGTTTTGCAACAATACATTAGTCTGTGTGTATATGCAAAGCTGCCTGTTGAAGTAAGGCTACATGTTAGTCTAGAAGATACACATAATAAACAATCAGGCATGCACGCAAGCTCTGAAGCGCGTGCACATCTGAACATACAGATGAATCTCACGCCCACCAAATACACATATCAAGCTGTTAGCAGATAACCATTTAGAGATTTGACACACTAAAATGGGATTCGAGACATACTGTTTTCTTAAACTCAGAAGTGGCATTGTGTTTTGAGTTCTGTTTTAATTTTGCAACAAACCACATTGATGAACAGAATTCAAAGCATTAATCTACTGAATACTTCCCCCTGTCTTTCTGTCCATCAAAATAAACCCTCATATCTACCCAGAAAAACTACTAATAGTTTTTTGCACTGATTTTTCCCTGTTTTTGTTGTGGTGTTCTGTTGCGGTGGTAATAAACACTGATAAATTCCCAGGAAAAATTAAATGAAATAAAAGCTTAAAATGAAGGGCCCTTGTTATGACATAAGGGCCACTTGGAAATTGTATTTGGGAGACTGCCCATTTATCATTGTGCCCCAGGGCTGCCATTACCTGTGACCTATTTGCACTAGACCTAGATGAGAGCATAATTTTACCATTTGGTCTCCACAAAAAGGGGGTTTGGTTTGGTTTCAGTACAGCCTTGCTCCAAAGATCGTTTATTTTCACAAAGTGAAAATGAAAACATCATTTTACCAGCTGGATCTAAGAACTGGGCCTTATCCTTCCCCTGCCCCTGTTACAGGGGGAAAAAAGCAGTCTAACATAAATATTTACTTTAGTTAACTGTAACCTATGTTTAGTAGTTTGGAGGCCAAATTCTACAACTGAATCAACATACTCTGATCTCTTATTATGACTTTTATATCATTTTCTCTAGCAATAAATAGTTAGAGTTTCATTCCAAATCTCTGCAGTTCCATTATAAACACTGCCCATTAGCAATTCACTGTAAGGCACTGAGCTTATTTCTTAGTTTCCAACAACCTGACAGAAGGAGCACTGAATTTACTCAGGAAGCAGGACAATGGCAGATTGTGCAGGTTTGCTTTCTCAAGCAACCTCACACACATAAGAAATATACATCTAAAAAGTTCAGACCTGAGGTGGTAATATAAATGCACTTTATATAGTACACAATCACCTATCCTGACAGCAAAAGAAAGGAGTATGAAAACCTCTCTTTCCTCCCACGTCTTTTTAAATGCTTTGTGTTTCTTATTGTCAAATTACATCACTAGTTTGGAAACTAGTCAGCTACTCATCCTGCTTGTACCAATAAATGAAGTAGCAAGAGTTGGGGTGCGAGGGGGAAGCATACCGCAGTATATCAGTAGACATGAAGTTTGACACCAAATGTGGACATAATTATGACCAGTCTTTTACTCTATTGGGTCATATTCCTACCATGTTCTGGTCAGGATATACACATACAAAAATCTAGGTTCAACAGACATTCACGCAAAATCAATCACTCAAAAACTAGGAAATGTGCCTGTGCAACCTTAATTCAGTCCCTTGTGAGTATGCATTATTATACCGTCTTTAACTACATGATTACAGGCTATTTTTTCCACAGGACCTTGCCTCATTCAGTGCATAGGATGCATGGTGCTCTAGCAAGTATTCAATATTTAATTTTAGCCTCATCGTTCTAAGCCTCGTGCCTTATTTACTTTGCAGATCAGCCACTAGAGAGCAATGTGACACACACACTTTGCCAGATATATTTGCTGATGGCAGAGGAATGGTGAGATGCAAGAATCTTGGCTTCCATTCCAGCCTATGTTCTATTGTGGTGACAGACCCTCCTGCACCTGTTTCCCCCAAGCATGACCATTTCCCCCTCCCATCCAGCCTGCCCCTTTCTTTCCTAGTCCTGTCTGTTCCTTGTCCCCACTGGTTTCTCATCACAGTCTCCTTAAACAGCCAGGCCCAGTCTCCCACTGTAGGCTCCCCGTCTAGGTCCTAGTCTCCCCTTCACTCTCTATACCAGTCCTAGGTCTCACCAAACTGATCAGATATTCAGAAGAGAGCAGGATCAGTTTAGAAAATAGCTAACTAGTTAATTCATCTTGTTGAAATCATGACAACAATATCAGCAGAAGAAACAGAAAGAACATGAACAGAATGAGACAAGATATAACAACAGGTCAGACTGGGAAGAAGCAGCATGCTGAATGGCATCCACACTGCAAGAAAGAACGAACTTCCTAAATCTTACTGATCTTCTTGTAAAAAGAACATAAACAACTAGTCATTAGAGCTGGAGGGTCAAAACTTTTTTTTAACTCTGAGGGAAAATGGCCTTTCAACCAAAATGAAAATGTTCATGGAAAAAATATTAAAAATTTCAAAAGAAACCCCAAAAGCCCAAAACACACTGGAAACTCAAAAATTTGAGGGTGTTTGTAAATTTTTTTTAAACTAAACATTTTTTAAAATAAAAACCAAAACTTGTTCAATTACATATTTAATTTTATTATATATGAAATTATGAAGACAAAAATCTGATGAAAAATTATCCTAATTTTTCAGCTAGTTCTACTAGTCATTCATTTCTATGTTTTCCCTGGGTGTGAACCAGAGGGCCAGGAAGAAGGCAATTAACATAGATAATCTAACATTTCAGGGCCTCCAAAGAATAAGAATGTAATTTAACAGAACATGAAATTGTTGGACAGAGTAAGCTAAAACTTTCCATACAGGTTATATTGGAAGAAACACTTAGTTTATTCACTCAGGCCACGTCTACACTACGGGATAATATCAAATTAGCTAAAATCAGTTTTATAAAACTGATATTACAAAGTCGATTGTGCGCGTCCACACTAGGCAAATTAATTCGATGGTGTGCGTCCATGGTCCAAGGCTAGCGTCGATTTCTGGAGCGATGCACTGTGGGTAGCTGTTCCGTAGCTATCCCATAGTTCCCTCAATCTCCCCGCCCCTTGGAATTCCGGAGTTGAGAGCCCAGTGCCTGATGGGGCAAAAAATCATTGTCGCGGGTGGTCTGTGGTACAGCCTTCCACCCTCCCTTTGTGAAAGCAGCAGACAACCATTTCGCGCCTTTTCCTGGGGGTGAACTGAGCAAACGCCATAGCACAGCAAGCAATGGACTCTGCTGAGATCAAGTAATCGGCAATCGTGACTTGTAAACACCTCGCGCATTCTCGTGCTGTCTATGGTGAACGGATGAACTGCAAAGGCAGGAAGGAGGAGGCAGCTACGGCAGCTGTGAGGCAGCGCAGTGACGAGAGCGATGACGAAATGGATCACTGAATTCTGCCTAACCGCGGTGCCCCTGTGTTTTGGAGCAACTGCTGGTTTAATGGGGCAGGTTCTACCACTTTGAACGCCGATTTTGGGCGCAGGAAACAAGCACAGACTGGTGGGGACCGCATAGTTTTGCAGGTGTGGGACGATTCACAGTGGCTGCGAAACTTTCGCATGCGTAAGAGCACACTTTCTTTGAACTTTGTGACTTGCTTTCCCCTGCCCTGAAACGCCCTAAATACCAAGATAAGAGCAGCCCTCACAGTGGAGAAGCGAGTGGCAATAGCCCTCTGGAGCTTGCCAACTCCAGACAGCTACCAGTCAGTCAGGATATTCATTTGGAGTGGGAAAATCTACTGTGGGGTGCTTGCTGTGCAAGTAGCCAAAGCAAATCGTTAAGCTGCTGCTACGAAAGGTTTGACTCTGGGAACGTGCAGGGCATAGTGGATGGCTTTGCTGAAATGGGATTCCCTAACTATGGGGGGGCCATAGATGGAACCCATATCCCCTATCTTGGCCCGGAGCACCAGGGCACCCAGTACGTAAACCGCAAGGGGTACATTTCAATGCGTGCTGCAAGCACTGGTGGATCACAAGGGAACGTTTCACCAACATCCACGTGGAGAATAGCCAGGAAGTGTTCATGCACTCACATCTTCAAAGCAGACTACTCTGTTTTTTTAATGGCTGCAGCAAGGGAATTACTTCCCAGACCAGAAAATAACAGTTGGGGATGTTGAGATGCCTGTGTGTTATCCTGGGTGACCCAGCCTACCCTTGATGCCATGGCTCATGAAGCCATACACAGGGCAGCCTGGACAGTGGTCAGGAGCTGTTTAACTACAGGCTGAGCAAGTGCAGGATTAGGTGGTATAGAATGTGCATTTGGCCATTTAAAAGGGCGCCGGCGAACATTACTTACCTCGTTCAGACCTCAGCCAAACCAATGTCCTGTTTGTTATTGCTGCTTGCTGTGTGCTCCACAATCTTCTGTGAGAGTAAGGGGGAGACCTTTATGGCGGGTGGGAGGCTGAGGCAAATCACCTGGCCGCTGATTACGAGCAGCCAGACACCAGGGCGATTAGAAGAGCACACCAGGAGGCGGTGCGCATCAGAGAAGCCTTGAAAACGAGTTTCAAGCATGGGCCAGGGTTACGGTTGTGCACTGGTGTGTTTGTTTCCCCTTGATGAACCCTCCCCCCTTGATTGACTCATTCCCTGTAAGCAACCCACCCTTCCCCTTTGATTCAGCTTGCTGAAGGAAATAAATCGTCAGATATCGTTTAAAAATCATGTATTCTTTATTAAAAGTCAATTCCACTTGTAAGCAAACCCACCCGTCCCCCTTTGGCATGTGTTCTGGTATTAAAAAGTATAATTATAAAAAAGGCAGAGATTATCAAGTATCCCTGCCTGCTGTGGTTTGGGAGGAGGATAGGAGGGAAGGAAAAGGCCTTTAAGCACATTTCAACGTAATTGACAGCCTTTTGGTTGGACTGTCCCGAAGGGGGTGGAGTGGGCGGGTGCAGAAAGCCTTTCCCCCACGCATTCTTACAAGTCTGGGTGAGGGAGATATGGAACATGGGAGGCGGGTTGACGGTGGTTAACCAGGGGCTGCAGCGGCACTCTGTAACCCCGCTGCCTCTTCCTGAAGATCCACCATCGTCTGAGGGATATCAGTTTGATCACGCAGCAGCTCCAGCGTATGCATCACGCCACCATCTGATCTTCCTGGCCTACACCTCTGATCTTCCTGCCGCCACCTCTCATCTCGAGCGTCTCTCCTATCCTCCGTTCACTGGGCATCTTTCCTGTACGTTGCTAGCACGTCCTTCCACTCATTCTGCATGAGCTCTGTTCATTGCGGTGTTACTTCCATGATTTTCAGAGAACATTTCATCTCGCGTTTCTCTTCCTCTCCGCCATCTGAGCTAGCCTTCCGGGAATGGCAAGTAGGAGGCTGACAAACAGTGCAGCTTCATTGGGGCAGGGAAAACAGAGAGAGAATATGTGAAAAGATACTATTACAGGAGCAATGCTTTACCTCTTTCACAGTGAATAACCACTAGGCCACCTTACATAGCATCATGTGATTCCCTAACAAGGTGATTTTGCATCGTTTAATATGAGTGCTGTGCCGATGGTGTTCGATCAAGAAGTCTAGAGACGATACAAAATATCAGGCATTGCATGCGCATGTAAGCCACTGTCTTAGCTCCGTTCTTCCTGTTTAACAGGCTAGCAGCAACGCAACCCCCACCTCTTTCCTAAGGGATGCTTCAACCCTCCCCACTCGATGGCTGTCTATCATGCGAAGAAGTGCTAATCCCCCCTCCCCACCGCTGGCTGGTAGCGGCGAAGATCCTGTTCGCCCAAACGCAGAAAAGCTCAGCGCAACTTCCTCACAGCTTTCTACATGCAAGGAAGGATTTACGATTTAAGCGGCAGCCCAGTAGGAAAATCTCAGCGCCATTAAACTGTTCTCAGGTTACAATATGATTTCAAGTCTCCTGAGATAAAGCCAAATCATGACACGAATGTTTCTTGAAAGCCAGCAACACCAGGGCTTACGCAGCGTCTTTGTCAGCATAGATAACGAATTACTTGCACATGGGGCATGGCTGAAAAGTGCTCCACATGGAGGACCTAAGCTGCCTTGCCAGAAACCTTCTCCAAAAGCTTTTAGTATCTCCAGAGAGCGATTCATGGGATTTTTGAGGTTTTCACTCCATCCCAGACATGTAACAACTTTCCTGAATTTACTGGCTGAATGCTCTCAAGCCCTGATGGCAAAATCAATCATTAAAAAACGCTTGTTTTTAAACCGCATGTGTGAATTTACAAGGCACTCACAGAGGTCATCCATTGGCTTCACGGTCTGGCTTAGTGGCTTGGAGGCTGGGAGGAGTTATTCCGTTTTTCTGGTCACAAAAAAGCTGTGGCTGTTGGGCTAGAGGGCTGTGTGCCTCTCAGCAAGCTCTCCTCTCTTTCCGGTCTTCTCCCTCTCCCCTCCACAGAATCTCAGCCATGGTTGATATATCAATCCGACTCTGAATCCACGGCCAGGGTGGGTAGGTTGCCGCAGCCCCTAAATTGCATGAGTCAGCGTAAAGCGGCATTTTTTCAGCCCTGATCACCGACCTTCCGTTTGCTTCTTGGTTTTCTGCGTATGCCTGCTAGCTCCTTAACTTTCACTCTGGCACTGCACTGAGTCCCGCTGTGTCCTTTGCCATCATAGTCTGGAAATTTTTTCGAATATTTTTCATTTAGTCTTTTGGAACGCAGTTCTGTTAGCCTGAATCCTCTCCCCTATAGCGATAAGATCCAGTACGTCCCTGTGTGGTCCAGGCTGGAGTCTTTTTCGATTCTCAGGAGGACTGCATGGTACTGTGGGGATGAGCTCTGCGTGGTCACCTGTGGCTGATCAGAGCTCCCGCTGGCCAACAGGAAATTGAATTCAAAAAGTTCACGGGGCTTTTCCTGTTTACCTGGCCAGTGCTCTGAGTTCTGATGCTGTCCAGAGCGGTCACACTGCGTGCACTGTGGGATACCTCCGGAGGCCAAAACATCGAATTCCGTCCACACTAACACTATTCCGAATATTAGTAATATCGATATTAGGGTTACTCCTCTCGTTTTCTAGGAGTACAGAAATCGATTTAAAGAGCCCTTTAAATCGATTTAAAGAGCAGTGTAGTGTGGACGGGCGCAGCGTTAAATCGATTTAACGCTGTTAAAATCGATTTAACGGCGTAGTGTAGACCAGGCCTCAGTCCTTTAGTAGATTTCCACTGCCACCCTGATAATGGGAAAGCAGCTATCATAGGCTATATAGCTCAGATGAACCATAGCTGAGAGAAAGAATTCTTTCTTTCTAGAAAACAGAGGTCTCATCCACTGAGGTAAATGCATTCAAGGCATAGGAGATCAATTGTATTCAGTCATTCTTATTAAAAAAAATTAAAAAGTAATGTAGAGTTAGTTACAAAGGAATGTGAGGCAAACAAGACAGTATTTTCATCTATAAAATTATTAATATAAATAGCTCCAAAGTTGCAGTATTGGAACCTGGAGTTCAACAAAATGGAACTCTGAATGAGATCAAGTTATCATCCAGAAATGGGAAACTGTTTTCTGACAGAACTCCAGAGAACACTGTCACATAATCCCAAGTGGAGACTGTGACAAACTGAGTGTGTTGCCTCAGCAACCCAGGATGTTAAAAGAATCAATTACTGCATTAATAAAGTTAAGGATTGAAGGTTGAGAGGACTGATAAAAATGCAAATTGAAATGGCCAAAAATCCACAAAGGACAAGCAATGGAGATGAACCCAGAAAGTAGTTCAGTCAGGAAGTTAGCTAGTGAATCAGGAGAATGATGAATGACAATGAGTCTTCGAAAAATATGATGAAAATACTGATACCGAACTGCACACAAATGACATTAAAGCACCAGGCCAGGAACAAGGGAAAAAGCTAAATCCATCACTGCTACCCAACAGCTTAAGGGAATATGAAGCTGGTAGTTATTTTTTTTTCAAACACACTGGGAATGAAATGGCCAAGAGATGACCACACCTCCATCAACATGACATAAGAGTGGCTGAAACAACAGAATAACTCTTAATAAAAAATTAATTAGGTAACTAGGACAATGCACAAGAACCCTCATCACTAAGGGGAATGTAGCCAACTATGACATGTTCATCGATCTCCGCAAAGTGGCTGTGAAAAGAACATCCCCCAGGACTACAGGAAACCTGTACTTTCTGCTGGTTCACAGACATGTAGGCACTCTTAAAGGAGTACAGGCCAACAGGTAATCCTGTTACTGCAACCATGGTGATGTCAAAGGCTACAATCCAGAACCACTGAGATATTTTGAGAAATCCTTATGCTGGAATTTGATATGTCAGAAGGTGACATTCAGACCTTTCTTTTTCATGGTGATTATTCACATGGAATGTGGAAACAGCTGGTTTTTGAGGGTACACAGTCAGAGTTGCCATAATGATAGTACTCCTCCAGTATTTTCAGCTCTTCTGTTAGGATACATCTACTTGGGTGAAAGTGCTTGCTCAGATGGCAAGTGCAAGATCATCCACATATCCAAATTTCCATGACTGGGTCAATGGCATATCACTGATGTAAATATGAAAGAGTGATGGTGCCAGGATAGATCCCTGAGGGAGCCTATTGTTCAGTAGATGAAGTCTGCTGGTCTGTTCCATTAGACAAATGCAAAACTTGCGGTTCATGAGCATAATTGTCAGAAGGCAAATGTTGTTCTGCAGTACACTGTTTTCAACATTTTTGGTAACAGGCCATGCCACCAATACATGTTGGCTATGGACAGGTCCACAAAGGCTGCTGCTGTTTTGAGTACATTTTGATAGCCAGCTTTGACGTGGGTAATCAGTGTGATTACCTGATTGCAGGTGCTTCATCCCAGTCTGAACCTGGACTGCTCTTTAGGGATGTAGTCCTCAGTGATGCGTGTAAGTCTCTGGAATAGCATCCTTTCCAAGAGCTTGCATATTACACACAGTAGTGATATTGCCCAGTAGTTTTATGGATCATCAGCTGCTTTCCCAATTTAAGGATGGTGGTGACCTTTGCCTGTTGCCATAGTTTGGATATTTGGCCAAAGACATGCTTGTTGATAAAGAACTGCATTAGCCAGTTGCGGCCATACTGACCTAGGTTTTACAGAACATTTGGGAAGATGCCATCTGAGTCTCGTAACTTATCACCTTGTCTACTTCTCTAATGGATGGCTTTGATAGATTTGATGTTGCTGAGCAGTAAGATAGGGAGCAATGAAGCTCCTTCTTCACTTTCCTTTTGTGGTGACACTCTATTTGGGCCTTGGAATTTTGGAGGTGATGGCATCAACTGTGACATGTTGCCATTCTGCATTGGGGAGAGTGTGATGGGATCCCCAGGATACAAGCTGAAAATAGGATACCACTGTGCCCCATTAACTCTCCAGTCTGGGCAGTCTCTCACAATGTTTTGCTAGTGACAAGCAGCAAACCCCTCCAGGAGCTGTTATAACTCAGCACAACCACATGTGGAGTCCCACACCCAGCTAGATTGCATGAATGCTCCCAAAGCCACTCACGAATCACACAGAGCAAGACACCAGCCAATTCCCTCCAGCTCCCCAGCTTTGCACCCCAGAGCTGTACCGTCTGACCCTGGTCAGAAGCCTGACCAGGGTAAGTTTATTACCCAGTCCACCCCTCCCTCAATCTGGAGAAGACATGCACCAGTCTTTGTAAATTGAGTTGAGATGTCTCAAGCACTTCAAGCAAAATACACTGTTTTAGTTAAAGTATAAAACAGATTTATTAACTTCAGAAATATAGATTTTAAATGATTATAAGTGGTAGACATAAAAGGTCAGAGATAGTTACCAAAGAAAATAAAAGAAACACAACATCTAAATCTTAAACCTTATTACACTAGGTAGTATTTAGAGCAAGCAATTTTCTCACCCCAGTGGATATTACAGTTCTTAATACACACGCCTTTCTTAAACCTGGATCATTCTCCTCAGTTGAAGTTTTTGTCTTCTCGGTGCTCTTGTTACTTCCAGCATAGGTGTGGGGGGGAGAAAGGCCAAGACATGCTGCCAGTGTTCCCTATTTTATATCCTTAGTCCATGTGCCTAGAAGACACTTGCCCAGACATGTCCTGGTGGGCTTTGCTGAGTCACTGGGCTGGGCAATCACCCTGGTGTGGTCTTGTGCAACTCAGTCAGAGTTGAGCAGGCCCCTTTGAGTGGTGCTTGGGCAGCTGTCATTGAATTGTACATTGTATTGAATTTTACATCCCTTGTACAATTCAATACATTGTATATTGAATTGTACATACATTGTCATTGTATTGAATTGTACATCCTTTGATGACAACTCCCCTGCTGATTAACGGTCATTGAACACTCGCCTGGGCGGGGGTCCTTTGTATGTCACTAGCAAACTTACAACATATTTCAGTAACAACCATATAGCAAAATCTCATAACTTGATATACACTAACAATATACATGTTTGGACAGAACAATGGGTTTCAGCAGATCATGACCTTTCTAATGATATCCTACATGGCATGCTTTGTATATATCATAATTAGAAGACAGTGGTGAATATGACATTTCCAGGGTGTTGCTGCTTCGAGGTACAGAGTGCCACAGAAGGTTAGCGCCACCAAGACTGAGGAGTGGGTGCCTGCTTGAGTGGGTGAAATCTAGGCTCTGCGTAGCTTTTTCCCTTCACTTTTGACTGGTAGTGTTCAGTGATTCTGGGAACATCTGCCAGAGACTGCTGCCAAGATAAAAGCTAGGAACAATATAATCCACAAACTATCCAGGACCAGTTGGGGACCTGACGTTAACACTTTGCGGACAGCCACCTTGGCTTCTCATCTTTCCTGCAGCTGAATATTGTGCACCGGTAAGGGCAGATGCTCGTGTACAAAATTTGTTGACATGCAATTGCACACTGCTATGAGAATTACCACAGGGGTGCTCATCGCCAACAATTTGACTCTCTGGCCTCACATCTCTTCAAAGGATGGTGGAAAGATAAGCAACTATAATATGAGAATATGACTGTGCAATAATAAGTCCAGACTTGCCCATCTCTGAAGATCTGCCACCCCCCAACATGGTGCCTTAAGTCCAGGAATCCCTTCTGGTTAATGGCCAGAATTCTCAAAACCTCAGGACTGTCACCAAAATACAGTGGCAGAGGCTGTGAGAAAACAGCAGGGTCAAGAATCAACATCTGATCATGGATAAGGCTAAGATTTTGTCATGAATATTTTTAATAAAAGTAACAGACAAGTCACAGGCAATAAATAAAAATCATGGAAGCCATGATCTGTCCCTGACTTTTAGTAAAAATATTGCTTTTTAAGTTGCCGTCAGAAAGAGCCATCAGTGGTGGAGCCAATAGGAGGACAGAGGGGGCAGTCACACACCCCGGCCTTTTAGGTGTATCTTTTCAAGCATATTTTTCTGTAGAAAAATGGCCACCAATGACTCATTGCTGACCCTCCCTTGCTCTTAGTTAGAAAGCCTGGCTCTAGTACTGAGAAGATGATGATCCCATAAGTGCTTAGCCACACAAAAAATAAGAAGGGGACAAAGGGTCCTAAGAATTCATCTGAACCTTGGAAAAATATTCTATTTCAATACATTTTGAGTTTGAGGAGAGAATTGAGCAAGGGGTCATTATTGTTCTGCCTAAACCTGTTGTAGAGATCTTACAGAGGCTAAAAGCCAAGCAGCAGTCACTTCTACCAGAAATCATATCAAAGCAGAAGAAACAAATGAAAGACAGGTATGGGGTTGCAACTCTGTTCTGTGCAGAACAAGAGAGAGGAGGACACACACAAAAAATACCAGAAATGCAAATCACAATAACCACCCCAACACCGGGATACAAAGAGAAAAGCGCTTTTGAAATGAACAGCAAATCTGAAAACATACAAACAAAAACAGCAACCACCAATAAAAATACATTATAAATAGTAGCTTCAAGGCCAAAGTCTAGAGATTAGCAGAGCGATCAAGGAGTAACAAACAGCTTTAAGTCTTTGAAACAGTCCAGCAGTCAACCAAACACTCTAGAAAGATGATTTAGAAAACAAGCATTATGAAAGGATTCTAACTGACTGACAATGACAGCCATAGATCCACGCTGGATGGGATTTGTTAATAAGTGTCAATTTCATGAAAGCAACTAACTACACCAATGGTCCCCAACCTTTTTTGTCTGGCTGGCACCAGACGATGAGCCACAGAGGACCGTGGCGGCAGACAGGCATCCACCGAAATTCCGCCAACAAGCAGCAATGTCAATAGGCATTGCCACTGACAAGTAGCATCATCCAGAGGCGTCACCGCCAAAAATCGGCGGCATTTTGGCGGGGACGCCTCTGGATGACGCAGTTTGTCACAGGGCCGCCCAGAGGGGGGGGGCAACTGGGGCAATTTGCCACAGGCCCCAGGCTCGGCAGGGGCCCCCAAGAGAATGGGTGAGGCTCCCGCCCTGGCTCTACCCCGCATCAGGAGCCTTAGCGCATCCAGGAGCGTCCCTGAACAGCTGCAGCTTGGCTCCGGCAGGGCCCCTGAGCTCCTCCTGGCTCAGAGCCACGTGGTCAGGGGGCGGGGCTGCTCAGCTCCCTCAGCTGGGCCTGGAGCTCACAGCTTCGCCCCCTGACCACATGGCTCTGAGCAGAGTGGAGCTCAGGAGCCCTGCCAGAGCCACGCTGCTGCTGTCGAGGGAAGCTGCTGGATGTGCTGAGGCTCCGGGTGAGGGGGGGCCGGGGCCAGGGCCCAGGGGGTTGACTAAGGGGCAGAAAGTCCCAGGGACAGTCAGGGCACAGGGAGAGGGCAGAGGTTGAGGGGAGCAGTCAGGGGACAGGGAATGGGGGGTTGGATTGTGGGCGTTCGGGGGGTCTGTCAGGATTCAGCAGAGGGGTGGATAGGGGTCGGGGCAGTCAGGGGACAGGGAGCGGGGTGGGGTCCTGGGGTGATGGTTAGGGGTGGGGTCTCTGTGGGATGGTGAGGGGACATGGAGCAGGATGGGTCAGGGATTCTGAGGGGGGCGGGCAGTTGAGGCGGCAGGAAGTGGGTGGGGGTTGGATAGGGGGCAGGGCCAGGCTGTTTGGGAGGCACAGCCTTCCCTACCCTAAAGCTCATTCAGCAGTTTGAGGCTTGCAGAAGAGCCAAGCTGTTAGCTTTTCCATTAAGGCTACCATCCCTTTCATTTCATCAACGCCATATATTATCTCTATTTTAATTCAGTGCCACAGGAGATTCATCGTCAGGGGAGTAGTCTTCATTAAAGTTAGCCACTGGGGAAGGGATCGCCCATGAGAAGAGCAATATCTCTTTCCCAACTCGTACCAGTGTGCCCCCCGTCCACGCTTTGATCGGCATTCAGAGGGGTAATTCATGGTGGTTCTTCAGTTATATTGGTGGCCACTCTCTCTGTACATAGCCGAACCTCTGAGTGCAACCCTCTCCCCCCCCTTATAGATTGAAAACACCTTTTTATATAGTTACACTATTACTAATGGTGGCAGGCTCAATGCAGCTTTAGGGTGGAAATCCGACAGCTCGTTGACCCCCCAATCATAACCTCATGACACCCCGTGAGGCGGGTCTCACCCAAGTTTGAGACCCTTGGGTTGATTGTTAATATTTACAGCCCTGTGTCCACTCACGATGGCACGAATGAACTGATTTTGAGCATTTTCCAGTTTCACAACGTAGGCTCATCCAGTTGTGTGACGAAGCTCAAATGTTCAGTTCGTGGGAGTTACATAAGCTTAGGTATAAAAGACAAACCATCGTAGCCGTTCCAGTTATGTGAAGGACCCATGAGGCCAGTCTCTAGGAAACAGTAATGCGATGAGAGGTTAACTCCAATTACACGGCATTACCCAGGGAGGTAAGGAGATGGTTGTCCTAATGTCTCTGTTTGTCAGAGGGAGTATTGGATGCAGATGAGAGAGAGAGACTATTGATCATTCTACTGTTATTCACTGCCCTTTGGGGGCCTTGGATTGGCAATTGTCGGTAGACAGGATACTAGGCTAGATGGACCTTTGGTTTGACCCAGTATGGCTGTTCTTATGTTCTAACCTAAATGAACCCAAAGTTATGGAGACAGATACGAGTCAAGGAAGCCAGCAGAGTATCAGAAACCTGGAAAAATCTCTGACTGGATGGGCTCAGGTGTTTGGTCACAAGCTGACGTGGTTCGAAAGTTTTGGATTTTTTTTAAGCAGAATTTTTTTATTGTTTCTTTAAACAATCAAACACAGGAAGCAGAAGATATTTGGCCACACATCTGAAACCCCAAACCATATTCAGGTTTTGGCAGACTAATTTCAGCTTTTCAATTAAAAAAAAGCACAGCAAATTTTGAAGGAAAGCAGACATTGTCCGTGATTTTTTTCTGCTTTTTAAAAACCCCTAGTTTTCGATCCAAAAAAAGTTTTGATGGAAAATATTTGTCCAATCTTTTTAATGAGCTTTAGTGCCTTTTAGCACTAGCTGATGCTGAGAACCAGTGATACCTTGTAAGGAAGTTTTCTCAAAACTGGGTTTGTGCCAAGATGCAGAAGGTTTATTTCTCCCAGGGCCACCTGTGCGGGGTGGGGGGGAAGCAAGTGGGGTAATTTGCACCAGGCCTCGCAGGAGCCCCCGTGATAATATAGTATTGCAATTTTTTTATAGAAGGGGCCCCCAAAATTACTTTTCCCCAGGCCCCCTGAATCCTCCAGGCGGCCCTGGCTTGTCAGCAGCATTTCGGCAGATGCTCGTCTGCCAGCCAGTACGTGCACTTAGACATCCCGGCGGGTGCCATGATGCCCACAAGCACCGTGTTGGGGACCCCTGAACTACACATTTCCAGAATGGCAAGTCATAACAAATACACCAAAATTTTGCTGCCCACCGTCTCCCCTAATTTGCATACCAAATACAGCTATTTCAACTTGTCAGCAAAGTTTTGTTATTGCAGTATTGTAGTGAAGTCTCATCGCTTTTATTTTAGAAAATATACCATAGAGCTCCTTCTGGAATAATATTAAACATTATCATAAATAACTAAAATTAAACTGAACTTATCATCTAAATGGTTAAAATACTCATTGTGATGCCATATCCTTGTGGGTGTATGTTTGCTTACTGCCTAAGTAGCAAAATTCAGCATTTTGCAATGAGTCGCCTAATCATTCATGCAAATTAGTGTGGCTTTACTGTAAGTACAATTCTTACCTAATCAAAGGGCTTGTGATCTTCAGGCTGAAGCTTCACAGCACACCCAGGGCGTGTCTAACCTGCATGTAACCTTGGTCAGATAGCTTTGCTTACATAGTGGAGAGTAGTACAAGGTGTGGACAGTAACATCATTGAACTAATCCAGCAGTAGGAACACAGTGACTGGAAAGTCAAAAGCTGATAGTTACACACTAATATTTAAGGATTTGATTCGGCTGTAAAAAAGCAAACAAACAAAAACCAGTTCCTGAAAAGTAACAAAAGGTGTCATTCCTTGCTTCCCCAAAAAAGTAACGTTTTGCATGGCATAGACTTTAATTGTACCTGTTCATTGTTCTTTATGATGACAGATATTCCTAACTGACATCCATCCTGCACAAGTGTGCTATTGTCTCAAGCCCCAATCTGGCAAACACCATACACATTCTTAACCTCACACAGATAAGCAGTCCCACTGAAGTTAATAGAACTATCAACGTGCATGAAGATCAGCATGTTTCACTAAGGGTTTGCAGGATCATGGCCTAAATGATTAACATGTATCATGTTAATCATTTAACTGAGAATAGAATTTTTTTTTTATGCTAAAGGAACAAATCCCACATCATTGTAAATGTCCAAAATGAATAGGGTGTGTGTGTGTGTGTTTGGTCTGAGTGTTCTCCTCCCATTTCAGAACTTTGTTTCTCATTGTGTCCCACGTCTGCGCCTTCGCAGACTGCAAAGGAAGTCTGGACATATATTTTTGTTTTCACTGAGTCAGGCCTCACACAAGTCATCACTGAAAAGGAAACCAATGAAAATTACATGACCAATGAGATTTCTGGCAAATGTATTTTTGTTTAAAAGTTTGCCTAAGTATGGTGGCTCTAACAATTTTGCCTTCTTGCTTCTAAATGAAGCCTTCCTAGGACAGAATCTAGAAAGTGAACATGTTAAGACCATAAAATTTGATGAATCCACTTTTCCTTTGCCTTGGGCACACCACTTCCATTCAGCAAAGAAAATAATACCCCACCTACAGCAGCTTGCCCAGAAGCTGCACAGCAACAAGCCTCTGTTTCTTCCCCCGCTCCTTGAGACTGACATTGCCTTGGTGCTGAATAGTCTGGTGGGAAGAGTTCAATGCAGGGTTTGCACTTTCCCAGCCATTAGCCAGCTGCCACTGCATTTCATTATCTTAGGCAGGAGGAGCGCAGGCAAAGCAGGGAGGGAGGCAGGGAGTGGCATATACATCAAAGGCAGTTCCAAACAGCGTGATGGTGTGGAAGTAACCGAGCCTGGTCAACATTATAAGTTGCAAAGTTTTGTTGGTTTTTTGGAGGAGGGGTTGCACACATGTGATGCCATCTGGCACACTAACTGCAAAGGCCAGTGGTAGATTAAAAAAAAAAAAAAAACTGCTTCCCCTACTTTGATTATACACGTAACAGTTAGTCCTGATAAACAGCAAGGCCATAGAGCAACTGCCTGCTCTTGTTGTGCATATCTATTGTTTTGCAGAACTGTAAAAAGCTAGGGAAAAACAAAGGTAGGGCACAGGATTTCATGTAAAACAAAGTAAGAAGACCATGAAAAACAGCCTTTAGCTGGCTTTTTGTTAGCTTTATTTCTTGGCTGTGACAAAAAGAAAGAGTTGAAAAAGTGTTCACCCTTCTAAAAAAGCTGCCTGCAAACTAAAATAGGTAGTGGGCTTTGCACAACACTGTCTAGAACCCTTGTTCTTCTCTTTCAACATACTTGAGCTTTTGTCCCACTTCTAATGATTACAGATCATTACAAAACCCAGTACGCTTTAGCCGTTCTCATCTATGCTTGTCCAAAAGCACTTGGAACCTGGTTTCCATTAACAGAAATGGCTAATTAATGATTTTGTACAACTCTGAGTCTTACATTAAGGAAAAAAGAAAACCTTGCTGAATGTTACAGAATATCAATGAATATCTGTACTGGGAAGTTGTCTGCACTAGAACTGAGCTGTCTTGTATTTCAAATTTGTTTGCAGATCAGAGAATAAACTCCAGCACATTTTATAATTTTCAATTTACTGTGTATTCTAACCACCAAAATGCTACATTTTCAAGCTTCTTTTCTTGGCGAGAAGGGCTCTGAACTGCCACAGCTAAATACTGTGGTATATTCTTTGGTCAACAGATTATTTTATTACCACCCTCCCTTACTCAATTAACTCACAGGTCTTTAAAAACAAGAGTCTTTTGATTGTTATATGAATAAGATGGAAAAGAGAATCACATGCCAAAGAATCTGCCTTGAAAAATGTACCAACTTACAACATCACCTTAAAAAATATTATGCATATATTCCAGGTTTTTTAGTGAAAGGTTCAGGTTTTTAAAAATTGCTTGCTACAGAGAAGACGTCTTTGTAATTGTGGTTGTGGGTTGTAATTTATAAGGCCTTGATCTTGCAAGTTGATCCACACGGACAAACTTCTGTACTCACACAGATTCCAACAGGGGTCTGTTTACAGTATCAGGGCCTCAGGATCCAATTCTGAAGCCCTTACTAAGGCAAAATCTCCACTGACTTCACTTGAGAGTTGCAGCAGCATTGGGCCTTTGAACTGGTCCTATTATCTTCTGCTGTTTTGTACTTACTGTAACTACCTGTAGCTGCAATATATCTTGCGGTAAGCTAACAACTAGATTGCTATCTCAGACTTATTTAGAAATTGTGCTCAGAGAAATTAAGCTGCTGGCAGCCAACATTAAAAACAAATCCCTGACCTTGACTGTTCTCAGTACAATAGCTCTTTTCCTGCTGTTTTCTGAGCAGTAGTGGGTGGGACAGAGGAGGTGGGGGGAGAAGGGAGAAGAGAGGGCCGCAAATAATAGGGCAGACACATTCTACTAAAAGGATAAAAGAATATATGTTTTATTACTATGCAAATTTTTAATCAATTATGAAGACAGGAGGCTACTGCTGGAAAAATGCATAAGAACTTGATTTATATTGAATAGACCCTCTTCCTTCTCCTCCATAGCATGGAGAATAAAGAAAGCACAGAGAGTTTCCTGAGTTTTTACAATTTTCCTGGGAAATGTGTTCCCTTTACCTTACTTCTCCATATCAGGAAAAAAACAAATCCTTGTGGCAGTAAGTTGCTAATTCCATTTAAAATTAAACGGACTCTTACAATCTCTCCCCTGCCTTTATCCTGGCTTTGTGCCTAATTTGAATGAACAAATGGTGCTCCATGGCTTTGTTGTTCAAACTGCATGCAAATAATATTCTTCTCCCTTTTAGAATGTGGTGGGCATGCTTTGGTGGGTAGAAGTCAGAGTACCCTGGGCCAAAGGAAGAGGTGGAGGAAGGGGAACAGGCTCAGTTAAATAAGCTGATTATTCTGTTCTGTTTATTTATTTTAAGAAATCATGGACAATTAGGTATATGCATTATATCAACACATCCACCAGGCAGATTTGTGCCAGCAGGCCTAGCACTTTCTTAGCAGATCACACAAGCTGTAAATAGACATGGCAGCATTAGACTTCTGGGGGACACATTTTTACGTGAATGACCTGGACAAATTGTTCAAGGGCAATATGATGAATGCAAACAGGCTTTCCTTCAACATAAGGAAACCAGATAAACATACAGTGAATGATGTCTCCTCAATGAGCATTTATTCCTGGGTTACAAGGAGCTTCCCTCTGTTCCATGTGCAGAGCAAGATCCTCAGCTGGTGTAAGCCAGCCCAGTTCAGTTGACTTCAAGACAGCTATACCGATTTTCACCAGTTAAGGATCTGGCTCAGTACAGCTCCATTTGGCTGTTATCATCAGGCCATAGCCCACCTCAGGGAGAGCACACAACTGTATATTTTGGAGGATAGCGGGGAAGAATACTGGGCAGCCAACATGCCTGTTCTGCTGTACAGACGATTCACAAGGGAAAAAATATATTAATATTAAATCTCAGAGACCCCTTTGTGGCTACTACTGCACAGCCTAGGGAAGGGAGCCAAGAGCAGCCTTATTCCAGAAGGGGGCTGCACTGCTCGGGGAGGAGAGCATTGTAAGCGAGCTATGTAGAAGCACTGGATATGGTGACATGCATTCTTTTGGGGGTGGGGTGAAACCCCTGCTGATTTAAAACCAGGTGGAGGATGGCTTTGCCTCTCCCACCAGGAAGTATTAGGAGGCAACTCTACAAGTTAATAGTATTCCGGGGCAGAACCTCAGCTCGCATAAATCAGGGTAGCTCTATTGACTTCACTGGAGCTATGCCATGTAAGGACAGCTGAGGACCAGGGCCCATGAGAGGTTGGGGGAAGCCGATACACATTACTGGGGCCCAGCGGCGTGGAAGGGTGCCCGGGGCCCAGCTTCCCCAGCTTCGTTGGCCCTATTTAGCAGGTCCGCCCTTGATGGGGGACCCGAAAAAAATTTTCACCGGGGCCCAAACCCGCTCTCGGCGGCCCGACGGAGGACCTCTTCCTCAGAGTTTTCAGTCCACCTAAGAGAACGTGGAACTGAATATTTTAGTTCAACATTACTGGCAACTGCATGCTTAGAGCTAGATTATGGCTTACCTGACTGCACCTGCACCGGGGAGTAGGATCTCCTCTACCCCGAGTGGCTGTTTTAGGGATACTTCTCATTGCCAACTTGTTCATAACAGTCAGACTACTGTAGTAGCTTGGCCCTGGATGGTGGGAGTGAGAATTAGGACTGTGGGCCCAATACTTCCTCCCTTCTAGCAGGTAGCTAGGCAAGTCGTGGATTCAGGGAAAGGAAGCTGAATCCTTTTTGGGGCTGCAATAAATTATTTCTCTCCACGAACAGAGAGGAGTTGGGAAGAAATTATGGCTCTCAGAATCACTGGCCTAGCTGCTCACGAACTCTAGCTCAGAGCTGATCCTTATGGCTCAACTGAGCCCTTAATTTGAATCACAGAGACAGTAGAGAATCCATTCAATCAATGGTGGATTTAGAGTTAGTGGGGCCCTGTGCGCAACTTCATTTTCTGGGAGCCCCACCCCGCCTGGAGACCCAGCCAAGAAAAAGAACATTCTCTCTTATTTACCCCCCTGCCCGTTTTTCATTCTTTTTTTCTTCATCATCCTCCTATATTGTAAGTAATGGGAAGTAAATGAAAATAAAGTGAGGTACCTTGATTGGGGCAGAGAGTTGGGGTGCAGGAAGGGGTGCAGGGGGCAGGCTCTGGGAGGAAATTTGGTTCCTGAGTGCAGGCTCTGGGTGGGGGCAGGGGGTTGGGATGCAAGGGGAAAGGCTCTGGGAGGAAGTTTGGTTCCTGGGTGCAGGCTCTAAGCGGGGGCAGGGGGTTGGGGTGTGGGAGGGGGTGAGGGGTACGGGCTGTGGGAGGTAGTTTGGGTGCAGGCTCTGGGCTGAGGGTTCACGTGCAGGAGGGGGCAGGGGAGTGGCGCTTGCCTCAGGCAGCGCGGCTCCCAAAGCGACAGCACACACACCCCTCCGGCAGCGGCTCCTAGACCAGGGAGAGGGCAGGCGGTCTCTGTGTGCCGCCACCTGCAGGTGCCACCCCTGCAGCTCCCATTGGCCACAGTTCCCGGCTTGAGAGCTGCTGGAATATGCTGTCCGCTTCCGGGAGTGAAGCGGCACAGAAGGAGAGAGGTAGAGAGGGCAGGGATCCACCTTAGCCCTGTTGCTGACACGTCTCTGCACTCTCCTTGGGGAAAGGGGGGCAGCGGATCTCTGTGTGCTGCCTGGGGCTTCCCCCCTGCCAGGGGCACGCAGAGACATGCCAGCAGCCGGCTGCTTCCGGGAGCGGTGTGAGGCCTCTGGCCATGGCATGCAGGCACCCTGCCTGCGTGAGCCCTACTGCACGGTCAGCCAGGACTCAGGGGCAGGTTGTCAGATATTTGTCCTGCATTTTGGGGGCCCCTCTGTCATTGGGGACCCTGGCCCATCACATGGCTTGTGTCATGGTACATCCGGCTCCTGCATTCAACCCATCTCATTCACAAAGGAATCATAAAACAGCATCCCACATGCAGGTATATCCACAGAATGCTGCAAAATACCAGGAGAGAGAAGACCAAGAAAAATAATGGCTCTTATGTTGTTTTTGATGGTGTCAAGTAAGAGTCATTCTCCAGCTCTTCCCCCTTTCCATTTCATTAAATGTCACTGTGACTGAGAGTTTCTAACCATTCCTGTAAACTTCCAAGCTGTTTTCAGGCAATGTTACCATTAGAAGACTGCTCTTAACATCAGCAACTAATGAGTAATGACAATCATTTGTGATGGCACAATTCAAGGAAACAAAAATAAAATGAAAGGATATGAATTTTATGGGAAACAAACACACTGTGGGTGGGATGCTCCAGTTTCCTAAAATTATATAACATCATCATAACTCTGCTACAAATTATTTCTTGCTAGGGGATTAGGATACTAGCCCATATTCCACCTTCACATTCTGTTTATACCAACCTGCAGTAGCATCAGATGTCTATTTCTTTTAGTTTGTGGGATTTTAATTGAAGACATTTTAAAATACCAAACCAGGTCACTAAAAGAATGAAAATCACAGTACAAAGTTACACTAATTTGGTATTCCCAGGAAATGAAAGTTCTTAGTCCATCTTCAGCAAAACAACAGATTAAAGATAAATCATAAGACATTGATAGAAACAAGATTTTCTTAAAACAATTTAAGACTATGTTAAAATCTTTATCTTCTCCTCAAGGTGCCTGCATTTCTGATAAGATTTTTTTTTTCTTATTTTTTAGTCAGGCTTAATCCTAGCCATCTATTTCTTCTCATCAGCATTTTCTCTTCCATTTGTTTCAAAATTTGTACATATTTCATATGTAAAACACACACACACACACCCCTGTTTAAGGTTCTGAACCAAACTAACATATTATGAACTACTGTATCCTACAATATGAGGCACAGACCATAGCTGAAATTCATGTTACACTGGCATATATTGTCTATACAACATGTACAGTACACCACCATTTATCCAAATGGCCTAGGGGACAGCCAAAAATGGATAACCAGGCAATCAGATAAACAGAAGTGCTATTAACTAATATAGGGAGATACTGTGGGTTCAGAGAAATAGGATTTTCAGATAAATGGAATTAGGATAACTAGAATTATGTTGTATTTGCAAGATGTCAGACTATTCTTTGTAATTTAACAGTCTTGATCATTACTCTGTCTAATGAGGACTATAAATTTCCTTTGATTTAGGAACGAGGAGATTCCCAAATATGCTATTTTTTTTATTTCCATTCTCCTGGTCTAACAAAATGTCTTACTTTTCTTATTTTCTGAAATATCAGTAAGCTCCAAGTTTTCCAGGATATGTAGAGAGGGGACATTTTCCTATGTGAGAATATTATTTACAGTATCTATTTTTAAGTGAATCCTGAATGTAAAACATACTTTCTTTGGCTGATATGAAAGACCATGGCCTTCCACAGGCAGATAAAGATATTAATGATAAAGTACAGTATTTGGAGACTGAATCCGGTACACAAAATGTGTTTTCTATTTCTTTCCTTTCAAGAAGCACACAAATTGGATACAAATTCAAAGATAATTAACCAAACTCAAAGATAGTTTAGTAAATTAGTGTTATACAGTAGAAGATGCTTAGTAGCAAGCTAAATTTAGTTTGACAATGTTAAACAGAAAAGAATAGCTGCTACCCACAGGGACTACATACCTAGGATTCAATTGACTGACCTCATGTGATTGCTATGCCACATAACTACAGCTGACAGTGCATTGATTTGGCAGTAAATAAGTTGGACCATTAAGGAAACAGCGTGGCAGACAGCAGTGTGGCACATTCCAAATCCCCATCACAATATTCATGTTGTATATACAGAGAAGAGAAAAAAAATAGTTCACTCGTGAAAGATTCATATGCATAGAGAAAAAAACCCACTAGCTACTGTTTTTAAGGGACTAATTAATAGCCTGATGTGCAAATGACAGTATGACAGAGTTCCAATCACAATAATGCCTCCATCGTAGGGATTTCATACTTAAGAATGGAGGACAGATTATATTGTACACCTTGGTTTTGACCTCCTAATCTAACATCCACCCCTAATTTCTCATACTTGCATATTAAAATAGATAGATATCTAAGAGTAGCAAATAAACACATCAGCTCAAAAAATCAAGAGCAGAAACAAGATTATCCAGCAATTCATGATGCTCTCACAAAAACAGTTTTACTTTGTTTTGTGCCAGCACATTTGCATCAATACTTTCATCATAAAGCTAAAGGGGTATGGCTAACTGTTTACTCAGCTCTATTGCACAAGAAGCTATTAAAACATTTGCTCAAGTCACACATGGCTTTAGTCACACACACAATAGCCTACAGACAAAAGGCACAAGAGACAAGGAGCGCTTTATTTATCAAAGTGAAAATAGTATTTCCCTGTGCTAATACACGTAAACAACACAGAGCTGCAGGATATCACTTTAACCTGCTTTGTTTGAGAGAGTGTAATTAATACTTAAAAGCTATGCTACTTGTGTCTGGAGGAAAATACACTGGTTTGTAGGTGAAAAGGTCGTATAAAAAAAATCTCTATCCGTAGAGAATATATTCCTTTGACATGGATTAATTTAAAGCTGTTCCATAATGGCATCAAAATGACATATTTATGTATTCATTTTATTGGATATGCTAGACACAGACACTTAAAATATTGGAAAGAGTGGACATAAGAAGATGTCACTAAATATGTATTGAAAGAACAATTATAGGTGAAATTTACCTAGGTGCTCTGGGCCCATATAAAGCCCTATGCACCACTTGCCACAATCTTTAAAGGCCCATTGCACTGGGATCAACCACATCTTTAGTGTCACCCTAAGTGATTAGGGTGGAAATTATAAGATTAGATTCTCACTGGTGTAAATCAACAGAGCACCATTAAAATTGTAAGAGCTCCATTGATTTATGGCAGCTGAGGATATGGACCATAATGTCAAATAAAGAAGGGTTTTTACGAGTTTATCATCCATACCAAGGGCAAGGCTGAGGGAGTGAGACAGTGGCATGATGGTACTTTACTATATGAAATCTTTTCTAAATCTGTTCAGTAGATCCATGTTCATTTTCTGTGCCTCCCCTTATACCAAATGCCAGTTTTGTAATAAGAGACCAGTTCCAGGTTAAGCTATGCCATTTTCAGGATAGAAGAAAAATGGCAAATACTTCAGTTTGGGCTGAGGTCCTGTTTACAGCAAGAGAAGGGAACACTACCTTCCCCTTCTGACTACTGCTGGGTTTCAGCTCAACATCTGAAGAACAAATACAAAGAAAAGGATCAATTGTTTGGGAAAATTTGACTCTGTATTTTTATAATTAGCAAAAATCTAGCTTGCGGTGAGTATAAAATAGCAACACTATATAACAACACTCTGTTATAATGCTTTTCATTCATAGATTTCAAAGTGTTTGACAAAAGCAAGTAAGCATCATTATACACATTGGGACATTGAGGCACAGAGAAGCAAAGTCATTTGCCCAAGCTCATCTAGCAACGCAATGGCCAAGATACGTCTAGAACACAGGTCTCTTAAATCACAGTACTCTATCCACTTTCCCATCCTGCCTCACTTAACTATGTGCCAGATCCTCAGCTGGTATGAATCTGCATCAGTCTACTAAGTTCAGTGGAGTTACACAGATTTATACCAGATAAGGATCTGACCCACAATGTTTAACCCTTCAATGCCAGGAGTGACAAGTTTTGGAGGTAAAATGTCAATTATGTTTTTTTCTAGTGTTCACAGCTGAGGATCTGGACTTACTTGTTCCACAGACATGAGAGATCAAATTAATGCAAAAAAGTAATAGCTCTTTTAAGACTCCCTGTCCAATCATATGGAGGATGATGTTTGTGTTAGTTGGATGCTGGCACTTCCCTGGGCAGATTGCTTTTGCAGGACATATATCTAAGCACTGCACACACATACATGCCCCAAATCCAAGTGAATATTAATTATGTCTACTGTGCATTCTTGCTTTGTGTTATAAAAATTGAATTGTTAGAAATTACTTCTAATTGACCCTAAGTTCACCGTGCTTTATTGTCAATAAATTCTTCAGAGTTCCCCCACTTATATGCAGTAATATTTCCAATTTTAAGCAGGATAATAATTTCTTATTTTTAATCAACCATACATCCAAAACAATTGCAATATCAAGCATACTACAATTTAACAAGGCAGAGAAGTATTAGCAACAGTACAATCCTTGAGATATCACTATTGGGCTGGATTGATACTGTTTTGGTTATTCAGATAGGAGATAGAAAGTCCCTTTATTTTACTTTTGCACAAGATGTGCTGCCATTATATTAATCTCAGAGCACTCTCAACGCGGAGCCGAAACGAGTTCATAGAAATTAAAACATCCACTCAGCATTTACGATACATCACAGAGAATGAAAACACAGGCCCCTCGGAAGACAATGGCAAAACACCCACTGACTTCTGTGGGACCAAAATGATATCCTCTTTAAGTATTTTAAAGCAGTACAAAAGATCTTTCCTGTTTGGTCACATTAACAGTCCTCATTTTCTTGAGGGTCTTAGGGGGAAACTATTGTTCGTGGAACAATGTTGGCTTTATGATTCTCCAATATTTGTGGTGATATTGTCATGTCATTTGAGATACTAACCACATACCGGAACACTTGGAAAGCGTTTTACAAAGAAGGCTCAGATTCCCCCCGGCATGTCAGCTACTTTGTATCTCACCTCTATCACAAGTACAGTAGTCCTGGATCCTAAGTAACCAGTCACAGAAGGATCATTCCAATGTACAAGAGTCCTCTGGTGGTATGAAGCTCGGTAAATGGTTCCAACACCTCTGTCCCAGAGCCATCCCTGAGGTGAATGTAGTTCTGTAGTAGAACTACAAATATATATTTTAAGATCAAGATCACAAATTTTCAGATCCCAAACTTCTTGCCTTCAAGGACTTCAATGTTTGCATAATGTAACTTCAGTCCATTTTAGAAAGTGCCAGGTTATCCACATTCTTCACTCAAATCCCAGTCCAGCTCTGTACATTGTGTTTATCAAAGTTGAGCTGCCTTTTTCTTCCCATGTGACATCTACTTGAGTTCAGGGGGGTGGACATAACCATTTCATTTTTTAATAATACCTTTATATCATCTCCTTCTCTAAACTGGAGCTTTTATAAATAATCATTCTGCACAGATACTGATAAGAGGTACCAGTTCCATACACTAAGAAGTTTATGGAAATATTTCTTAAAGAAATGCTGGTCAACCCTATTTTAAAACTGTGTTTTTTTTCTAGTAGGTGCCTGATAGTACAGAAATAGTGTTGGAAGCATTCCCACTTTAATGGATCATTGTAGGGTTGAAGGAGAGTTTCTACATGTGCATGCAGCACTCATGTAAACATACAAGTTCTCCCTACTTAAAATGATGATAATAGATCCTGTAATATCCCTAGGCTTTATTTAAAATTTTGTTCCCTGGGATAATTGCACCAGGCACAAGTAGTGAGGAATGGGAAAAATAAAATAGTTCACATGGTCACACAAGGAACATACAACCAGAGCTGACCAAGACACAGCATAGCACAGGCTATTAACATTCTTAATGTGCAAAGTGAGAACACACTAAAAATACTGAAATATACCAGACTTTCGCTAGAACGTGGGATTTGAGATCCATGCATGGTACCATGTTAACGTGGGGACCGCGTTATAACGGGAACTGCATTAAAATGCATTGCAATTAAAGTAATTAAATTTGGGCTCCATGGCTGTGACTGCGTTATATGCGAATTCGTACTATATAGATGCGCATTCTAGCGAGGGTCCGGTGTAATATGGATTCATAGTAATTGATTCATAGAGTTTAAGCCCAGAAATGACCATCTAGTTTTACCTCCTGTATCTCACAGGCAATTATTTTTCACCTAGTTACTGCTGTATTGAGCCCAATAACTTGTGTCTGGCTAAAGCAGCTCTTCCAGAAACACATGCAGCCTTGATTTGCAGGCAACAGGAGATAGAAAATCTCAATTTTGCTTGGTAATTTGTTCCAATGGTTAATCAGACATACTACTAAGAATCTGTGCCTTCTTTCCAAGTGTAATTTGTCTGGCTTCAGCTTCCAGCTACTGTTTTTTGTTATGCACTACTTTGCTTGATTAAAGATCCATTACTATGCAGCATTTTCTCCCTGCGAAGGTACTTCTGCGCTGTACTCAAATCACACCTCAAATATTTACATAATCCCTAGGCCAAATGGCTCCCCAGGCAAGGAGCATCTTCAGCGCTCTCCCCCTCCATTTGTTCAATTTTTGAATACCTTATGTTTAATGCATTTGTAGCCATTTCATGACTTTGATGCACGATTTGCATGCATGATTTATCCCTGTCATATAAGATGATAAATTTGCATACTAGGATCTGTAAATCTGTGTTTATCCATGCCATATATAAGCAAATACAAAAATTCATTTCCTCTAACCTTATAGAAACTTTTTAACTTTAAGAATAACTGAAATGTACTAACATTGTCATCAAACATTATGTGTGAAGCATGGTAAAAGTAGTAACAGTATTTCTTTTATATTGTTGCATAGATGGGGGTTTGATATATATCTCTAGTGTGTCATTAGTCACTGTTTAAACTCTTCAAGTCTTGAAACACAAGTACACTTTCACAATTACACAATAAAATGAGGTTCACACTATCGTAGTTTCATTCTTATATCTCACTCATTCGTGATCCCCCACCCCTTATATACCTGTGAGGGCATGGCTGACAACATTCTACGGGGTTCAAGGAAAATATAATTCTCAGAAAGTCTGGAAGGTTCCACCACATTCCACAAAGGTCCAGAATATTTTAAGAGGTTACTGAAAAATGAATCCATGTATGAAACATTTTACTTCAAACATTCTATTTTCCCTTTTGTCGCTAATAACAAAAACAACAGTCCTGAGCCTGGTGACCTAAGTGGTCACCTGGGTTGCCTGCCATTAAATCTGACCCTGGCCCTGTAAGGGCAAGTCTACACTACCTTGCTGGAGACTCAGAGCTGCGGACTCAGTGGGGAGTAGGGTTGCCAGTTTTGGTTGGACGTATTCCTGGAGATTTAATCATGACATAATCTTTAATTAAAGATTAATCTTTAATTCCTGGAGACTCCAGGCTTATCCTAGAGGGTTGGCAACCCTAGTGGGGAGTCCCCAACATTTCTCCCAGCCTCCTGCAGCAGAGAGGGGAGCTGCAGTCCAGATGCTGGGGCTTTTCACAGGGAGGTAGGTGTGGGCTTCATTCCTTGTTCCTATATGTATAGCTTTGCATTTGGCTGTATTCAAAATACATTTTGTTTGAATGGGCCCACCTTACCGAGCAATTCAGATTACTTGGTGTGACTACCCTGTCCTCTTCATTATTTACCCCCTTGCCAAAACTTTGTAGATGACAACAAATATCAGCAGTGTTTTTATATTTACTTCAATATCATTGGATAGTACTGGATTTAGTAACGATCACTGGAGAACCCCACTGAAAGCCCGCATTGAGTGATAAGTCCCCACTGATAACTACTTTTAAAGATCAGTTAGCCAGTTCTTAATTCATTAATGTGCATTTTATTAATATTGTATAGTGCTTAACTTGACATAGATATTAGTGCCAGAAAACCTTTGTGCATTGGAGGGTTTGGGGCCTAATCTTGCTCCCCTTGATATAAATGAGGGTTCTGCCATTAATTTCAATGAGAGCAGGAGCAGGTACTTACTAGTCTCTTAAACAAAAATTTAAGCTTGATTCTCTAATGTACAAGGAACTTTCATTTGCAATAATCAATAGTGTTCATTCCCATTAATTTGAGAACTCTGATCAGTGTTACATAACTGAGTCATAACTAATCATTGTAAAGGCATTTACTGGATTTGACTCAACTGCTGCACTAGAATTTAGAGGCAGGGAAATCATACCAGAACTGAGTAACAACTGATCCTGGCAGAAAATGGTTCTTTTATTCAAATTACATCTTCCAAAATAGAGTTCAAGCCTTTACACTGGATAATTTCATTGAGCTTGAACTAAGAATGTCAAGTTTTAAAAGGTAAACAAATGGGTTGTTTCCAATTTTATTAGTAATTTACAGTTAGAATAATTTCACCCAGTTGGCAGCATTATTACAGCGCAAAGATATACTAGTACAATGTTTCTTGTGCAGTTCTTGTCCTGAATTAGCCACAGCTCAGGTTCAAGTGAAGCGTGATATTTAACATTTCATTTTGCAATAAAATTTGCAGCATAGGGTGTACTGCAGACAAGCTAAAGTGCAGATGAAATAAGCAAAGGAAATGGAAAAGAGAAATGTTGCCCCAATTAAATGTTTAGATGCAAAACAGAACTGATAACTGCCACATATTCAAGTGTCAAGTTGAGCTCAGAGCATTTTCCTGACACAGACTGAGATTCCACCATCACTGATCTTAAAGTTCTGCCCACCACTAAGTAGGCAGATAAATAGCAATAAAAGGAAACTTCTATATATACTATATTAAAACTAAGATAAGAGGGAGTTCACTACACCTAAAAGGACACATTTAATATCTATTTAATATCACATCTATTGCCCTCGTCCCATTCCGGTGAGTCTGCCTGTCCTCTGATACACTGAATTAGCATTTCTGCATTTCCATGAAAGAGGCTTGTTGCAGGAGCTACCAATTTAGCATGGGCAAGCATCCTGGATTAGTAACACTGGGAATAATTTAAACATATTGAAAGAGTATCAGGGTAAGTCTGAAAAATTGTGCATCCACCCTGTCATATGTAAATTAAAAGAGGACAATGATTGTGATACCTCTCTTACCAAAACAATTTAAATGTCTCCCAATCCACCGATAACATCACTTAACATTTAGATAACAGTCTTCAGCAGTGGATCTCAAAGTGCTTTACAAAAATATGGGTAAATATTATTTCCATTTTACAGATAGGGAAACTAAGGTTATATGATTTACTGAAGTCCACAAAGCATAGCAATGACAGAACTGGAATATAACCCAAGTTTCCTGACTCCTAGTGCAGCATGATACCCAGAGAGCTGCAGAGCACTTTATACACTATCTTTTCAGTATGTAAACGTGATTCTGCTCTGAAAATGACTGTAAAAATGGCAGCTACTTACTCAACAAGGCTGGTCTGTGTACATATTCAGAGTCATACCCATTCATTTTAGTGACTACAATATGTTTTCAGTGATTTTTTTACTCCTCTAGGCCTGCAGGGCCAACTGAAAGCAATGGAGATTCTCTTTCACCTAATGCATCAGCAGCAGAATAGTTTATGTGTCTATCAGCCACACCTGTGAAAGCCCCACTGAATAGTTGCACAAGTGTGACTCCGGGCCTAACTTGGTTTGCAGAACAATTTATTACTAGTCATGAGATGGAGAGAGTCCATTCAAAGCCTAGGCACCATTTTCAGGTCTGACAGTTTAAAAAAAAAAACACATTTCCCCCCCCCCAATACACTGAATATATTTAATCTCATACATTTAACCATTTGTGCAGACCCTTTTCAGAGTAAAACTGCACTTTAAAAAGTTTAGTTTTCTGCTCACTGAGCCAAAATCTTCCAGCAAATAGACTGGTGTAAATCCATATATAATCTAATGACTTCATCTAAAAGTCACTTCAGAGTTACACCAGACAGCAGAATTTGGTTCATTCTGTTTAGGTTGGTTTTATTTACATTATATTGACTATGGAAAAAAAACCCTGAAGAAAGAAATCTTCATTTCCTTGCAACAACCATTTTACTGCCTGTAAAATTACAAAGTAGGTTTAAAATATTTTGAACCCTAATTATTCCCATACATGGACCACACTCAGTAGTAAGTCATCTCATGCCATTAAGTGTTCATTTTACTTTTTATAACTCCCGTGTCAATGAAGACCTCCAGATATCATCCGACTATGTTCATTTGCTTGCCAAATGGCAAGTGCCAATCTAAGAATTAATGTTCTCATGCATAAGCTGTACAGAGTGTTTTCAGCTGTTTCCTACCATTTTCCAATTACCTTTGATGACATTGGACATCAGACTTCCATCTGAATCAAAGCATAGAAGGCAATTTTCTCATTCTAAATATAAGATCTAATACAGTGAGTTTTCTTGAAGGTTTGGTTAAGTATAAGTCAGTACCTCGGTCCAAATCAGTTTTCCCCACAGGGACAGGATGCATAGCCTCCAAACTGCATAGACCATGACAATCCGTGGAGAATTCCACTGCTGACCCTGAGAGCATGCACAGAAATTACCAGCTACTTTCCACAGTGTTTTTCTGGCATCACCACAAACAGGACTAACTCAGGAAAGATGTTGCTACTAATTCCCCATACTACATCCTCTGTATTTCCACTGGGTTGCATGAGGAGTTATGCTGAGCAGAGCAAGCTGTTCCTCAGGCCTTGGCTACACTGGAGAGTTGCAGTGTTGGTGGTGGCTTTACAGCGCTGCAACTTACTCACCGTCCACACTTGCAAGGCACATACAGGGCTGTATCTCCCTGGCTACAGCGCTGCATGTACTCCACCTCTGCCTGGGGAATAACGACTGCAGCGCTGGTGATGCAGCGCTGCTC
>NC_133769.1:86103981-86136274 GCF_003597395.2 Chelonoidis abingdonii
CTCCCACTTTCATCCTCATCAGGTCTAGGGGGGCGCTGTCTCAATGGTGACGATAATTTCTGCTGCGTTCTGCGGCTGCGACCCAACTTGATGCCGAATTCAGCGACAATTGTCAAACAGGCCCTTAGTACAGCTCAAGGGCTGCGGTAAGTTTTTTCCACCTCTAAGTCGCGAACCCAAACCAGCCCCAGAACAAAAGACTTCAGTTTCAACCACGGCCCCCTAACTGCAAGTCACAAAGAGCCCAATTTCCTTAGACACTCCCAGGTCTTCCCTGAGCTATCACCACCCAGCACCACACGTCGCTGGGCGATGAGAATGACTTGTGAAACCAAGAACACCCACAGAAAAGAAAAAGGTTCTTCTCGATCACCAAAGGACCAAAGCCCCAGACCCAGTGTCAATGTAACATCAGATCTTACCCCAAATCAACCTTGGTGCCAATCCTTATAGAATTCTAAAATCTAAAGGTTTATATTCATAAAATGCAAAAAAGATAGAGATGATGAGCTAGAGTTGGCCCTTAAATGACCGACATCAAATTACATACAGTGGTCATGGCAAAGTTCTTAGTTCAGGCCTATAAGCTCTGAGCCACAGCGAACTATATAGCTGTAGCAAGCAGAGTGATGGAGAAACTGCCCAAGTTAAATTCACAGCTCTGTGGATAGTACATCCTGCGGTATACCTATGCGGTCATTCTATCCCTTGCCCTGCAGATTACAGCTATGTAGCAAAGTCCTACCTCCTTGAGGCTAAGAAAGCACAGAGAGTCTGGAAGAGAAAATGGAATGAGGCCTCCACCTTATAGAGGACTTTCCAGGTATGTACAGGACATTCTTTGTTCCTACTGTGGAAAGTTACAGCCAAAAAAATGCCGAGCCCTGAGATCACATGGGCCAGTTCTCCACACCCCTGCGTTGAAGTTCACAAGGCTTATCCGCGCCCTCCTCCAATGGGTCTCACATTGGTACGCCACTATATGGTCCTTACATGCGGCCAGTCAAGCAGAGCTAAGCGCAAAGCTTTTTGAGCGACACCAGTTGCTGAGACTTTTCCAGAAGTAACATCAGAACAAGTGTAAATATACAGACAGCATACAGCCAATTATTCATAACATTTTCAACTACCAAAAATACAGACATACAGACAAATTACAATCATAACCACAACCCATTACCTGGTCTAGCACACCTTAGTATGGACCCCCTTTGTACAAGGATTTCGGTGCCACTACGAGCGACTTGGTTGCCAACCCACTGTTTCTATATTCGGGCTGCCCCAGTTAGTATATCAATAACGCTCACACCCCCAAACGGCCCAAAAGTTGATGCAGGAAAGGGATGTCACGACATTGCCTGACTGCATCCCAAAAGCTCACCCATCCCTGTAGCGTCTTGTCTCTTGCCCCTACAGCCAAGTGATTGCCGGTTAGAAGCCATATCAGTGGTTAAACAGAAATGTTACCAAAGTCCTATGCTTCAATAACATTGATTGAATCTTTTTTACAACCTCGATGGCAAACTGAGTTAGGATTCCTGTATGCTTTACCTCGATCTGCAAGAGCTAAAGGACACAGCTATTTATCTATACTAGCCTCTGGCAAATGTTTGGCCAACCTCCCAACTAACATGCAAGTCGATGTGTATGCCCTATTAATGTTGTTACATAGCTACAACTAGCGAATCTTGCCATTTAGCCCCAATGGCCATAGCAATATGGTGGTGCGCCTCAGCTTTCCCTTTTACCACACAGTCTCATCAGGTCTGGCAATGTCTTTTCCCCCTGTAAAAGTTTCAATATGTTTACAGCGATTTAACTGTGAAACATTAGCCATAAGCAAGCCATTATCTTAGAACAAAGTTTGTTCTCATGTGCGGTTTGGGTTGGATGCTATTCACACGTCAAGGCGACTCTTCCATAAGGGACTGGACACATTGTTACATTCTTACAATTCTTAAACAGCAACACATTATGGCACTTAACAAAAATTACCATTAGCACAACAACAATTTTATTGCAAGCTGCTCAATTTACAATCCATGTTGGTCAATGCCAGACCCTTGCGATTAATACCACGGAGTGGGCCATTTTAGAGTTTTAACCTGTGCTTTCCCTTTGCAAAATTCAGTTTTCTTGTTTCTATCTGCCAGGATTAAACCACGATTTTCGTTGCCTTACTCAAATTCACTGGCGGATGGCGGTCGCGCCTCTTGTTAGCGTAACAGCTCTTAGCCAAGTCTTTCTTTCTCCTGCCATGAGGTGATTTGATCAACACAGACACTAGCTTTATTTCAGCCTGCTGCCCATGACAAGCCATGGACTCTGCTTTTACCAGAGATACCACACAAATCCAAAGCGCGTTTGTTTTTGATGTGGTGAGAGTTTTGTTTCCCTTCCCTCATCGTCAAGTGCTTAGACATAAAACCGGTTTAGCCCTCGTGAAACACAGTAACCCCATTTCTCCTCAGACCCTGAAGCACAGACCTGTCACTTTACAGGAATTAGCATGGAGACAGTCCTGTCCCAACATCACTGTCTTGCCCAACAACGCCTGCCACACACAGCCACGGAGTTATAGGCTGCCATCAACTTCTTAACAGCTTTATCATAGCTCCATCTGCGAGACCTCTTAGCTACCCCCACTGGATCTTTCAAAAGCCAGAAATCATTGGATCCCCATAACAACAGAAAATCGTTGGCCTGTGAGGACTAAAATGCCCTGTGATTAAAATCACTTTTCACACCCTTTAGTTGCTGCTAAACTGCTTGCAAAGGGCCTACCATGAGCGATTCCCCTTTCCCTTATGAGATTCTCTAAGCAGCAGTCCATCCTTCTGCAGAAATTTCTGCCTTCCCTATGCCATTCACCTAGCCTTGCTCTAAAGGAACACTTCCCGATCCACAACAGCTGCCTTCATGCGCCCGCTCTTACCTTACATTCAATATCACCTTTGGCCCCGCATCAAGGCAGATTCCTTACACAATTCCCTTTCAGGCCCACCTCTATAGACTCTTAGTAACAGGTTTGAGCATTCTCCTTCCCCTTGGCCATGCAACAAGCCCTTCAGGAATCTTTTCCTTCTTGCGGACAAGTTGTCAGATACGGTAACCACAATAACTCACTTTGCTTCCTTTGCCTGTGCACAGGGCTATCACCGCTGCCTCAGACAGAGCCTGCTACACCCTGTTCCAACCACACGATGATTAGCAACTGGCAACTACAAGCACCAGAATTGTTCTGCCGTTCTCTGCGGACGTTTGCTAAGACGCCTGTAACTGGTGCGCACCCAGTAGTTACAGAGCTGCTACCATTCTCCCAGCAGGACACAGACTTAGCCCGACCCCCCCCCCCAATTCCCTCCCTGCCCGGCGGCTTTAGCTTGTTTTACAACCAACTCCAAACAACTGCCATCACCCCAACCATCACAGGCCTGCAACGGCACCTTCTTTTAGGTCTGCTCCACAGACACAGAAGCAGACGGAACACATCTCTTCACCAGACACACAGCTTGGGATTTCCTTTCCCTTGTCCCAGCACACAGCGTGCCTGCCGCACAACGACAAACTGCTGGAGACTGAGGCTAACTTCTTCAATTAGGCCAGTAATACCCACCCTGACAGACACAGGCACATTTCCTTCACTGCTCACATTCCCACACAGGAAACAGGCTAGGGATAGGCGACCCTCATTTCTTCCACTCATCCCTGGTCTCCCCAACTGGTAGTCAATTGAAATGACGTGATCCAAGGCCCTGCTGCGACCTCAATGGAATAAAATTGCTTCCGTACGATTCAGCCAATCTAGGTGGCTGGCATTAAGCCTGCCTAGGCGGGCTCATGCCAAAGGCTTTTGCGGAGTACGCAGCACATGTGCGGCCACTTCGCCGGGACAGGGTGAGCGGCGTGGGCTGCGGGGCTCTTGTTTCAGGCGGTATCCTGTGAGGCGTACTTTCGCAAGATTACGAGATTACCGTGTTCAGGTGGTGCGAGCGTTGTGAACGGGAAGCGTGGGTGTACTGAGGGGCGCCGACCGGGAGGATGTCGATTGAGGCGCAGTCAGCGAAGTTTGACCGCGTTGCGGTGTTTCTCGAGTTAGGGTGGGGGTGGCAGCGGCTGGGATCGAGGGGGTGGGCGGGTGGGGGGGGGGGGGGGGGGTCGGGGGAGGGGGTCATAATAGAAATTGCGTCCATCTATCGCCCTTCACAGTTAGGAACATTTGTGAAAGCATCCCAAATGTCTGCCATCCCCAATCCGGTTCTTCTAGCGGATTGATAATGCCCTCCAAACGTGTCATCAAAATGACTCATGTCGACTTTCCCATCAAGGCTGGTTCTCAACCAATCGGTAGCGTCTGGATGCCAGGCTTCCAGACTGCATAGCCATGCTTTCTCCACCGGCAGGCAGCTCTCACTCTCGTGTCTTTGCGAGGTGGGGGGCAAGCTCCACACAGGTCCCTGAAGTGGCTTTCTCTCGAAATTCTGCCAGCCCTATCATATCCGTTCCATGACGATGTCATCCACTACCACTCAGTGCTTGTTTCCCGAGCCCAAAAGCAGCGTTCCATGGTGCTGAGCATTTCCGTGAAAGCCACAAGCAATGTCGTGTCATACGCGTCAGGCGACTCACAATCATCGGACTCCTCATCACTTTGGAGCTTAAGGAATAGCTCAACTGCCAAATGTGATGTGCTGGCGAGACTCGTCAGCATACTCCACAGCAGTTCGGGCTCCATTTCCCACAGAAATCGTGCTGCACAGAAACCGTTGGGAAAGTCATGACGCCAAACGTGGACGGAAAAACAGGGACTGCTGGGATGTAAAACGATGCATCACGGGGCGTTGGGACAGGAAGCAGAATGACCGCACCCTTCCGTCCCCTTCCCACAACCCATGGCACAAAAATGGGACGAGGTGCTCTGTGGGATAGCTGCCCATACTGCACCACTCCCAACAGCTCTGCAAATGCTGCAAATGTGGCCACACTGCAGTGCTGGTAGCTGTCAGTGTGGCCACACTCCAGCGCTTTCCCTACACAGCTGTATGAAGACAGCTGTAACTCCCAGCGCTGCAGACCTCCAAGTGTAGCGAAGGCCTCAGTTTCTTTTATCCATCTAACGTCCCTCCAAACCACAAAGTCACGGGTAGGTGGCGGGGGGTTCACACTAAACAGGCTCCACAAGCTCCCAGGGAGAGGGAAACAGGCAGAGCTGCCTTGTTTCCCTTCTTTTGCTGTTTTCAGGACTTTTAAAATGAACGTTACATGAGAACAATTGCTGAATTCAGAATACTGAGACAAGGACATTTGGAGACGTTTCTCAGAAATTTTAAACTGCTAAAATCCTCTCTTTTTTATACAAAGCTATTTAAAG
Organism: Chelonoidis abingdonii; assembly: GCF_003597395.2. Taxonomy (NCBI): domain Eukaryota; kingdom Metazoa; phylum Chordata; order Testudines; family Testudinidae; genus Chelonoidis; species Chelonoidis abingdonii. The sequence goes on from NC_133769.1 coordinate 86,109,353, forward strand.
TATTGTACTGTTCAATAATTTGAGTAGCCTGAAAGGTTTTGAAATGTTAGCACACTGGTGGATCAACACATTATTTAAAAAGCAAAATCAACTGTAATGAATTGCCCGGAATAATTTCCATTCCAGAGGGTTCTTTTGTTGAAATCATTAGCCATGAGGTCCTGTGCTTCAATTCATACCAAAGCGCTCAGATGGAATTGCTACGTTGTAAATCACTGCAGCTCATCTCTTATTCTATATATTGACCTTGTGTCTGCAGCCCTACATTGGATCCATACTGTCTGCATCTACATCTGGAAAGCAGACTGTGGAGAATCTAATCACTCAAGAATCTACCACCAACAAATCAGAACTAGGATTTCTCTCTGACTTGATTGACATATAGTAACAGTAGATGCAGTCAAACACATACCAAATTCAAGGGGCACAAAGTGGGATTACCCACTGAACTGTGAATGTGTAAAATCAGTTTCACAAGCTACCACTCATGTCCTATTTAACAATTAAATAGCCTGAATATTGCAAACAGAGCTCCACATTCATATACATAGTTTGGAGCAGAAATGTGAAGCCTGAAAGATTCTTAGAGAGTACACTTCAAAAGTGAAATTGTCAGGCTCATTAGTTTAGGAGCCTGAGGCAACATGGCTAATGGGTAAAGGGAAACTGTCAACAGACAAGAATGTGAGGGAGGCAACTCAGAGGTTTTCAAACTGTGGGGTGTGCCTTCTTGGGGTAATGCTTCTGGGGCAGGCACAATGTGATTATCAAGGGGCTCGAGGACCTGGTCTGAAGTAGAACGTTCACACATCCAGACTACTTTCTGTGGAGCTGGATGAGGTAGCACCTCTGCATTGCAGGAGCAGTGGCGTCAGCTGGCATACACTAGAAGGCCTTGTCTACACTGCCACTTTACAGTGCTGCAACTTTCGCGCTCAGGGGAATAAAAAACATTCCCCTGTGCGCAGCAAGTTTCAGTGCTGTGAAGCACCAGTGTAGACACAGCACCAACACAGGGGAAAAAAAATGTGTCCCAATTTTTCACACTCCCAAAGAGGAGGGGGTTATAGTTGCCCATATAAGACAAAGCCCCTAAAACTGGGACATCTGATCACCCTCCCTGCATGTGTTGCTGAGCTGGTGGCAACAGGCTGTGGCATGGGGTCTGGGCAGCAGCATAGAGGAAGCAGCTGGAGCCAGCAAGCAGAGTCACCAGGTGTAGACCGGTAGGGACCTCCACTGACTGAGAGGAGCTGGCTAGGGCTGCAGGAAGGACAGTAGTTTGGGAGAATGAGAGCAATGAGGCTGGAGGGAGCTGAGAAGGGTGTTTGGGCACAGGGCTGGGGAGGAATGGGGAAGGGAAAAAAAGGGGGGGGTCATGCCTAGGCTATGAATCTCTAAAGGTGGGCACAGCAAAAAAAGGATAGGAACCTCTGCTCTCACTTATTCTATTGCAAATACACCCAAAGGACAACATAAAGCAATAGGACATACTCTGCACCAGCCCCCACTGGAGTGTGTGAATGTGGTGGATAGTCAAACACTATCCCAAGAGCTAAAAACAAAGAAACTGCTATTCATTAATGAGGCTTGCATGATGCTTTGCTGTCTCTTATTACCAGGATTAGTTGTCTGGCCTTGACTCATCTCCCAAATCACACTGAGGCCAATTCCTTCAAATTTTTATCACAAGTTTCATATTATTTGGTAGTTTCCTTAAAGCCCCAGAGCTCCTGGGATCATATGATGAGAATCTCAACTCACATTTTAATAAAAGCAAATAAGAAAGCAAGCTTCATCACAATTGCAGAGAAAAATCTTGAAAACATGACCCCCTAAGGTTCAAAAAACAGAAGGCAAATAAAGGTTTGGAAATGTATGGCTTAAAAAATAAATGTTTAAAAAAACCACACTCATTTTGGGTTTGACTTGTGATTTTGAGGTATTTGGGGTGAGCCATACTGAAACAATCATGTTTAGAGTGAGATAATGATGCAGGAGTATGCACCAATCATTCATTTCAGCACATTCTGTATCTCCAGTGTGTAAGAATAAAGTTGGAAGCTTCTCCTTGGTCCACGGCAAGGATTTTAGGGTTCACTACAGTGTCCCTTTAAATAGAAAATACCCTCTTCGCCTCACTGAAAAAGCATTTCAGCTATATCTTTGTCCTTGAACACCGAAGCACGTGTGATACTCACAGGAATAGTCCCATAGGCTTCAATGGGACTCTTCAAGTGAATAAAATTTAGCATGTACATAAATATTTGCAGGGCTAGGCCCAAGATTTTAAGAAGGTATAGTCTCTTGGAAATCTGTCTTCCCTGTATTGCCTCTGTAAACTGATAAAAGATTACTCATAGATGTTGGAATAGATATAAAAGAGGGACAAAGTTCACCAGGACATTTGTGTTGAAAAACCTGTCACAGGATTACATGGATTTGATAAAACGGGAGAAATTTAGGACATACCTATGTATAGATAATGCCCATACCAGAATAAGGCACACTAACCACAAGCAATAAGTCTATTCAGTTAATTGAGTTCCCCTTTCTCTTCAAATTGTCCAGTGAGTTTAACGAATAGTGATTTGAAATTGTTTAGATAAATGGTATTTGCAAATATATTTCCAGCAATTACTCCAAGTATGTGTTATAACTACTGCTTTGAATATGCACTGTTAGTATTCTGTTGTTCATGCTGTGTGAAGTCACCCCTCACATGATTGTTATTGTTCAATGATTAGCTGTCTGCCAAATGCAAAGCTTTCAAGATGGCCACACAAACACCCTGGTGTGAACATTCATGCAAATACATATTTGCCTCAAGTGTTCTTCTTCAGAGTATTTACACAAGCATTTGTTACACTGTTTTCTCACACTTGGAAAGGAACACACAGATACAAATAAAATGCATCAAAAGATCCAAATTCAGACTATTTTCCTGTATTCTTCCAGACCTAGTTCCTTAGAACTTGGCACCAGACTTAGCATTCATTTTAATGTCATCCTGACTCATTTATAAATATTGGTACTGCCATTTCCACTGCACAACCTTGCCTCCTATTTTGAAACTTCGGTACACACTGGCCTTAGTGATTGCTGGCTGGGGAGTGAGTCTGAAAAATGGAATTGCTAAAGGAAGGGAAGGAGTTATGTCTGAGATTTAAAGGAAAAGTGCACTGTAGTGCAAGTTACAATTGTAATTAGAGAAGTTAAATCATTTTGATAGCTTGACTATGATCTGGGACAGGTCTCACCCCTGGAAATTACTAAGTATGGATGATTGTATTTGAACTTTAATAGAAATTAGTCTCTCAGTATAGCTACTCAGTGAATGAAGCCAGCTTCAACTCAAGCTGACGTTTTACTGATGTTTCAGACAAGACTGCTTGATGGGAAGTAGAAAAGTATTTCCTGTGTGGTAAATAGGAAATAAGATCTGCCATGTTGCAAGTAGAATATCTTAGTTTTATTTTCAAGTTAATTTTTAGCTTGATATTAATATAACTTACATTTTTAATGTTTTAAAGAGCTAAGGTGGCAAAACTGCAATTGCCCTTAAAATAAAAGTTTTGATCACATTTGTGTTGGGGTGGGGTTAGGGGGAACTACCCAGTAACCAAACTAGCACCTGTTCCCAATTTATAATTCTTCTGTAAAGTTCACCAATGGGGAAAGATGGATTTTTAATTCTAATGTACAAAGTAGTCATGGAAAGTGTGGGGTGGCTAGCGGGAAGGGGTAGATAAAGGTTTCTCTGCTTGTCTTTTTTACATTAACAAATGCATGACTTGCCGACCCTAGAAACCTCTCTGGTGACTTGAGCGCCAGTGAAATAATGACATCATTATGACCCGAAAGATGGAGAGATGAAACTATTCTAGTCAGATGGTTTAAAATACTTGGTTTTAGACAGATATTACAAACCTCCAATATTGAACGCTTGGGAGGAATGTTGCCTTTAATAAATATTCATTCACTAGGGTATGAGAATACTCAATACACAGTTGTTAATTTCTAGAAAAAATGGAAAAACTAGCTGAACATATTTTTGTACTTTGAAATTAAATGCCTAGACCTCCTACAGCACAAAGTACCAACAGCAACTAAGAATTTTCCTAGTGCAGCTATGAGCAGCTGATACTGTTACTACTCGATGCCCAATCTATTTTTATGTAACTTAAGGAGAAAGTCGTACCCTTTTCTTACCTCACACCCTTAGCAACTTCTCCTTGCCGCAGCCTTGGACTCTGGTAGCGAAAGCCTCACTGTCCCAACCACCCTCCAGTTGTCCACCATTTTGTTAGATGCTGCCACTCCTTGTGTGTACGTAAGGCTGCTCCAAAAACATTAAATGTTATCTCCTTCCCCCACTTTAAATTCCCAGTGGTTAAATGTTTGCTTTTAATAAGCAAATACAATTACTAACACACAAAACAAAGTTGCTCTGGATTCTAGCATGTCTCAGGGGAACTGCAAGGCCAAAGGTTGGCATCAAGTGTCAAATACAACCACCACACCACCTAAAAACCCTTTCAAATGTTATTGTGATAAGCCACGATTAGAAATCAAGTGGCTGACTGCTAGAACTTCAAGATGGAACGGCTGTTCCTTAGGTTTAAAAAACAACAAAAACAAAAACTCCAGAAGTCTCCCCCAACCTAGGACTTGGTCCCTGCAGTGCAGCTTTGATTTATGCTGGATTTCCCTGTCTCTTAAGGGTATCATGAGGCAGTTCTCTCTGAAATTTAATAAAAATGTCTGTTAAAAAAATGTGGTAATTACTCTCCCTATGCTATTGAATTTGAATACCACTTCTGGCCCCATTTGGCCTACAGTACTTTGCTGTCAAGTCACAAACAAGCTTATGACAGAATTACCATGGCAAGACTGATGTCACAAATGCAGCATTATGACTTGGCTTCATTATCTACTAGGCTTCAGTAGAACAGAAGCTAGGAGGGAGTGATGCCCTTGTTCAAACACATTTTCAGTAATTAGCAAATTGATAAAGCAAAGAATTAGCAAAAGGTACAGAAGGTTAGGCTTTAGGGTCTCACAGGCTTAAGTTTCTACTGTGAAAATCCACTGTACAGATAGCACTGATGTGTTAAGAATATTTCAGGTCTGGCCATGTATGGTAAGTCAGCCATTTTACTGTTGACCTACTTTATATCAACAATACATAGTTTGCCACAGCATATTCTCCAACTCCAGCCAAAAGAAATTGTGAAACCATACATTAAAGTGCAGTTTCAAAGCAACGGATGTTAATTATACCCTGCAATTTCTATGTTGAGGAAATTAAGTGTCACTGCTAACTCTTGATACAACATTTACTAAATGTACAAGTCTAAAGTTTGACTTGCTTTTCCAGCCTTTGAAAGCCACTGAATTAGCATCCTGCTTCACAATGTTCACTTTATGCCACACTGGAATGTAAATGTAAAACACATGTAAAAACTTCTGTTACCCCAAGAATAGATGTAAATATACATTCCTTTTTAATCCAAATGTTCTCTCTAGTCCACATATTCCACTCCTTAAATTAAAAACATTTATAAAGTTGAGTCAAATGGCAGCTTTTGCCATATACAAAAACCATTTTCCCTTTAAGTCAATACATGTACTAGAGAAAACTTTGAAAAAACCCAGCGTGCCACTTGATTTAGGAGCGTTCAGCAGTAAACTCAACATAGATGTGCAAAACAGAAGCAATATCACCATTTTGCTGTAAGGAACAGCTTGTTATGCATTAAAACTAAAAAGAGCACAGATTTTAAGTGCATATGTACTCAGTGACCATGTAAAAAAATGGCACCTTCTGTCTCAGCTGTTCAACAATAGCTGCTTAATACAGTGGCAAATGTTCGCTAACTACATCACAGAAATACTAACAGCACTAGGAGTGAACTTGACTCTTTCCACTTTGTACATTAACAGAGCTGTTTAAGTTCCCCTTGCAGTACCCCCTTGCAGTTTCACTGTCTCCAAATTATAGTGCAAGTTACACCTGCACAGTTTCACTGAAGATTAGAAGTGCACAGGTTTAAAAATACCATTTAACTTTCAGAATCATTATGGCTAGTAATGATGCATTATCCAAACCAGCTTCATTTCCAGATCCCAGAAGAATATATAGTGCTGGTAATTAAGATTTTTTTTGCTACTTGTTAACTCAGCCAATTTGATATAGAATCATTGAGGCACAGTAAGTGTGGAAGGACTTCTGAATTGGAATTAATTTGCAAATTGGACACCATTAAATTAGACTTAAATAAAGACTGGGAGTGGATGGACCATTACACAAAGTAAAACTATTTCCCCATGCTTATTATTCCCCCCCTACAGTTCCTCACATCTTGTCAATTGCTGGAAATGGGCCATTTTCATTACCACCGCAAATAGTTCTCTCTCTCCTGCTGCTAATAGCTCACCTTAACTGATCACTCTCCTTAGTGTATGGTAACACCCCTTATTTCAGAGAGAGAGAGAGAGAAATAAAAATAACCTTCCTACTGTATTTTCCACTGCATGCATCCGATGAAGTGGGTTGTAGCCCACAAAAGCTTATGCTCAAATAGATTTGTTAGTCTAAGGTGCCACAAGTACTCCTGTTCTTTTTGCAGATACAGACTAACACAGCTGCTACTCTGAAACCTGTCACATTTTTATAGTAACTTTTTGCTGTAACACTGCACTTTAAGCACCAAGTTATCTACAAACTATGTCAGGCTACATGAGACTTTTGACAAAAAAGTGGTGAGTTGAGGCCTCTCACACAGACAACATGAGGAAAACCCTTATTAAAAAAATCAGTAGAAAATGGAGATTTAAAAAGCAACTACCAAGATTTTTTTTTAAATGGCTGCCTAATATTAAGGCCCCTAAATCACTCTTTAGTTACTTAACTGAGTCTTAACACAAAGACCTCATTTTCTAAATCTTGGTTCAACTACTGAAGAGGGGTATTCAGCTCTGGGTAACAAAGGAAAAATAATTATGTTTATCAGTGCTCCTCTGGCCACTGAACTGCAGCGCTGACAGCTCTGAAAACAGACAGTACAGTTGTCTACAGGGAAGATGGCTAGGAGGTAGAAACTGGGGGGGGGGGGGGGGAGGGAAGGAGTTTCAGCTATGTGGAACTACACAAAAGACGAAGGGGGAGGGAGAAGAGATGCACAAGGCAGGCAGGGTGAGAGGATGCATAAGAACCAGAAATATTGTTATGCCAGGTACACACTACAAGGTACTTGTTATCATGGGGTAAATAATTTCTAACCTTAGTAGATTCTAACCTGCTTAAATATTAAAGCCAGGCAAATAGTTTAACAAAGCTTATGTACAGTGAAACTCACTACCCTCAACACACTGAAACAGAAAAATTATTCAACACTCAGCATGCAAGGCCTCGTAATTTAGCTAGGGTACTCATACAAGCCATCCTGGGATATGCTCTACTCACATTGTCTATTGATATGTTTGTGTTACTGCAACTTAAGCCTGGACAGTTTGTCTTCCTTTGAATGCAAGATGCCATTACAAGTTTAATTTTATCTGCAACATTTGTCCTGTTTGCACTGAAACAAGTTTTAACGGCCTCTTGTAGCCAAGGTTAACTAAAAGCCCTCCAGTATTAAAGCTTCCTATGCTCTTGCTACTGCTCATGTCAATATTTTGACTATAGAAGGCAGTTGTGTTGGATGAACTATAGTGAATAATTCCAGTGGGGGGGGAGGGGGGGCAGAATCAACTTTTCTGAAAGCAGACATTACTAATTGTAGCTGCAGCTATATCTAATTTATGTCATAAATGAAGCAACCCTACCTTAAAAGGATTAAAAGGTTAACCACCTGAGGCAGTATACTCATTCTAAGATAAATGTGTCAGCCTCACAGCTGAAACACTTGTTTGCAAAGCTATGCCTAACTTATGAGCAAGACAAAGATCATGTCTATAATCTGATCATGCTTTCACAATTTGCATAACGAATATCATAAATGCAAGCCATATAGCTAACTTTTCCTCATCCTCTTCTTGCTGGCTGAAGAGAAGCCTGTTTACAGAAGCACCTGCACATTACACCAAGCAGTTCCATTTGCTGCTCTGTGGTGTAAAGATAGCAGGTTTCAGACAAGTTTTTGCCTACCTTAGATTCACAGGAAACCACCTGCAACATTTATATTGCCTCATCTAGTCAGATGTACTACTGCTGTCCACAGAAGTTGAACATAAGTTTGCCTTTGTATTTTAATACTTCACTTCAATCTTCCAAATTTTAAGCAGATGGATCTTTTCAAAATGAATAGAGTGAATTTTACAAGTGTGCGCAAATTTCAGAGATGCAAAATTAAAATTAACAAAGCAGCATTTTAAAGCACATCTGCAATTTCGAAGCTGTGACAAAACTGCAACTGTCAGACTCAAAAGTAAACAAAAGCCTCAAAATCCACTACTTGACCAATAACTTAGGTGACTTAACTGAGGAAAGCCCAAGTATAGTAATGTTGGCACATAATGTTAGATTAATATGTTGGGGAAAAAGGTATTTTAAAGCAATTCTTAGTTTTACTATGATCCGAACTTGCATGTAAAGCTGAGCTTCCAAGACAGAAAGGAGTTTTGTTCTGCTTCACTAATCAGCAACAGTCTATTACAGCAGTGCTGTACTTACAGTCATCAACAAACAGGAAGGCCTAGATTTGGGCTGTCGGCCCTGCACTGAAATCTATTAAACCATGACTAAAATATTGTGGTTAAACAGATATGACTACATGTAAATTAAAGTCATCAGCAAGGTTTGTCATAAGCGGAAAGTCTCCAATTAATTTAACTTCTTTTGACAATAAGTTTAGATCAGAGTAATGATTCTGCCATGCACTTGCTTATCAGTTACAACTTTATGTAAGAAGTGAGACATAACTGGAAGGGACTGAGTTGTGTAGGCATTTTGTTCCATGCTCACAAAACAATGTGCACATTGGATCATGGCTCTGAAAATCATCATCAATATTTTAATAAATGGCAGTAAAGTAGTATAACTTCTCAAGTGTAACTAACCCTTGCAAGATTTTGCCTTTAGTGAGGTGCTTAATTGAACCATCTAACCATTCATTACTTGGAATATGCAATATGGGCATATCAATTTAGTATCCACCACCTTTTTAAATCTGGGAAAGAAAAAAATCACATACCTTTAGTTTGCTGAATCCCATACTCATTTATAAGTGGAAATCTTGCTTGCATCTGAAGAAAGTGAAAGGGAACCAACCTTTCTGTCAAGTAGTTAACCTGCTCTTAAGGCTATGGGACGTGTATCCCAGGAACAGCTAATAGAGCAAGGAATCCATCGGGAAGAATTGAGAACTTTTTTTCAAAGGTAGATCAAAATGGACACTTAAGTTAGCTATATCCTCACTTCATCAGGAAATCATGTAAACTTTAATCCTCTGGATTTATTCCAGTCATCTTTGGTGGGTATTATTTGTCCCTTTTCCTCATAGCCTGGAATTATTGGCCCTGAAGTTATTTCCATATTAGGACTGATTTTTAAAGAAGGTATTAACATGACATGTTAAAATACTGTGTTTCCCTAGACTTCCCAAATCGTTTGTACACAAGTGATCTTCATTAATCCATGGTTGTATCAAGTGTTTCCCCAACACTGTGCCATTGATGTTCTTATCCTTTAGGGTGCAGTACCTATTTTACATCTACTGGGAGGATAAATCATTTGCCTGATCCTATATAATCACGACAAGAGATTAATTAAAATGCCAAGATAGGAAACAATTTATTATAGAGAAGAAAAATTTCTCATCCAAAATATAGAAATCTGTACAACTTTGCCACAATCAATATACATGAACTGTACAAATTTACACCAGTTCATAATTTACCAAATAAAAGATGACTAACAAAGTTCACAAAATAGATGGTGGTTTGTGGAAAAGACTTTTACCCAATAGGTACATACAAGGAAATTACAAACCAGACCTCCACTTTCTAAAAATAAGAAGTTTACTCAGTCTTAGAAAACTACAAGCTAGCAAATGTACAGATAGCTGGCTGGTGCTAACACCACAGTTCAGACAGTGTCTTTATATGGTCTTTTTTTAGAGCCTGTTGCCATGGCAGATTCTGGTCACCTGTTACTTTCAAAGGCCAATACACAAGATGAAGACTGACCATTTTCCCAGGTCATGCTTACCAGTTTGTTTTATGTACATTTTATACATATTGTAAGTGCTAGGTAAAAGTCAGAAAATTTCCAGTATTATCTTTATAACAAGTCTTGTTACTCAGCTGCCAAAAATGTAACAATTTGTAAGTGTAATAGTGCAAATTTACTCTGCAAGACCAACTGCAGAGTGTAAATTCATAAATACAGATTTGGATTGAAATAATTTGTGTAAAAATTAAGTAAGATGTCTGGGAGAAACTGAAACCTTCCTTGGACCTCTTCACTCCCTAGCAAATAGAGTGATCATTCTGACTCACAGGCTGTTAAATCACTGAAAAGGTACTGTCCAAACTACGGCACTGTCACTTGAAAGTTTACCACTCTATTGTGTGCCTGATCTTCACAGCTGTGACATGGTTTAAATTCCATAATCCATCCCCAGAGGAGCCCACCCAAAGTAAAAACCAATTTTATCCATCCATTTTAGGGTGATTCATCCATAGACTATATCTTAACCTGATACAGTCATCATATTGTAGTTTTTGGAAGGGCTTGTTCTGCCCAAGAGAAGTTCCTCCTTACAGCTTATTCTGCTGTCTACCATTTGCATGTTGGTGTTATTTTGGCTACCTCCTGCTGGTGCAGCTTCATACAGCACACAGATCGAGCCATCCTCTCCGATACGATAGGAGACTTCATAGGGGTCAACCCATAGAGTGAGTTCACTTGGAAGAAGCCGGAACAGTTCCTGACTGCTCAGTCCAATCCGTTGTGCTGCTTGTCCAATCAGAGGATCCATTTTATGGTTGATCCGGATACAACGGTAACCTGATCCCTTGCATGGCTTTTCTGGGAACCAGTGATGTTTATAATGCTCTACAGAATAAGAGAAAAAGATTGTGCTGCTTAGCTCTAGATAAGAGTCAGAAAGATGTACTATGATTGTCATGTACTCCAATTTTTTTTTTTTTTACCCATTTCACTATTGACATTAGAGAATTTTTATTTTTCCAGCTCAACAAATGAATAACATAATAAACTGTAAACCTGAAAAAGAATGAAAAAACTCGAGAAGCTCAAATATTTTTGGAGGCAATTTACACTCCTTACTGTGATCTCATGGGGCAAGTATTTTTCATGAGTTAACTGCCATTCAGTCATTACTTTTACTCAACACATTTTTTAAAAATTATTCAAATAATATAGGTGCATGTTACATGGAGTAAAAGCATGACATTACAAAACCATAGTATCAAGCTGGTTGTGTGTGAAGCATTAAGGAGTTTCAGATACCCCAGATTTACAAATATTCTCAACTTTTGGAGGAAAGCAGCAGAGAATCCTGTGGCACCTTATAGACTAAGAGACATTTTGGATCATGAGGTTTTCTGGGTGAATACCCACTTCGTCAGATGAATGAGAAATTTCATTTTTGGAGGAAAAATACTCTTAACATCTTGAAACATTTCAGTGTTATTTTCCTATTGCAAGTACTGCCAATGAAACTATAACAGGCAAAAGCAGACTAGCAATGTTTACTGACAATTTAAAATAAAGACCTTATGTATTTTTAATGTTCATCTTAGTGCATACCTCTCTACTACCTTTCTATATCACTTGTCCTAGGGCTAAATTCTTATACCTCTACTCACCACAGTTACCCAAGTAGCAGGGTAAGGCCACTGAAATATAATCAACAAGACTATTAGAACTTGGCTCTTGGATCAGAAACTGTATAGGGAAGAAACCAGATTTTCCTATGTGGTTGTATAGCATCTAGGACAAAGGACCCTCACTGGTGCCTTTGAAGGGTACCCCTATAGAAAGTTTTCTATAGTGCATTTTCAGGAAAATAGGTCCTGAAGGAACCTTACTCCCATTTATGTAATATTGTCAGATATAAAAACAATTTTAATACACTTTACACTTGAAACTGGATGTGGTTTTCAGTACCTCACAAACTGCTGATTTCAGAGACTTATCCGTCTGTGTCTAAACAGATTTTTGTGAAACTTAAGAGGCTTCAATTTAAATCCCTCTCCCTTCTCCACCACCTTTAAAGCAGCCAGGAAAAGACCTTGATTTTCCTTATTTAAAAACTATATTACTGTATTATAATACTAGCAACCAAAACAAGATACATGATGTTGGTCGACTACATTATCAAATATTGTGGCTTTTTAAAAAGCCTTTCTGTTTCAGCCAAACTCATGCACTGTATAAAACTGCCGAGCTTGAAAATGCTAGAGGGGTTTCTTCCCAGAAGCCAGGGGTGTGTCTTTGTCTCACTCCAAAGATACAAATTAGAGGCCTGGTTTAGGAACTGGAAAGTGACAAAGAGCACGGGCTTAAAGGCGGCTGTGGTAGGTACTGGGAAAGCAGAACTGGGATTGTAAAAACACCTGGGGGCAAACTGAGCTTCTGGGATGGGGGAATAAAGGGATCCAGGGTGGGCCAACAGCTGAGGTGGAAGAAGGGATCCCCTGTTGGGAGCCATCCCGGAGGGGCACTGCCCCCCCCCCCCCAACAGCTGAGGTGGGGGAAAGGATCCCGTGTCGGGAGCCATCCCGGAGGGAGGAACTGCCCCCCCAGACAAGTATTGGGGTGACTCCCATGGGTCCCAGTGTCCAGCTACCACTTCCCGGGGTGGGGGGGGAGGAGGGCGTTGAGTGACTCCCCCTCACCGCCCAGGCCCGGCGGACGCCGCTAGCGGGCAGCACGGGCGAGGGCGGCTGAAGACGGGGTCCTGCTCGCCAGAGCAGCCCCGGGCCGCGCGGCGCCGCCCCTCACCTGCCAGCAGCTCCTGTAGGCTCTGGCTGAAAGTCTGCAGCTGCCGCTCGTTCATCAGCCCCTTGGTGCGCAGGAACTTGGAGATGAAGCCCACGGCCGCGGCGATCTCGCGTATCATGCTGGCCCGGGTGTACAGGGCGGGATGCATGGGGGCGGCGGCGCGGCTCTAACGCGGGGACAAGAGAGCAGCGCACCCCAGCTCACATCCCGGGGCGGGCGGGGGCCTCCTCCTCAGACAGGGGGGCGGCAGCAAGACCAGCGGAGGCGACACGAGGAAAACAGCGAGCATCTCCTGCTGCGAGGACCGAGGAGAGCAGCATCCGCGCGTCGCCTCTTATAGCCGCCGCGGGACGGAAATGGCGTCGGGGCCGGGCGGGGCCGGGAACCCACAGCCACCAATCCCGCGATCGCACCATTGTGACGAGAGTTCGGGAGGGCGGGGTGCGGAGTGGGGTGACGTAATCTGATTGTAAACAAATCAAGCTTGGGACGCGAGAGGTGCTGGGAGGCGGCAGCTGCCTGGGAAGAGAGCGTCTGGCGGTGAGAGCAGCGGGGCAGCTGCAGCCTGGGGGAAGGGCCTGTGCAAGACGTAAACGATTTGTATATATAAGCTACAGCTCAACAAAATACGGGCATAGATATGTCAGGACTTGTACTTCGAGAGAAGGGGTTAGGAAGCAAGAATAAATGTAGCTGAGCATGCACATTTGTGTGTACATGTGTATAAATAATGGTGTATACAAAGTGAGAACTATCCACACACACAGTACTATGTCTACAGAGTCAAGTATCAGAGGGATAGCCTTGTTAGTCTGGATCTGTAAAAGCAGCAAAGAGTCCTGTGGCACTTTATAGACTTACAGACGTTTTGGAGCAGGAGCTTTCGTGGGTGAAGTGGGTATTCACCCACAAAAGCTCATGCTCCAAAACGTCTGTTAGGCTATAAGGTGCCACAGGACTCTTTGCTGCTATGTCTACAGACAGGCTTATACCAATCGAGTATAAATATACCTACAAGGAAAATCCTTTGTCCACAGACAATAAAGAATTCATACATAGAGAGCGCAATATCTGTATATAGCTCTGTATCTAGTAAGAGAAATATCTGCCTACACACATAACACTACAGATTCACTACTTGTATGCAAACAAATATCTGTACATATAGAGAATATATATGTAAATAGATACAATCTCTGTATACACGTATGCACAGATATGCAGCTATGGTAATACATATGGACTCTACATTATCTGTGTGTATGTAGTTCTCTATTAATACATTCATATGTAGCAATGGAAATATCTACCGAGGCAATATAGATTCAATACATGTACCCAAAGAGGTGTTTGCATATATACCGATAATGTACATCCATCTAGAGAGAGAAACATCTGTTTGCGCAGACACATAAGCATATATTTAAGATATGTACAGAGAGAGGTGTGTATTTAGAAAGTGAACAAATATACACCGCAAGTTAAAAATATATGCATGTACACACACCCTTGAACTGTGGCCATGTTTATTGGTTATATGTCCCTGTGTTGTGATAATTAATAATGGTTGGTGTGGCTTTTCTAGTTTACATTGTATGCACAAAACTATATATAGTACAAAACTATGTAAATTAGCTTGGGTGTAAGACTGCAAATTGCTGCTGTCAGATTCTATAATGTTTAGGAAAAGCTGTGTGAGTGAGTGAACTATGTTGTAAGGCTTAGTAGTAATAGTATGTAGAAAATACACAATTTATGTCTGCATATGTGTGTTTTGTATTATATTTATGGTCAGAGTTAAGGCTTCTTATTGTTTCTTTAGGATAGGGGTTGGCAACCTTTCAAAAACGATGTGCCACGTCTTCATTTATTCACTCCAATTTAAGGTTTCGTGTGCCAGTAATACATGTTAATGTTTTTAGAAGGTCTCTTTCTGTAAGATTATAATATATAACTAAACTGTTGTTGTATGTAAAGTAAATAAGGTTTTTAAAATGTTTCAGATGCTTCATTTAAAATTAAATTAAAATGCAGAGCTCTCCGAACCTGTGGCCAGGACCCAGGCAGTGTGAGTGCCACTGAAAATCAGCTTGTGTGCTGCCTTTGGCACGCGTGCCATAGGTTGCCTACCCCTGCTTTAGGATGAGACCAGAAATATGTTGGCTGTGGGTGTGTCAAGGTTTTTTCCTCCACTTTGAACTTTAGAGTACAAACGTGGGGAACCTGCATGGACCCTTCTAAGCTTAATTCCTAGCTTAGATCTGGTAACGCTGCCACCAGCCAAAAATATAGTGTTTGGCACACTTCCTGTTCCCCCAAAACCTTCCCTGGGGGAACACAAATCCAAACTCCTTGGATCTGAACACAAGGAGAAATTAACCTTCCCCACCACCAATCCCTGGTGAATTCAGACTCAGTCCCTTGGATTTTAAAACAAGGAAAAAATCAATCAGGTTCTTAAAAAAGAAAGCTTTTAATTAAAGAAAGAAAAAGTAAAAATTATCTCTGTAAAATCAGGATGGAAAATGCTTTACAGGGTATTCAGATTCATATAGACTAGAGGGACCTCCCCCCCCCAGCCTTAGATTCAAAGTTACAGCAAACGGACGTAAAAATCTTTCCAGCAAAAGAAAAAAGCATTTACAAGTTGAAAGAAAACAAACATAAGACTAATCTGCCTTGCCTGGCTGTACTTACAATTTTGAAACATGAAAGACTGATCCAGAAAGATTTGGAGAGTCTGGTTGTACGTCTGGTCCCTCTTTGTCCCAAGAGCGAACAACGAACAAAACAAACAACACAAACAAACACTTCCCTCCACCAAGATTTGAAAGTATTTTGTGCCCCCATTGGTCCTCTGGTAAGGTATCAGCCAGGTTTACTGAGCTTCTTAACCCTTTACAGGTAAAAGAGACATTAACCCTTAACTATCTGTTTATGACAGGGTGGTACAAGAAAGGTAGTTGAGATAGAAAGGGGAACTAGTTAGTGTAGTATAGACAGGCAATTGAATGACTTAAATATTTATTTTGTGCTTTTTCCAGTTTGTGCTGGACCATTGGAGGAATATGCAGTCTAGCAACCTGAAACCAAAATTAATTTTATTTTGTTTGGATTTCCCAGCTTTTTAAACAAACATGTACCAGTGCCAATATTTATTCACATTTATAGCTGTTAAGGTTGATATGGATTATCTCTGATTGATTGCTTTCTTGCAGAGGCCCAACAAACTCTCACCCCAGTGTCTCCCACAGCCCCTCTTCTGGCCCCTGAAGAAATACACTCTTCCTTAAGTCCCCAGTTCTCTACCCACACATCTGGACTATTATTTCATAGAGTAGTGGCATTCCCAAGCACCTAGGAACCCTGGGCATGACCCAGGACACTATTGTGCTAGGCGCTGTACAAACACAGAAGAAAATGATGGTTTCCTGCCCCAAAGAGGTTGTAATCTTATAAGGAAGGAGACAATTGATGGAAACAAGCAGACAAAGGAGTACAGGGAAACAATGAGACAATACTGGTCGGTATGAGAGGCAGTGGTCTCAGCATAACAGTTCTCAATTTTTTTTGTAGGCATCATGGCAAAGGAGAGTTTCAAGGAAAGTTTTGAAAGCGGATAATGAGGTGGCTGTGCAGTGTTAATGGGGAGCTCCTCCCAAGCATGTGGGGCAGCACAAGGGATATTATGAAGGTGCTTGTTTGAAAATTTAACAGGTGAATGATGGTGGCTTGCATCACTGGCCAGCCAGAGATGGAGGTCAACATTTCTGTGCTCTACCACCCTGCACAGCCCTCCGGACACTCACATCGCACTATGATATGCTTTCCCCACTTATCTTTGTTCTCAACAGTACCCACTGCTTCCATGTCCTTTTTTTTTAAAAAAACAAGAGGGAAAGGGATATTGACATGTTTTAGTCACAGCTGAAGTGACCCAGGAAGGATAAGGGCCTGGGGCCTTTGCATATTGGGCCTCCCTCCTTCCTGGGGCAGAGAGGGAGGAGTTGAAAGAGGGAGAGTAGCTCCAAATGGCTCTCCAGCCTACCAGAGATGGCAGTTTTGTTAAGATCAGAAGATTTGATAAGTTTTGGATACATAGTTTAGTTTCCTTGTTGATGTGGTAGTTTTAAGGCCCCTAATCAATTGCAGTCACTGCCACTAGTACTTACAGCTTTTTTGCTGCCTCAAGTGGCAAAGTGGGGGGAAAAAAAAAGATAAAGCCCCGATCGGCCGCACTGCCGCTTCATTCTTCTGTGGCAATTCAGTGGTGGGTCCTTCGCTCCGAGGGACCCACTGCTGAATTGCCGCCAAAGACCCGAAGACCCAGGCATGCCTCCCCTTTTCATTGGCCACCCCAAGCACCTGCTTCCTTCACTGGTGCCTGGAGCCGGCCTTGATTGCCAAGTATTCAATAATAATGAGTCAGCCCTCCCTCTCCTCCCTAAATATGAGATTAGCTTAAAAATCATGATTAAAAAAAAAAGAATTTGGGTTCTTTCTAGGATTGCCAACTTTCTGCAAGCACAAAAATGAACACCCTTGCCCCTTCCCTGCCCCACCCTTTCTCTGAGGCCACACTCTCTGCTCAGGGGATCAGGGCAAGAGGTTGGGGTGCAGGGGATGAGGGCTCCAGCTGGGGATGTGGACTTAGGGGTGGGGCTGGAGATGAGGGGTTTGGGGTGTAGGAGGGTGTTCTGGGCTGAGACTGAGGGGTTCTGAGGGTGGGAGGGGGATCAGAGCTAGAAACCTCCCCATTTTAATTATAGAAATTTTTTTTGCATCGAAATTGCCCATTTTTAATCCTTGCCCCCCGGAGAAACTTTGAAATTCAGACTGTTTCCACCATCTCTAGTATATATAAAAATAGACATACGTAGAGATAATGAACTGAGGTATATGTGCATACACAGCAAATCCATTCATCAAGAATGACTTCTTAGGTGGACTCTACTTACACAGAACTGCAGAGTGAACTCATTTGTCAAAGTGCTTGACATTTGACCATACATAGGGTTGGTATCTATGTCACAGCCCTAGTCTGCTGCCTCTGTACTCATAGTAGCGGTTTGCTGTATTACCTTTGCTGCGAGCTAATTGGAAAGTCTGTAGATCTTTGGGAATCTGCGGCACTACTTCCTTTTCCTGCTCCTTTTTCAACTGTCTCCTTCTTCCTTAGAAGATCCAGACGCAAAGACTTCAGCAGGGGAGACATTTGGCATAGTCAGGCTGCAAGCCAGTGACTCAGCTGTGATGGCAGGATACTGTTCCTCCTGTGTGATCATCTGTAACTTGGGAGGGTTTCTCAGTTCTGCATCAATAAATTGGACCATACTTTGGATGAGGAGGGTAAAAATAAATATTGAACAGCCAGCCCATTCGCTAAGTACAGTCCACCTTGTGTACTGACTGAGATAGGGGTCCAATAGGAAAACAGTGCATAACCCTGTAATTAAGGACTGTATCCTAATGCATACAAACAAGTGGGATGAATTAAGATTGTCTAGTCAACCCTAATTCTGACATTTCTAACTTTTGAGTACATGACTTTGCAACATTCTTTTCATGTTGTTTTGGTAGGAACTGACTCTCCCCTATCGGTCTGGGGACTGCCTTGCTCATTGTGGGTTCTACCATCATAGAAATAAGTAATACAATGTGACTACTTTTAGCTAGGTGATAAAACCTATGTCACCTAAATATTGCAAAGCCTGTCTGCCTACCCGGGCCTTTCGGATGAAGGCCAAGATTGTAGAGCTGAAAATAGATTAATTAGAATAATGTGATTTTATTGTTATGGGTCTAGAGTCTTTGGATTAATGTATGTCTGTTTAAGGAAATAAATAAGAGGCATGTATCATTTTTTTTACAAGTGATTTTTTGTTTAGGAAATACTTCCCACCTATACAAGGAAGTGCTATTGTGTAACTGTTTTTATGCAGTATCTTGTTAAAACCTTTCAGAGTAGTGAACAATTAAGGATATTCTCTCTATATTACACTTGTGTCTATGATTTTTATTGTATTTGGCATTGACCTCATAATGAAACAGAAGTTGAAAAATCATTGGTGATTGTTAATGAAGAATTGCATTTATTCCTGAGATTGATGAAAGGGTGCCTTTTCTGAGAGGTACCGTGTGCTACATGTAAGAAACAATATACGTTAGCAATCCATTCTTATTATCGAAAAAGATATTATTAGTGTAGGTTGTGAATATTATAATATTAGTGTTATTAATCAAGCAGTTTTAAACCTATGGCAAGGTCTTATTTCTCCCAAAATAGTATAGCTTGTTTTGCATGATGTGTAAGACATGCACTTTTGAGTTATCTTAATCCTTGCACTAATGAGGAGGCGCAAATGTAATCAGCATCTCTGCAACGAGGTGGAGATGAGGGCTCTTCAGCTTGGGCTATAGGCCTTTCTCTCAACCTAGTATCACACTATGTAATTGTAATTGTTAATCAGTGTTTAGTTTACGTGGGAATAATGGTTGATTGTGTCACCCCAACACGTTCTTCCAAGCTGAAGGAGTCTTGCTTTGAAAGCCTGTGGTAGTCTGAGAGAAACTGAACTAAGTATCAAACTGAAAAATCCCAAATCTCTAGATTAGTGTGTCATGAAGCACCAGATACGGCAAATACTCATATGTTAATCTTATTGAACTTGCATGAGTAAGAGGTTGACGAATAAGCTCTAATAATGTAAAACACATCACTACGTTAACAGAAAGGTGAAGAGAAGGAATGGGAAATTCATGAGCTGCGAGAGAGAAGCTATCAGGACAAGTCAAAACTATTCTGCAAAACTAATTCCATTAGATGGAGCTCATAAAATCATAGGATGACAAATTCTGCTTGCCTTATTTCAAAGTAGTATTTTGCTCCATCAGTAATCATATAGGATATGTCTACACTTGGAGGCAGAGGTGTGATTTTCAGTTTGAGGAGACATACTCGCGCTAGCACTCATCAAGCTAATGCCCTAAAAGAGAGTGCAGCTGTGGCACATGAGTTGTGGGATGAGCTAGCTGCCCGGAGTACATGCCCAGGGTCTGTTTTAGTGCACTGTTTTAGTGCACTGGCATGATGAGAGCTAGCATGAATATATCTCATCAAGTTGCAAAGAGTTCTGTGGTACCTTATAGACTAACAAACGTCTTGGAGCATGAGATGCATCCGACGAAGTGGGTATTCACCCAAGAAAGTTCATGCTCCAATACATCCGTTAGTCTATAAGGTGTCACAGGACTCTTGGCCGCTTTTACAGATCCAGACTAACACGGCTACTCCTCTGATATTTCTCATCAAGTTGTAATCACATCCCCAGGTCCAAATGTAGACATACCCATTGATTTCAAAGAGGCTACTCCTGGAGAAGGGACTGCTCATTGTGAGTAAGAGTGGCAGAATCTGACCGAGAGGGATTAAATTGAAGGTTTCTGCGTTGTTTCTTTGCTTTCTCCATATGCTCAAGAATGGGATGGGAGCATCTACATGTGGCAGCTAAAAGCAGATTCAGAAAAAAATCTAAGATCTGTATATATTTCCAATGGAAAAATAGCAGATGTCTGGAGCAAGTGTGGTAGTTAGATCAAAATTATCTTTGCATTACTGAACTAAAAAAAAAATGGAGAGAGTGGAAAGTAGCGTATGAGCTGCTTATTTTAAAGCTTTGTCATGGATAATAGAGGCTTGTGTGCAACAAATAGTTAGACATAACCATTATCGTTCTTCTTACTCTTTCAGTGTGATTTGTTTTTCACTATACTCAGTTATGAGCAAAATTGAGCAAGAAACGTACAGATAAAAAAGAAATGGTCAGAAACCGCATCCTGCATGGTAATAGAAATTTATTAAGAACATAATTTTAAAGCCACGTTACTGATTATAAAGACATACTTAACCTTTTGTTGTTGCATTCTGCAAATAGCGTATTTTAACTCCTAGGCCTTTATCCTCAGCTGCTCTGGAGCTCCATTTGATGCAGCTGGGAAGAGAGGAGGGCAAAAATGGCCTCATGCTTCTCTGGTTCCCAGAGTTGCAGGGGTCTTTTTGGCCCCCAGCATAACTTCAGAACAGGCCTGAGGGTGATCTAAGCTATCCCAGTTTATCATGGCCTCGTAGGGATTTCCAGAGAAGTGTATTCCTGCTATGTCTCCTTACGACACATCATGCCCCCCCATGTCTGGGGATGGTAGGAAGGGGCAGGCAGGGATATGTTGAGGTCTAAGAGAATACTTCACTGCCCATTTAGAGCAGCTTTAAAGACCCTTTGTCGTGCTGAAGTGGCACTATGGGACATGCCTGAGTAAAGGATTTGATCCTTACTGATTTCAATTGGATTTTTTCTTCAAAAAAGCACTCTAGGATTGATTCATTGATTGTAAGACCAGAAGGAACTATTATGATAATTTAATTTGATATCCCACGTAACATAGGACATAGAACCTCACCCAGTAATTTCTGCATCAAGACCTTAACTTGTGTTTGAGCTATAGCATATCTTTTAGAAAGCCATCCAGTCTTGATGTATGGAGAATCCACCATGTCTATACGTATCTTGATATATTGGTCCAGTGGCTTGGATCCTTGCTTTTTTGCAATATTTTTAAATATTATTTTCCTGTCTTTGCCTCAAGGGTGTAAAAATAAAATAAAAAAATCTAAAGAATTGAACTTTACTGTCATCATTACTCAAGGAAAATATAGTTTTCCGTATCTGAACTAAATGTTAGGACCACAGAATGCTAGAATTCAGAATCCAGCAAATATCAGGACTCTGCAACTCATTTGTGTAACCGGCCTTTCCGGTTAGAAGTGAGAAGTTAGAGTTAGAAAGTGAGCTTTACCATGTTGTAAAAATGGCAAGACAGACAATTTCTGGAACTCCTTTGGATCTAGAAGAGATCTTCTGTTTAATTTTGTGGTGTGTCAGGAAAGTCCTTGAGCCAATTCTACTGTGCTTGTGGATTTGGAGACGGGCCTGATTTGCACAAGGTGGCTGCTTGGTGCCTGACTTTCTAAAAGTGCTCAGTCCACACCCTCTGAACATTAGTTCCCTTTAAAGGCATTTCAAAATAAACACCCAAATATTGAGACACCTAGAATCAGTAGTCACTCTTGAAATTTTAAGCCCAGGTGTGCCACAAAGAAGTATAAAGAGCCCTTACTAATCGAGACAGGAGTGTATAGCATACATACACCTGACTCCCAAAAATATGCCAAGTGTGCACTATGACGCATAAGAGATTAAAGAACTTTAGAATAGTCTGTGGACTGTTCATGTAAAAAGAGATTGCAGGATCACAATGACCTCTTTGTACAGAATCCAAGATGTTACATATTGTAATTCACACCTGGGCACTTTTTCTCCTTTCTGAGAAGGACAATGTCATAAATGCAGGTACTTGCTTTGATTTTTTAAAACTTGTAGTATTCCCATGAAAAGAGAAGGCAAAACCTGATTTATTATGGTACCATTTCCCCACAGAAGAGGATGGATAGCTGAATGTTAGTACAAGTGTTCTACACAGGCATGCCTGATAACACTAGAAATAGAAGAATTTAAATACAAACAGAAGCAATATTTTAATTTAATATCACCAAGACTGGGGGAGAGGGGCTTCCCCTCATTGATTTTGGAGAATGCAGGATGAGCACAACTAGAAGACTGAAAACAGAAATCACAACAATGAATATACATGTGAAAAATTAGGCCAATGGTGTCTTTAAATTAATTGGATGTCTCAAACATGCTTGTGATGAAGAATGAGAAAAACAAATCTCTGCTTTTTTAGATGTTCAGTGTTCACTAAGGTAAAAAAAAAAGTGCAGCATTGTGATGTGTGTCTCTTCCCCACACATACACCCCATCAAACAGTGACCAATTTTCTGTTTTGCCTCGGATGTATTTACAGACAGAAGCAAACAAACAAACAAGAAACCCCGACCTGATATGCTGTGTACAATAAAGAGAAGAAATATGACCAGCTGTGTGGGAGGTGACACTTGGTTCTTAGATGTAATGCTGGGTACTCCTCCTCAGGAGCTGCATAAAAGTGTTCTTCTTGGCAGGGAACAGAGTGTTCTGCTTAGCAGGATCTAACATAAAAGCAAAGACAGTAAGCCGCTCTTTTAGAACTAAGCAATACATTAATGCGAGAGCCTGCAGAGGATGAGCCTAACATTTTAGTTCAATGTTCTGCACTTTAACTTGTTTTGTAGTTCTTTAAAAACTGCAAGCAAGTCTTTTTTAAAAAATGAGGCATAATTTGTTGCAACACATTCAATTGGTAAAAGACCCAATTATAAAAAGGTGCATAACCTGTGTCAGTGGTCTTCATGCAATATCCTTGTAGCAGCAGTCCTCCTCATCCCCGAATTCACTCCCCATGAATCCTGCAGAGAGCACTCCATGGGTCAGGGTAATTGCTGAGGGAGCGGAAAGAGACTTGAGGATGGGGTTAGAGAGACACAACTTGTTTCTGGCCCCACATCGCTGAGTTAGTCTGGAGCTATATGGTCTTTTCTGCAGAGCTCTTTCCTCTTCTTGTCCCCTGGGTTTAGTCACAGCCAGCTGCAGTGCCTGGTAGCCAGGCTCTGACAGAGCCATGCTGCCAGGGAACCAGGCAGGATGATGCCAGGAGACAGAGCTAACAAAGAGAAATTTGCTTCTTCCTCATCAGAAAAGGCCTGGGGCCGGCCCCCAAATGTGGTAAATCCCAGGAGATCTGCTGGAGACCATCTTTAGGTTTGGGTGCATGTCCCTCGGCATCTTCCATATGAACAATATGGTATGATGAAACGATGTGGGGGATCATTGTGAGGGTTGCTCACAGATTTTCTCCTAGTGGTTTGCCTCAGGAGGAAATGATCTGGCCCAATATTATGTAATTTACTATGTTGTGTTTAAATGCAGACTCATCAGTTTAACTGAAGAAGACATAGTAATACATGGCTTTTCAGAGAAAACAGGTCTCATTGCAATGCAATGAATTCTCTAGTAAGGGATAATGCTTGGGAACTGAAGTCTATAAATTGTGTATATTTAGATCTGAAGACTCCCCAGTATTTTAAATATAGATCATTTTAAGAATCTCCTGTTTTGCCCATGAAACCCCATTTAAGTCAGCCAGGATGTACGGGTGTAGGGCAAAATTTTCACTTCATTTTGTTATTCCTCTCACAGAATTGATGTATTTCTACATGAATGTAGAAGTTCTCAGATACTAGGGGAGTGGGTATCTTAGAAAAACATTGGATAATAAATAATGGATGAAATCCTGAAACCATGAACTCATAGCCAGACAGAGTGTAATAGGAACTGGTCCATGTTGGGGGTGATAGTGAGTGCCAAGAGGGACTGTTCTTCACCTGTGTTGGCAAGGAGGAAGGAGAAGGACCACAACACCTGGGGTAGCTAGTGTAGGGTGGGTACTAGACAGGAGCAGTCCCTGCACTCCTGGGGGAGGGATAGCTCAGTGGTTTGAGCATTGGCCTGCTAAACCCAGGGTTGTGAGTTCAATCCTTAAGGGGGCCATTTAGGCATCTGAGGCAAAAATCTGTTAGGGGGTTGAACTAGATGACCTCCTGAGGTCCCTTCCAACCCTGATATTCTAAGTGCAAGATGTAGAAAGCTTCATATCTTTTCCCTCTTCCCAGCACACCCCTGCTCAATGACCAATTACAATTTGACTTTCAGTTTGTACTCAGGCAAGACTCCCATTGATTGTAGTGAGACAAATCTTGAGAGGTGATGAGCACTCAACAGCACTCATGGGTTTAAAAGTTCTCAATATCTCTCAAAATTTGGCTCTTTGAAAGTTTAGACTGAGTTGGGCCTTAAAGATTTGTCCCCTGAAGTTCTTATGATCATTTAATGCTAATTTGTAAAGCTCATTTGGTAATGGTTGATTTCATTTCACTTTGAATCCAATAATCTTAAATGACTTCAACTCTGTTTCTAACAATTTGTCCAAAAACCCCACACCAAACCCTTCCATCTCCTTCCATAAATTAGCTACACTGGCTTCAATTTTGCAAACTCCAGGCTGCAGAAATGCCTGCCTTCAGTGAAAGTTTTTGAATTAGGACAATAGGCATTTTATTGCTCTTAATAAAAGTAAATAGAGCAATCTCATATCTGAGAATAACCCCGTAGAAAGATTATCTGTAATAAATACAAATCATTTATCAAGCTTGCATAAAATAAATGTAACCAAATATTGTTCATTAATTTCAAAGACTAGAGATCAAGCATATATTATAGAGGGGGAAAATAATCTCTTTTCTATTTTAATTTTAAGTGAATTAACAGAAAAATAAAAGACAGTGGAGCAGTGCTATTTTGTAAGTGACATGGGTCCTCTCCCAAAAATGTGCATGTGTTTGGGGGCGGGGGAATGGTTAATCACCTTTAAAGAGTTTGTGCCTTTGTTGTAAAATAATCACAAATGAGAATTCTTTTAAAAACAGGCAACCTGTCTATCAAAACATGAAGTCAGCTCATTTTTAGGTGCAAATGTGGACTGCTGGCTGTTATTTATATTTACCAGAGGCAATAGGCCCTATCCTGCTTGCATTGATGTCAATGGGAGTTTTACCACTAATTTCAGTGTGAGTAGTACCAGGCTTAATATATTTTTCACTATGTTGAGTCATTTAGAAGCTTGTTCTCCACCCTGATGTTCACCATACTGATCCTCCTCTCCCGTCCATGCTCCCTCTTCTTCAGTCACACTGTTAACTGAGAAAGCATTATGCCACTGGGACTAAATGGCTCCTCCTTGAGCTATTGCCAATGCTACAGTATGAGATGAGCCATCATGGAAAGAGACAGAGTCAATAGAATTCTCCTCAACAACTGCATCTTCACAGTGACCCTTTAGCATCCAGTTCTCAAAGGTTATGGACTTGGGAATGTAAATCCGCTCCTGCCCTTTAGTTTCCTGGACATTAGAAATTCAGTGGTGTCACTTCAGAGAAAATCAGACATAAAGGCCCAAGAGGAAGTTCCTTTTTCCATGACGTAGCTTTTGTTTCTAGAGTAATCAAGTCCACTATTTCTCATTACATATCTAACTGAGCAAACAGTGGAGAATATCATCCGTAAATATTCATCTGAATTCTAATTAGCCCATACGCCCAACCCCATTGCAGTCACTTTGTGCAAACATCCAACCATTTGATTTTTACCAGTATAGATACTGGCCAAAAACAAAACAAAACAAAAACAGGTTTTCAAACTGTATGCTCAAACATTCAATTAAAGAGAATTTTGAATGGCATATTCATTTGTAAAATAAATAGTTTGCTTTGTGTTGGTTAGTGAAAAAGAGAAATAATATCATTATCACTTATGTCACAATGAACCCAGTGAAAACTGCAAATTGTCAATCTTCTTCACAGACAATTTACAAATAATCTGCAGACCAAGAATTCCAATCTGAAGAAATTTGCCAATTCTTTCAAATAACAAATGTCAGAATTTCACAACGTATTTGTGAGCAATTTGAAAACATAAAAAAGTTCATGGGGGAAAATGTCCATTGTCCAATTCTATTTTCAATTTAAAAATACACAACATTTTAAAGAGTTTTGAGGGAACATTTTGAGGGAACCAGATAAAAACACTAGGAAAAAAACTGTGGTACATTTTGGAGCAAAAAATTGTAACACACTTGAATAAATAATAACATAGATAAGTGAACAGATAACCCTAACCCACCCAGCAATATTGTCAATCTATCCAACTACACACACAGCCCAGAAGAAAAGTCTGTCCTATCTCGGGGACTCTCTTTCTGCCCTGCCACCCCCACCAACATGATACAGTTCTGTGGCGATCTGGAAGCCTACTTTCGCCGTCTGCGACTCAAAGAATACTTCCAGGACAACACTGAACAGTGCACGCTCAGAAAACCCACCCGCAACAATACACAAT
>NC_133769.1:86136431-86220905 GCF_003597395.2 Chelonoidis abingdonii
CAAAGAGGCTCCGATAAAGGAGGTGCTTGTTGTACTACATGAACAGGGTCTATGACTACCAAGAGAAGCGCCAAAGACACACGTCTCCAATACCAAATTCTACAGGCCACTCCCTTCAGAATCCCACTGAGAGAATCAACTCAAATGGGAACTGCACCATCCAGCTACAGGACACTCCACTACACTAACCACCCCCGGTATACAAATCAGCATACCTTAAGCCCCCGAACCAGGGTTATCTATCTACTACACAAGAATCCACAAAGTCCGGAAATTTCCTGAGAATGCCATATCACTCGGGCATCTGGCACTTCTTCACTGAAGGACTGTCTGTGATGATGTCGACTCTCTACTCAGACCCTATGGACCACCACGAACCACAAGCTATCTCCGTGACCACCTACTGATTTTCACTGAGGACACAATTGCAGTTGGTCACCCCAGAAACACCAATCACTAGCACCTGATGTTAGAAGGCTCTCTACCACAAACCATCCACACCACAGATGAAAGACAAAGTGTACAGGAACAGTATCCTGACTATGTTCCACACAGCACAAACTGGGCCTGCTGAGCCGTGCTCTTTATATCACACACCAACTGATTCAAGTTGTTACAATATATATCTCCAGAATCATAGGACTTGCGATGGGGGCACCGAGCCGCCCACAATACGCCAATATTTTTATAGGCTGCACCATGGAACAACGCTGCGCTCAAGCTCTCGTCCAACTACACGCCCTCTACTCTACGCTACGGCCTACATATGGATGACATTCTATCATAGGTATCCTGACCCACTGGGAGGAACGTCTAGAAAATTCCGACCACGATTCAACCAACTTCCACCCCATTCACCTCGAGCCTGGACCAATCTACCACAGGAGGTCCACTTTCTAAACACCACGGTGAAATAAGTGATGGTCATCCCATACACACCACCCATAATATCGAGAACACCGACATCACCCGCTATGCCTACTTCATGCCTCCAGCTTCCATCCTGGGCCACAATCACACGATCCATTGTCTAAGCCAAGCACTGATGTATACAACCGCATCTGCCTCTGACCCCTCAGACAGAGAACCAACACCTACAAAAATCTACCACCAAGCATTCTCAAAACTACAATACCCACACGAGGAATTAGGACAACAGATCAACAGGAGCCAGACGTGTACCCAGAAGCACTCCTACTGCAAGACAAACCCAAGAAAGAAACCAACAAGGACTCCACTGGCCTCACATACAGCCCCCAGCTTAAAACCCCTCCAATGACATCATCAGGGATCTAAACCCATCCTGGACAATGATCCCAAACTTTCACAGGTCTTGAGGTGGCAGGCAATCCTTGCCCACAGACAACTCGCCAACCTGAAACGTATGTTCTCACCAGCAACTGCCACACCGTACCGTATAGTAACTCTAGCTCAGAAACCACTCCATGCACAAACCTCTATGCCAACTCTGCCACATATCTACACCAGCGACACCATCACAGGACCTAACCAGATCAGCCACTCCATACTGGTTCATTCACCTGCACGTTCACCCAAGTTAATATACACCACTCATTAGCCAGCAATGCCCTCTGCTATTGTCATTGGCCAATAACTGGGCAAGTCTCTACGGAAAAGGTAAATGGACACAAATCAGATATCAGGAATGGCAATATACTAAACTTGTAGGAGGCACTTCAACCTCCCTGGCCCATTTATAGCAGACCTTAAGGTGGCCATCCGCAGGCAAAAAAACTTCAGACCAGGACTTCAAAGAGAAGTGCTGAGCTTCAGTTCATCTGCAAATTTGACAACCATCAGCTCTGACGACTAAACAAAGCACTGGAATGGCTTGCCAATTACTTAAGAACCAGTTTCTGTCTCCCTTTGCGTTTTCACACCTAACGCCTTTAGCAGAACAGGGCCCATCTCCCTGATTAACTAACCTACGTTAATTCTCTAGCTTGCTTGCTAGCATAATATATACCTAACACCCTGGAAATTTCCAACTACCTGGTCTGACAAAGTGGGTATTTCACTCATGAAAGCTCACGCTCCAAAACGTCTGTTAGTCTATAAGGTGCCACAGGATTCTCTGCTGCTTTTACAGATCCAGACTAACACGGCTACCCCTCTGATACAGATAACTTATAACTACTAAGAGTACATCACATTTTATAGCTATTTCATCTATAGCTCTCGGAGAACTCTACAGAGTTCAATAACCATTATTATTCCCATTTGACATTTGAGGAAATTAAACCACAGAAAAGTTAAGATCCAGATTTTTAAAAGTGGGCCAGTGATGTTGTTACCCAACTTGTGATTCATTGGGCCAATTTTTCAGAAGCGCAGAGTACCTACAACTCCAACTGAAATCAAAACCACTGGCTACCTCTGAAAATGTTGGCCTAAGTATCACTCAACATGTCAAAGGCAAAAGAGATAATATATTATAGACCTTTTGACTCTCAGTCAGGTGCTCTATCCGTTAAAGGTTCTGTACCCATTAAAGCAGCCCCACAGCAACAGCTGATAGGAAGCCAGCCACTGCTGTAGGGCCAGATTGTACCCAACATAGCGTGGGTGAGTGAGAGAGGTTGCAAGAGCTCCCTTTCCCCTTATGTTTCTGTGCAGGGATGGGATGCAATTAAAGTCCCTGCACTCCAAGGAGCACAGGGACTGCTTCCTCCATGCAAGACACCCCAAAGGAATAGAAGTGGGACTTTGGCTCTCTCTCTAGATCTCCACCCCATTGCAGCTCTTGATGTAAATAGTGTGTAGTCCCAAAGAAGTTCTCAATAGCTCCATATGTGTGTGCAGCTATAGGCAACTCTGGGAACAGAGGAGTATAAAGGTAACTTCTGGTCATTTTTGCCCCCTGCCCTCATGAACTGTGACAAGCAGAGCTCTGGCACAATTGAGGATCTGGGCTACTGACAAGAGTCAGATCCACTTGCTACTGATAATGTAACTGCCTAAGAATATCCGTGATTAGGGTGTCATATATGGATTAAGGTACCTTCTCTGCTATATGTCCCCCTTCTGAGACAGAACACTTTGCCTGTTGACAGGACAAAGCAATGAACTCCATGACCCATTTTTTAAATCTTTGCTTTAAAACAGACCCACAACGACTCTGTTATTCCTTTTTCTGGGAGGGGTTCCCAGGTCTTCATAAAATTCCACTTTTCTCTTTAACATTGAGAAGGCTATATAAGCATGATATCAACCATTTAATGATTTGGGTGCTGGTAAGTATGCCTTCCAAATCATTCATTTTTTCTGCTAAAGTCCTTGCTAAAAGCTGCTTCAGAAGCAAAGTGCTTAGAAACAAACATTTAATGTCATCATCACTACAGTAATTTGAGAGATACGTTATTTTGTTATAATGTTGCTTCTCACAAAAAAGCATGAGTTACCAAATTATTCTTCTTGAAATATGTATGACAGACCGGTAATAACTTTCTCAACAAGCCATTTCATTTTTGCCATTGGCAAGTCTATCCAAAGCAGGATCTAACATTTTTCCTGTCTAGTCAAACTGGACTCCTCTCATATCCCCTCAAGCACTCAGAAATACACCATACACAGTCACAAAACACTGTAGTATTCCTAACACTTGGCTGCTCAAGGCAACAACCTGCTCTGCTGACATAGTAAAACTAGCCCTGATTTTATCATCCAAGATGATTATCAGGTTGCCTTATCTTCTTCAAAAATATATATGTGAATGGTGATTGCAGAGCGAAAAATTCATCCTGTGCATTGAGTGTCATTCTAGCGTAAAGAGATTACGCAAAGGGGTGCTGTGGCAGAGTTACGTTTGTGATGCTCATACCCCTTAATTCCATCAATGGCCCTACCCTAAAGCAACAAAGCTAGCAGGAATAAGCTCCACCATTGCAACAGATAACATAACAGCTAAAAATACCCATGATTAGAGTGACATGCGTACAAATTAAATTAGCTATTCTGTTATAGACACAGGCCAGTCTGCTTGCTGGACAGGACAAAATGATGAACTCCATTACCCATTTTCCCAACCTTTGGTTTAAAGGTCTTAAGTCACAAATAGCTTTGTGTGATTGAAATAGATCAACAGTATACATGTGTGGCCTAGGAAAAAATGAAGGCACCACAATGGATTGATTTAGATGACTTCTGAGACTGCTTTCAGCAAGTATGTCAAACACATTCTGAAGGAATTGCAAGAAGTCATGTAAAGAGTGTCAGTAACGAGAGCCAGCCAACCATACATTTTCCTGCCTAGACAAAGTCATAGCTATTTGAAAAGAAGGAACCTAAGATGAAAATCTTGAACAGGTTAAAAGGAAGGACCAAGAAACAGATTTTGATCCTTCAGAAAATTATATTTTTTGATGAATCATTCTAAAAAAGAAAAATCAGGCAATACTGGAACAGAAAAAACATGTTTCAGAATTAGAAAATGCAAAGGCAATAGCATACTAGGTAAATACGTGGGTAGATAATTCTACACCATGCTGAGTGTGTGCATGCGCGCATGCATGCAGAAATGCATGGAAAAATGTGCCTAATGAAAAGAACATAAAAGTGCACCCAGTGTGAGCTGAACCTGATCTTCATCAAAGATGCTCAGATACTTGTTTACAAGATAGGGAGAAGTCACCAAGCATGCAACAATGTTCATTTAAGGCAAGTGCATGGGTCAAAAGCAGACAGGAATATGGATGAGAGTGGCAAACAGCCATGGGATAGATTGCATCCCAGGAAAGTTGATTAAGCAACAAAGGTGTCAAATTCTCACCTCCCAGTGTGAGAATGTATTTAGTTTACAAGTAGCAGTCTAGCTGCAATCTCCCATCACAAAAGCATAGGTTCTGCTGCATACCGACATGTTTCCGTGGGAGTATTGAACAAGGGAAATAATGGTGAATGAGACAAGACACTGCCACAGAATGCTGCTGGAGCACAAGATGGTGAAAAAGTTCCCAAAGAGCCATGGAACAGAGAGTGAGTGGTTGACAACCAGCTTCACCAGTCATCACCTCACCAAAGCGCCTTGTGTCAGACACCACTTCAAAGCCACAGTAAGGTGAGAAAACAGTACAAAGAGGAAATCTCTCCATAAACATAATGTACTGTAAAGTCTCAGTGCACATGTGAACCCATCCATTTGTCAGCTGCTGGATGTTACTGGGAGAGCTTGTTGTTCTGACATGCTCCTGTGGATTGGGTTCCTGGTCCTGCGATATAAGTAGGCATCTCTGATAGGCTCCTCATGGGAAGTGTCCCACCTCGGGATGTATACACTTACTGACCTCATTAATCTAGTATTTCATGGGCACTGTGCTATTCAGTCTTTCTACTAGCATATTTGAAAGCTGCCTGAGGCTGCTTTAATGTAAACTGCCTAATCTATCTAGGCATTTAGGGTGCACCCTTTGCCGTGGTGTCTGAATACCTTTTTCACTCTATTTTTACACACAAGAGAAGGTAATGTATGGTACAGTGTTGTGAGCTATGAACATGTCCTCTTTGCTATGTGCCGCATGTCTCTGGACCCCCGAAGTGTTGCACAGACACTTCAGCACTGTGCTTCAGCACATTATCTCCACACAATGTCATTCATGAAGGTCACACCATATTTTCTGCTACTTAGTGATTTGTGTGCATTTTGGTCTCAGGTACACCATGTATCGGAAGGGAAGATTGGGCCTAGAGTGCATCTGTAGGATCTTGGCACTTTTGTTCAAAGTGTTTGAACCCTGCAAAGCTGATAACTCTCATGAACTGATTTGGGACCAAACATGATGAACAAATGGGAGGTCAGAAACAAAGAACATATTTCGTTCTGTGTTTGTGCAGCACCTAGCACAATGACGTCCCGGTCCATGACTGGGGCTCCTAAGTATGACCATACAAATAATAAATAATAATATGTGTGGCAATGCATGTTGGAGAAACACAAATCACACAAGCACAGTATATTTTATCCTTTGTCTCCCCCCGCCCCTCCGAGACAATGAAGTTTTTGAGTTCCAACAAGCAGACTGAAAAATGAAACTATAGAGTTGAAAATGCTAAAGGGAGATTAGTACAGCTTCTCTTGCACACATTTATTCACAAATTGATTGCTTTCACTGCAAATGTGGTTTAGTTTGTTGTTTTTTTCCCTCCTTGGATCATTTTTTTCCCACACCAGGTTGGTACTTGCACATCTTTCTTTATGCCACAATCAAAAATAAAAGATGAAAGAGTTTAAAAAGAGGAGTGAATCATATTCCATTGTTACAGTCAGGTATACAGTATGTCAGAGCAAGGCATCGATAACATCTAAATCCATTTGGTATGCAGCTATACTTAGGTGGTCACATACAACACTGACATTTATTCTTCTATATTAGAGAATTATCCAGTATCTAATGTTTATTCATCTTGGCATCTAATATGAAGTATACATGGATAATATGAAAATATCTGGGAGGGGAAGCATATTATGATAATATTTTTCACATTTTTCCACAAGCATGTTTCAAAAACATATTTCATCGTTAAAGTGCAAACATAGGAAATATACTGTGATAGTACAACTTTTTAAAAAAATATTGCATTATATATATTGTTTCCTTTATTTTCTCTTATAGATTTGAACATTTTGGCCTAGAATTGTCAAAAGTCACTGGGGATTTTGAGTGTCCACCATGAGATGCCTTTAAGACGGCTGATTTTCAGAGACTGGGTCTTCAGGCACCTCACAGTGGGCACCAAAAAACAATAGAATTTAACTCAAATGCACATATTTACTGTGAAATATATTTTATGTGCAAAAAGTCTAAGCATCAATGCAACATTGAGGGTGAGAAACAAAGTACTCAAAAGTTAGAAAAACCCAGAAGTTAAGACTGTATGGTCAGCTTTGTCCATCTGTTTTAAAATGTAAGACTGTTTTCTGGTCTCACTTACTGGTGTGAAACTGGAGTTTTAAGTCACTGAAAAGAGTCTTAGAACTAAGCATCCCAGTCTTCTTAAACCACTTACACAGAGACTCATGATATAAAAGAGTAAGGCTGAGACTGAATTTTCAGCCCTGCTTCCCTCTCCCCAGCCTCCAAGTGCTCCTGCACCATGGCCATTATACATGCCCAGGGAAAAAACATAGAAATACCCTCCCTCACAGGCTATGAAAGGCTCTTGAGCAAAATTATTGTTATAACCTTTGATAAAGAGACAAGCAGCATTGTGAGGAAGTAGATATCAGCCCAATGGCAATGGCTAGACTGTATGCAAGGAGCAAAATGCAAGGAGCAGAATTATTGGGACAGCAGCACAGTGTGTTTCTGAACGAGAGACAAAAGGGTAATATTTAGATGGTGGCCTTGCCAGATATGAAGGTCTAAGAAATTTATTTAAATTGTTTTATGACAACAAGTTGTCATCCTGGGGTCCTACGAATTATGAATATATTGTAAATCGGGCTTTGCCTCCAAACCACGAAGGCTTCAAAATCGGGAGGGAAGAGTTGCAACAGGATGGGTACTTACCAACAACAACTCATTATCTCTGAGCATATTGCCTTCAAAGAGCTCTTGAATCTGCAGCGAGAGCAGATACTGATTTGGGGAGTGTAGTGCTTCAGTTACTGTTCAGCTTTGGTACTTCTCCACTCCCCTCTTCTAGATGCCCACAGTGGGGCTCTGTGGAGGCAGCATCAGGAAAGAGAATTAGGATTATTTACCAATAATAACTCAAATGTATTCGAGCTACACATTCTGTCTCTCTGTCTCTATCTTTTCACCTCCACTTCAGTTCTCAGCTCTTAAACAGAGCTTCTGGGTGTGAGGCAGAACTGAGAAAGTGTTCGGGGTGATGGTATTTACACCCTTAGTTTATGGAACGTAGGCTGTAAAGGAGCCAGCTGCTGCTAACGTAGGCACACAGTACGATGTCAAGATGATGTCATAACGAAGGAGAACCAATCCTTGATTCAAGACAGGAAAGAAGCCATTTTGCATGGTGAAAGCAGTAGACTGCCAGAATGATGTTAAGAATTAGCTGTGGCTGTTATGGTGTACTGAGGTAGTGGAGGCGGAGGCCCACTACAGCTATTGCTTGCCTAACTCGAGGCTGATTAGGCTATAACACTGAATAATGAAGTCCATAGTCCACTTGTAATGCAGCCAGCAGAGTCCAAGTTAGACCCTGGCATTCAATTGCAGGTTAAGTGGTGGTGTCCACTACCTGACACTTTTACCATCCCAACAAATTCTAGTGAGACAACAACGGTATTGACCCACAAGATGATGTCCAAAAAGCATCATAAACCCTGTGTAATGGGGCCATCATGGAAGTACATCCAAAGCCGCTCTCTGTAAACCACACTTCTTTTGCTGAGTTTACATCAAGGGATACACCACCAATGCAAACTTGTGTTACACATATATAGTGCCTGTATCTCAAAGCATCTAGAAGCACGTTACAGATATAACAGATTACAGTATAAAGATAATTTTATGCAGAACTGAAGTGAAGCAACATCTGTAGTGTAACATGGCAACTTGCACGATTAAGCAATTTACTTTCTGCAACATATGTAATTGGTTACACAACCACATTGCACAGCTGTTCAAGGCAGGAAGCAGTGGTCAATACCATATTCACTTGAAACTACAGAAGGGCAACGGTACTGTCTCAGCTCTTCTGGCAAAAAGGTTGCTAATGCAGATTTTTCTGGTGAATCCAGTAAAGGTTCACTAATCTAAGCATTATGGATATGAGGTAATTGTCAGGCTACATTTTATCATGCTAATTTTTCAAGTATAAATTTCATAGTATTTATAGTAATTGCAATTCAACAGGATTTTGTTATAACCTCATTTAAAGAAAAGTGTGTTTAGATGTTCACCCAGCCTAGGTAGAATTGGGTGAGGAGCCTCTTAATGAACCTTTCCTCAGTCAAGACCCTGATTATGTCAAGAACACCTTTATAGATTGTTCTGGATGTTGTCAGAGCAGTGACTTTACAATAATCTATAAAAATATTTATATATAAAACACTGCACTTTATTGCTTCATGCGGGTCAGAGAGTTTATCTTTGGAGAACTATCTGTAAGCATGTCTGTTACTTATTTCCTGCCTCGACTCTGTGTAGGAGTTTCAAAGTGTGTGTAAATGAAAAAGTGAGCAATACATCGTGAAAACATGTATATACTGAAACATGTTGGCTCAACTGCTAGCATCCTACACCCAAAAGATGAAAGCTTCGAGCTACACTCTGCCCTTAGTTACATGGGTGAAATTCTTACTGCAGTCAGGGGAAGGGGGGTCACTCCCAAACAACAGAGCAGAATACACAAAGGAACTTTGTTCAGAAGAAGAGTTCAGCAGCTAAAGTTACATGATAACCCATTTAATCTTTCACTTTAGATTATATTTAAAAAAAATTGACCAGTTATTTAGCAATTAGGATCATATATTTACGGCAGTGAACTTGACATTCTTCCTTTCTTCTTAGATTCAGTAAGTAAAAGAAAGTCTGCCTTTTTAGAACCTGCTGTAAGTAGTGTAGTTGTACCCATGTTGATCTCAGGATATTAGAGAGACAAGGGGGGTGAGCTAATGTCTTTTATTGGGCCAATGAAAAATATTACCTCACTCACCTTGTCTATTTAAAACCTGACCTGCATAACCTGTATGTCAAAATATGCTCTTTCTTCTATAACTCCTCTTTTACTTTTCCAAAATTTAATCTAACATGTCAAGAATGAGTATAACATAAATAAGCACAAATGTCAGCCAGCTATAGATTAGTTCTGACATGCTTTGCAGGGGAGATGAAAAGAGGTCTCGCTTGTATAAATAGAAGATGACTGATGTATACCATGGAAAGCAAATACTATCATTCTCTTAAGGCTCCCTACTTTTCAGTCAGAAATTCTATAAATATGTAGAGAAGCCTCACAAACTGTATCTTCTGTTTCTAGATCATAGATAACTTTCACTGAACGGAACTTGGATTTATAGAATTGGAAAATCTTCACACCCAATTCTAATAGTCCTAACACCTTTCAGAAAGACTAAATTCCCTTTTTTCAAAAATGTGTAATCTAAGCAGGTGTAGGTGTTCCGTTTCAAGTCAGCTTCTTGCATTTCTGTTATACTGCAAGAAAATATGTTACTTTCAGTCCTTGATTTCCTAAAAAGTAGCAGAGTTGTGATAATTGAGAGGATAACAGCTCAGTTTTGGAGAGCAGTGGCTAGATGCCAAGGTCATAAGAAAAATGTTCATTAGGGTGACTGAAGCCACTTGAACTTTGGTTGCAGAACACAACCACCGCCAGCAATAATAACCTTAATAAGAATCAAGCTATAACTCTGTAAAAATAATCCGATTTATACTGCAGTGGTGCTCACAATGAGCTAGGCACTGTACAAACATGTAGAAAAGTGCTCTCCCTGCCCCCAGCAGCAAAATTTGGATCTGAATCCAAATTCACACTGCTAACTCCTCACAGAGCTTGGGGCTCTGTGGATCCAGAAACTGGGTTTACAGCCATTTCTCATTTATAGTTTGGGGCTTTGGCCATTAATGACGCTGGTTCATTTTCCAGACTCTGGTGCCTCCATCTTCCACCTGCAGACCAGGTAGGAAAAGCTTTAAATCAATTGACAAATTCATAATCCTTGTAATTTCTACATTTATCCATTTTTCTACAAGAAAAACGTATCTGCCACTTGCCTACTGCCTTGCTCCACTGATGTAATGCTGCTGTTGTATCTTTCAGCCTGATCCAGTCCTGAGCCTGCTTCTGCTTTTCACACTGTATGTTCCATGATGGAACTGTGATGCCAGCGTAAATCTGTGCAACACAGTACAAATTACTTTAGTACT
Organism: Chelonoidis abingdonii; assembly: GCF_003597395.2. Taxonomy (NCBI): domain Eukaryota; kingdom Metazoa; phylum Chordata; order Testudines; family Testudinidae; genus Chelonoidis; species Chelonoidis abingdonii. The sequence continues at coordinate 86,147,306 of NC_133769.1, forward strand.
TGCATGCCACTATAATTCCTTTTCTGTGAAAATGCCTTAAAATAGTCTTTTAATTAAAAATCCAAATCTTTGATCATTTTTTGTAGCATGTTGATCTACAAAAATATGGAATTTGTATTACACTTCTGTCACCCAAATTTCAACAGAACTCTAGAAGTAATTGGCTGTGCATGCAAGACAACTGTACATTATTGTACATGGTATGGATATTTTTACATGGATTTTTTTCTTGAGCATCTGACCTGCTATGTGTTTTTTCAATGGGATTTCTAACCAACTGCGCAAAACGCTTTAACCCAGTGTCATCAGAGCAGGTCAGTCAATCAAAAATGAGTGCAATGTCTAAGAAATATTAATATTAATTAATCATATTCTACTCAGTCTTCCTGCAGAATTGCCTTTGCTTTAACTATGTTGGACTAAATTCAGCCCTGGCACTAGTAGATGCAACTCCCATTGAGTTAAGGGGGGATTGCCTCTCATTGTAGTAGGGCTGAATTTGGAACTCGAAGGCGACTTATTAATTGTTGAATAAGATCTACAGGGCAGCACAGGCACTCGAATAAAAACATAAGAATGGCCATACTGGGTCAGACCAATGGTCCATGTAGCCCAGTATCCTGTTTTGACAGTGGGCTGTGCCAAATTCTTCAGAGGCAATGAACAGAACAGGGCAATTTCAGGTGATCTATCCCCTGTCATTCAGTCCCAGATTCTGGCAGTCAGAGATTTAGGGACACTCGGAGCATGGGGTTTTGTCCCCGACTCTCTTAGGGAATAGTCATTGATGAATCTATCCTCCATGAATTCATCTAATTCTTTTTTCAATTCAGTTATATCTTTGGCCTTCACAACATCCCATGGCAACGAGTTCCACAGGTTGCCTGTGCGTTGTGTGAAGAAGTATTTCCTTTTTTTGTTGTAAACAGACTGCCTATTCGTTTCATTGGGTGACCCCTAGTTCTTGTGTTACGTGACGGGGCAAATAACATTTTTCTATTCACATGTTCCACACCATTCATAATTTTATAATCTTCTATTATAATCCCCCATTAGTTGTCTCTTTCCTAAAATGAACTGTCAGTCTTTTTAATCTCTCTTGATATGGAAGCTGTTCCGTATCTCTAAGCATTTCCAGTGTCCTTCTCTGTATCTTTTCCAAATACTTGGTTGATGGGTGTTGTATAAATAAATAGACAGGCAGAATCAGCTTGCTCTCTGTGTGAGTCTGGTTGGATATTAAAGGAAGACTGACCCTAAAAGAGTGGGCCTCTGGTTCAAGGAAGTAGTATTAACAGGTCTACAGACTGACCAAGGGGATAATCTAGACATAGAGACAGTCGTGTCACCCACCATCACCTTTGACTAGGATCTGCAGTCTTGCTGCTGTCTGTCAGTATTGCTCTCTGTGCAATGGCAGAAAAGAGGTCTAGATGAGCGAGGGAAATCTGCTCAATGTATGGTGGAGAGGGGATGAGGATGGGCGACAAGTCCAATTATCATCTCTGTTTATAGATGTTGCCATTTGAACCCTAGCATTCTGAGCTGTTCATGTGTGCATCCCATCATCTTGGCTCAAATACTGAATATGTCATGTCAGTCAGGAAGAAAGTGAGAATTATTGTTTCAAATGCTTAGCACAAAGGACAGCTATTGTTAGTTAATCTTTTCCCATTACGTGATTATACATTTAGACTATGTTCTTCCTGTGCCTCCTTTCAGGGCATCATGGACACAGACACTAAAAACCACAGGAGATCATCTTAATCCATGTCCAAAGAATGGATTCAGATAGTCTTATTCCAGATGAACCACAGACAAGCACAAGATGCCTACAGGCAAAGCCAGAAGCAGTAATTATGTTTTTACAAAGGTTGATAATTTTTAGCTAATCCGTACACAAAATAAAACCCTATTCTTTTGTTAGATTAAGCTCATACTCCCTTTTATTTCTTGACTAAAAGGTAGCATAGTGGGAATTCTGGAGTTACTCGGTCTTGATTATGGGGGGTAAAATCCTGGCTTAATTGAAGTTGATGGCAAAACTCCTTTTGATTTGAATGGGGCATGGATTTCATTCCCAGGCTTCTAGGTAATAAGAAAACTGATGTATGTTGTTTTGGTTCTGGATCACTCTATGGTCTTCAAGAACTAGAATGATGTGGAGAGAAGAACATGTCCAATTCAGGAGCTCAGAGTTTCAGTTTCAAGCTTTAAATCTAAATCCACTAGAAATAGCAGGAAATGGCATGATATGCCCCCTCAGATCATTAGATTGGAGCAACTCAGCTATCTGACATGCCAAGTCAAACAAGCACACTCAGAACACTTATTTCACTTCAGAATGGGAAACTTAAAACCATGCTACTTCAAGTTCAAGCCCTCCCGACACACTAGCCCAGTGCAAGTGCATAAAGGGAATACTTACGGTTTATGACTACAACTGGGCAAGAAATGTTATGTTATTTCCTCAAATAATTGAGTTTTATTTTTAAATCACACCAACTTCACTTACTAAGTTATTCACAAATGTATTCAGCCAATTATCAGTCCTGTTCTATATCTGGGCAAATAATTTAAAAGATATATTAGCGATAATAATTTATTTATAAATAATTTTGAATTACCTCTTCCCTTAGTCAAGGCAGTGTTTTGTGTGTGTGTGGGTGGGGGTGTTTGTTTGTTTGTGGTTGCTTTGGTTTTTGTTTTTTTGGACAAAAAGCTGTACTAGGGTGCTCCACTTACAGTACAGCAAAACCAGCAGAGACCATCCACAAACATTTACTAGCTTAAAAACTGAAAGTGCACATCAGTAGCATTTGTGCCCTAGGTTTATTTGGTTTTTTTTGTGAACATCCAAGTGAGCAAAATTTTGTTTGCAGCAGAGTTGATGGCTAGGGAAATTGTTGAAAATACATATTTGTGATATGAAAACTAATTCAATCATATATCTACCCAAGTACTTATGCCAGTAATATAAATAAGGCCATCTGGAAAGCAGTGTGAGTGTAAGAGAGTTACCCAAACCAGTTAGCAGAGTTATTATCCTGCTACTTAGATGACTAGTTGCACTGTGCAAATTACTGAATGTTCATAACATTAGCTGCAGCAAATAGTTGGAGAGTAAGCCTTTGACTGAAACATGTCAATATAAACCATATACTGAATAATTTGAAATCAGTAAATTCAGAGATATTTACATGTGTTGTTCACTAGCTAACATAAAGAGGAGTGATTGTTTGTAATTAGTAATTCACCACAGCCTAGTCCAAAAGGAAGAGGAATTTACTGTCAAAGTGGAAGAATGCCAGAATAGCTACCTGGCCTGATCTGACCTGTCCGTAGTTTAGGCTACATGGCATTGCCAAGTCAGCTTGGCCAAATAAGCCCTTCGAAATTCAGAATCTGAAGAAGAGCCATTTAGGTCCACATACTAACACTCAAACCATTTTAGCTAGAGCAGTGGTTCTCAAACTGGTCCGTGGACCACTGAGCTCTATTCAGGTGGTCTGCAGATAGTTCCCTCTAAGGTGCGTGCGTGGGCAGCCACACATGAGAGAATGAAGGGCTACCTACTTAATTAGTGGAGCCATGCAGGCTGGGCTCCATTAATTAGGTGACTGGCCCCTGAGAAGACGCACAGGTAAGGTGGAGTGGTAGCCTCTGGGGCAATAGGAGGTAGATGGGAGGGGACAGTGGGGTGAGAAGTAGGGGTGGGGGGAATTTGGGACATGCAAGTCTGTGGCAGCCAGTGAAAGAGGCAACTTTCCCCAAACTCCAGGACTGTGGCTGCCGGGGAAAGACAGCTCTCCTTCCCAGCCTCGGCTCTGTGGCTGCTGTGGTGGGGGAGAGACCCCCCTCCTTCCCAGTCTCAACTCAGGGGCTGCCATGGTGGGGGAGAGAGGGCACATCCATCGCATTAGAAAGGTAAGACAACTGATGTTAAAATATGGGTTGTGTGCTTTTATTTGTAGAACAAAAAAATTATTATTAGTTTTTTATATGTAGCGCTTTTATCCAAAGTACTTTACAATAGTTAGCTAATGGTACAAACAACATTTGGAAAGATTATTAAGTGGTCTGCCAAGAGCCTCAGCAATTTTCAAGTGGTCCGTGAAAAAAACAGTTTGAAAACCACTGAGTTAGAACTTTAGGCCACATCAGCCTTGATTTGGAAAACCCCACTGTCATAAGTAGATAGGTAAGGGTTAATTTTCTTTTACCTGCAAAGGGTGAACAAAGGGGGAACCAAACACCTGACCAGAGGACCAGTCAGAGACCTGGATTTTTTTTAAAGTCTGGGAGGGAACTGGAAACTTGGGGTCTTTTTGTTTTCCTCGCTGTGAGTACCACAGCTTTTTCTTCTAACTCCATCTCTTTCAAATATTCTACTTATCACAGTGTGAGTACAAAGGACCAAAGTAAATCGGCTGTGAGTGGCTTTGATTTGTAATTTACATGGGTCGTTGATTCGGACTGATTTGATTGGCCCTATTTTTTTTTTTAATAAGACTGGTATTCATATTTTATAGCAAAGCCTACTATCTCTTAATGCGAGTATTATTATTCTGTATTTTCTTCTTACTTTATATAAAGTTTTCTTTTTAAAACTTGTGGGAGTTTCTTTCCTTAGTGAGGCCAAAGGTAGAGAAATTCTGTGCCCGGAGCTCTGTTACATCTGTGACAAGGCTGATGGGGGGGGAGGAAAAGCCCATGCTTGTGGTTACTTCCTATTGTCCCAGGGCGCGAAAAAGTTATGGGAAGAAAGAGAGAGGAATCAGCTCTGTTCCCTGGTGTTACGGCTTGTCTCTTTGGAGAGACGGAGACAGTTTCTTGGTATGGTAATGTAAAGAGATTACATCAATCCCCTCGTTGCTCAGAGCGGAACAACAGAGAGAGAGGGAGGGAGGGGAGATCATTCTTTTGCCAGTAGACTCTACTTTTGAGTCTTGGGGGTCCTCCCAGGGAAAGTTGGGGAGGCCAGAGAGGGGGGTCCCCCCCAAGGATTTGGAACCCAGGCTGATAGTAGCCTCAATACTATCTGGTGGCAGCGAAATAAGATCCAAGCTGGGTATAAGCTTGGGGAGGTTCACAGTAAACACCCAGATTTTGTACGCTAAGGTCCAGATTTGGGACAGACGTTTACCACACCCACAGAGTAAGACCAGAGAAGAAGGGGGCAGGTAACACCATATAAAATTCTATTGTGTGTGTGTAGGTGGTTGGGGGATGGGGGGACAGACAGATATATCCCTACAGAATGGGCAGTGGATTCAGCTCTTAAACCCTGCCACTGGTCTACATGGAGATATTGTGTCTTTCTGCACACTCTTAGCTCCCTTGCCAGCAAATAACCCTCTTGTTGGGTAGTTCCACAATGAGGAGAGGCTTGGATTTCCCCTGGAATTGCTGAGGGGACAATGCAGGTATACCCCGACTCCATCTCTCTTTTCCCTGCAAATGGTTCTCCTGGGTGTCAGCAGTGTGAATCCTGGAGACATTATCCAGCCCTATATTTACACACAGTTCCTGCTAGCAGGGTAATCGGACAGTCTCCCTGGCCAAGGTAGAAAGGGGTGAGATGTTATGAACCATTTTACAAAGTGTGGTTTTACACAGGAACAATAAATAACAGGAACCTCTGAAGGGTGACTTTCACCAGTAGGACTACCTAGTGGTCAGGCAGGGATGTGGGAGATAGTCCTTCTCCCTGGCATCTCCCCTTTTCTCTATAACTCCATCCTGTGGTATCTGTCCCTTCTTTTGCAACTCAGCCCTGTGGCTGGGGTATGCTTTGGGGGTATACAAAAAGAAGAGTTCAATAACAGAAGTCTTCTAGGACTTCAGGGCTTTCTCCTTAGCTTTGGGACATAGGGTCTAAATCCCTTGTGTATTCAGGGCCTTCCCCATCTGGGAAGATTCCTATTGTTGTCCCACCTTTAGAGGTTGGTAGGCGGGCCCCGGCCCACCCTCTCCAGCAGGTTCCAGTTCAGGGCCAAATGATAGGCAGCTAAGTCCTTCATTTTGAGTTGTTAAATAGCTGCCTCCCTGTACCACTTTCTACCTGAGTTCCCCTATTTTCCCACAGGGTAAATTAAAGAACTGAACCAATAATAAAGTTTCTGACTTCCCCAGACAGTCATCAGTCCCTCCTTTGCAAGCTTGTTCAGGTCAGCACAATCAGGTCTCAACAAGAGCACCTAGAACTGCCCCAGAGCAGAAATCTATCTTTCCAGTGCTTGCTCCCCCTTTAAACTCCGCCTCCAGTTTGTTCAGGCTTTGCAGGTGCGGCTGGGTGGGCGTGGCTGCCTGGTTCCAGAGTCGCTCTTTAGCTCCTTGTTCTCCAGCGTGGGGTTTGTACACCCCATCACAGAACCCCACCCCCTCTTACCAAATGAATTTGTAAACAGACAGCAGGGTGGTTCATCCTGCTCGAAAGAGTTGTGTTCCGGCAACTAGCAGATGTTACTAGATTGCAGGCCTCATGGGAGACTTTAATCACCCTGATATCTGCTGGGAGAGCAATACAGCGGTGCACAGACAATCCAGGAAGTTTTTGGAAAGTGTAGGGGACAATTTCCTGGTGCAAATGCTGGAGGAACTAACTAGGGGCAGAGCTCTTCTAGACCCTAGAGGCTCATAAACTGGGAAGAATTAGTAGAGGATGCAAAAGTGGATGGGAACCTGGGAGGCAGTGACCATGAGATAGTCGAGTTCAGGATCTTGACACAAGGGAGAAAGGAGAGCAGCAGAATACGAACCCTGGACTTCAGAAAAGCAGACTTAGATTCCCTCAGGGAACTGATGGGCAGGATCCCCTGGGAGAATAACATGAAGGGGGAAGGAGTCCAGGAGAGCTGGCTGTATTTTAAAGAATCCTTATTGAGGTTGCAGGAAAAAACCCTCCTCATGTGTAAAAAGAATAGTAAAAACGACAGGAGGCCAGTTTGGCTTAACAGTAAAATCCTTGCTGATCTTAAATGCGAAAAAGAAGCTTACAAGAAGTGGAAGATTGGACAAATGATCAGGAAAAAGTATAAAAATATTGCTCAGGCATGTAGGAGTAAAATCAGGAAGACCAAATCACACTTGGAGTTGCAGTTAGCAAGAGATGTTAAGAGTAACAAGAAGGGTTCTTCAGTATGTAGGCAACAAGAAGAAAGTCAAGGGAAGTGTGGGCCCCTTACTGAATGAGGGAGGCACCTAGTGAGCAGAGGAATGTGGAAAAAGCTAACTTGTAACTCAAACACTCTATTTTGCTCTGTCTTCATGACAAGGTCACTCCAGGACAGCTGCACTGGGCAGCAACAGTATGGGGGAGGAGGTGACTTGCCCCTGTGGGAGAAAGAAGTGGTACGGGACTATTTAGAAACCTGGACGAGCACAGTCCGATGGAGCCAGATGCACTGCATCCGAGGGTGCTAACAGGAGTTGGCAGATGTGATTTTTTTCGCAGCGACCATGTATATTCTTTGAAAACTCATGGTGACGGGGAGGTCCTGGATGAGCTGGAAAAAGGCTAATGTAGTTCCATTGTTTTAAAAGGGAAGAAGTCTCTGGAAAAATCATGGAACAGGTCCTCAAGGAGTTATCCAATTCTGAGCACTTGAGGAGAGGCAAGAAGTGATCAAGGAACAGTCAGACGAGGATTCACCAAAGGGCAAGTCATGCCTGATAACCTAATTGCCGCTCATAGGAGGATAGCCTGGGTCTGTGACAAAAGTGGTAAAGCAGTGGACTGTGAGTATATCTAGAACTTTAGCGAAAGCTTTCGCGAATTAAAGGTAACTCCCCTAATAGTATTCGGCTAAGACCAAGACTCATAAGAGTACGGGAGCTGGATGAATGGACCATACAGGTGGACAGCAATAGTGCGGCACAATTGAATATAGATTTCGTCGGGTCTCAACGCTGTAGGTGATCAATGGCTCCAATGTATAGGTGGTCCAGCTTGGTTTCAAGATGGACGTGCCTCAATTAATGCAATCTGGGAGGATGGCTGTGGGACTGCACTCTTAGCAAGTTGCAAGATGACACCTAAACCTGGGGACTGAGAGTGGTTGATATGCTGGATGGCCTGTGCGGCGATAGGAATACAGAGGGACCTGGACCAATATTAAAGGAGATTTGGGCCAAAGAAACCTGATGAGGTTCAAGACAAGTGCAGAGTCCTGCATTTAGAGAATTGAAGAGGATCCAATGAGCCATTATTGACAGCATATGGGACTCAACTGAGCTAGGAGACCAGTTCTGCACAAAAGGACCCTAGGGTTTACAGTGGACGAGAAGCTGGATATGAAGTAACAGTGTGCCTTTTGTTGCAAGAAGGCTAAGGCCATTTTGGGCTGTATAAGTAGGGGCATTGCCAGCAGATCGAGGAACCGTGATCCATTCCCCTCTATTTGTCATTGGCGAGGCCCTCATCTCGGAGTCATCTCGTTGTCCATTTTGGGCCTCACACTGCAAACACTGGATAGGGACAATATTGGAAAGAGCACACAGCCGAGGGCAACAAAAAAAGATTAGGGGAGTGGACCATATGATTATGAGGAGAGGCTGAGGAACTGGGATGGTTTAGTCTGCCGAGAGAAAATGAGGGGGGATTTGAGAGCTGCTCAACTACCTGAAAGGGGGTTCCAAAGAGGATGGATCTAGACTGTTCTCAGTGGTAGCAGATGATAGAACAAGGAGTAATGATCTCAAGTTGCAGTGGGGGAGGTTTAGATTGGCTATTAGGAAAAACTTTTTCACTAGGAGGGTGGTGAAGCACTGAAATGGGTTACCTAGGGAGGTGGTGGAATCTCCTTCCTTCAAGGTTTTTAAGATCAGGCTTGACAAAGCCCTGGCTGGTATGATTTAGTTGGGGACTGGTCCTGCTCTGAGCAGGAGGTTTAACTAGATGACCTCCTGAGGTCCCTTCCAACCCTGATATTCTATAATTCTATATGCTGTGGCTAGCACAGTCTGATCTCCAGTGCACACAGGGTCACTGAACTCATGAGAGAGGGAATCTCTAGTGACTCTTCCAAGAGACACTGACTGCACACCCATAGAATGAGGCAAAACAAGTTCCTTCTCACTAATAGGCTTTGAAGTAAACAGACTGATATTCTGTTCCTTACATGTTTAAAAGTCACCAGAAGAGTGCTCTTTGGATTGCTGTATTGGGCAGGGAGGAGCACAGTTCTGGCCTGACTCGATTTGGGTGAACCTTTCATGTTGACAGGGATTTTAATTCTCCATGGTTAAAATAACTCCCTCAGAGCATTTCAATTTAAATCTAGAGTGGCAAGGCATGATCCTGCAGCCTGGACTCACGTGGCATGAAAGCTAATAGGGACAGACTACCTCTCTCAGTGTTGCCTGATTAAGCCCAGCAGCCAACATTTAAAATACATGTATATTGGAGTTTTGTTGTTATTGTTGTTTTCTTTTCAAAGGGAAAAGCTGCCGCCAATTTCTTTTGATTTAAAAGAGAAAAAACACTCTGAAAAAAAGAAGTCAAGAGATGTAATTGTTACTGCATTCACATTGAATCAACATAGCTTTTAAAGTATATTTGAGCTTTATTTAGGATCAGAATGGAAACGTATTTCATAAAAGCTTCTTGAACATTTGGAGGTGTTTTGTTTTTTGAAGTGGGAACAGGAAGGATAATGGCAAAACATAACCCAACCCATATAGGCTCAACAGGTGAGTTAAATTAATTTCTTAGCCCCTCTAGTCTTCATGACCCACTTATGAGATTCTTATGTTGCTGGTCAGGTCAGAACTTGTTCACAGAGCCAAGTGTCAATTTTCCACTTACAGATTATGCTGTCAGGAGTCAGTCTGTCTGCTTACACAGGACGTGTCTTTGTCCTTGACCTGCATTATTCTTTGAGCTCTTTACTGCAGAAATGAGTTACACTCTTGAACAATTTACAGATTTGGTTGATTAGTAGAATAAAAACCTACCGCTGATTAGTTTTGCCCTCTACAGTAAATGTGCCTACAGTAACAGAAAAATAACACACTTCTTCAATGACATTGATAAAATATAACATACGCATTCTAACAACAAAAATGGAGAAAGTGCTCTTATTGCAAAGGCATACTTTGGCATATACAAAAAAGTAGCTACGTGCTATATTACCCATAGGAATAATAAGAATAAATAGGATGGATAATCAGTGGCCTATGGCTCTCTTCTGTATTGTGGAATAACCTAGTTCCATTCTTCCTTAAGAATCCCGCTCAAGAGCCTATTGTGTCTGAGACCATGAAAGGAAGTTTCTCAGTACTGGGGATTTGTTGTGGTAATTTGGCAATTTCCTTTATAGCCCACATAGAATAGTATATACAGAAACTGTCAGTGCCAGTTTCATAGAATCATAGAAGATCAGGGTTGGAAGAGACGTCAGGAGGTCATCTAGTCCAACCCCCTGCTCAAAGCAGGACCAACCCTAGTTTGTTGAGTTTGCCCCAATGAATAATTCTCAGGAAGTAACTGAAGAAATTAGAGTAAAATAGGTGAAGTTAATCTCAGTCACTACGGCTACATCTACACTTGGAATTTAGCGTGAGATTCCCAGCTCTAGCAGACATACTTGTGCTAGCACTCATCCAGCTACTGTGCTAAAGACAGTAGTGTAGCCACGGTAGCATGGGTAGCGCCCAGTGGCAGCACAGGCTTGCTCGCCTAAGTACATATCCAGAGGGTCCCTGTGAGTTTGTACTTGGGGAGGCTAGTTTGTTCCACGCTTGCCCATGCTACCACAGCTACACTATTATTTTTAGTATGCTAACTTGATGAGAGCTAGTACAAGTATGTGTGTGAAAGCTGGAAATCACATCCAAGAATCTAAGTGTACACATAGCCTATGAGGAAAATTATACTGGTGTATTTGTATAATTATGGGAATATACAGAGCATATATGAATGTATATATTATAGATGTAAATTTTATATAATATACATACACATATGGCCTACATTTTCAAAAGTGAATTTAGGTGCCCAGCTTGAGCTATCATAAAGAGACCTTACTTTTCAGAGGATGGCTGTTTAGCACTTTTTGAAAATCAGCCCTCCCCCTTGAACAGTATCTCAGGTTGGGGCCCCAAAAACCACTAGTCACTTTTGCAGATGTAGGCTATATATCTATATACATCCCATACTGTACACCCCCCTCAATTATGGTGCCACAGACATGACATAGTCTCAATTTAAAATCAAATTACTGGCAGCTGGACAGCGTACAAACTCAAGTAAATGGCTTCCTATAAATCAGGTACATGGCGCACACTGCAAATGTAGATGCTAAAACTGTAAGTGTTAATGATAAATAGCATTCATGCACATTAGCGTAAATGAAGATGATTTATGACCAAAACTCTGATTTTGCTTGTGATTCCACATTTGGATTTATTGCACACACATCAGGTTTATTTTCTGCACAAAAGCTAATAAAATATTACATTTGGGAGTTCAGCACAATTTCTTCACACCCAACTCAGGAAAAACTGTCATCATGCAGCAACTCTGGAAGAGGCTCTGCAGCCTTAAGATACCATGCACTTGTGTATGTATATATTCAAATACATGACATCTCATGGGAACACAGGCTGGAGAGGAAGTGGGAGGCATGTCTCAGGCACTGGGGCTAATTGTTTTTACATCTACCAAGAGTCATCAATCCTTTGGCTTAACAGGCAGTCCTGGAATGGCTAATATTGCCTCGATCCCAATGATAAATGTAACAACAATCAGACCATGTGCAGACTCTATGGAAAGAAGCCACTACCACCACTCTCCTCCAACTCAGCATCGTCTACAGCTATGAGTTTTGCAGGTTGGCAGCCTCTCCCAATACTCCCCCACCGGTCCCTGTTCTACCTACATAGCCTTTTCCATTGTTAGTGGGAAGTATACGTTCCGCTTCCTCTAAGCTTGACAAGAATGTTGTGCTGTGCTAGCAAGTCCAGTCAGCTTTCAGCACATCCACAATGAGATCACTTTGCTTTTATTTATTTTACAAGAGTCAAATTGCACAGTAGAGGCTGGAAGATCTCATTTTTAAGGGTGCCCTTGCAAGACAGCTGCTGCATGACACAGCTGTTACAGAATACCAGAGAAAGCAACCTTACAAATTACTACCACAAATTTAGGTAGTTAAATTATGCACCTAGCATGCAACATTGCAAGGCTGTTAGTGTGGCACACAGAGATAATTTAAGTGTCCATGTACATTTGACCTCTCCAGGGTGAGATTTGCATGTGCTCCATGGACAAGGGAGGCACTGAAAATAAGAGAGGTTTTAAAGAGTGTTGATACCACTTATAGGGCCTGGCCTATAGCACTCCCATCATGTGAGCTACTCTCTCTGCTCTGCGTGCACTGCATGTCTCATGGTAAAGAGCAGGAGGAGGATTTGATGAGCACAGTGAGCCAGGCTCAGCAGGATCCTGGCGGTATTACTGAACCTGGCAACAATACCAGTGGCAAAGCACCCATGAATTATAGAGGGAGGGAGAAAGAGCCAGAGAGAGGGAGGGCTGAGAGGGAAAAGAGGGCCAGGGAAAGAGAGAGAAATGAATAAGGGACTGATGGGCAGCTAAACAGAGAAGGGAGAGAGTTATAAAAAGAGGAAGATAGAGGAGATGTGTGGAGGAAAGCGAGAAGACAAGGAAGATAAAGAGAGGACTTTGTATCAGAGTAAAGGGATTCATGACTTTCTAAAGTCCTCCGGCGCAGAATTCTCTCGGCATCTCTGCCATAATAGTAGAACTAATTACTACAGTCAGCTTGCCACTCAAACAGTCATCTCACACACTTTTCATCACTGACACCTAGCAATCCCTTTGAGTATCTCTGCACGAGAACGCCAAGAAGTCTGTGCATAGTACAATAATCACAGAGACCTTAATTGTCTTCCTATTGCGAATTTACGAAACAGCTGCACCATTAGCCTTAGTGCATAAATATGAATGATGTGGGCTTGGAAACGCAGCTCACTGCTGAGGAAGATCATCATGCATGTCCTTATCCATGAATACTAGTAGATAAATAGCTGTTCTGCTTGACCTTTATTGTAGAGCAGAAAGGATTTTGGAGAGCAAAGGGTGATTGTTCATGTGCCCCATTCTATCAGACACACTCTGCTCTTCCAGCCTATGTGGCAGTGTTTTGCTCTAACAACAGAGGGGTTCTCAGGCGTTGGCCTAGTTTTTTTCTGTACCTAAGGCAATGCTATGTTTGCCTCCTCTGTTGTAAACATTTCGTAAAGAGGGGGCTGAGGATTTTCTCCCTGCATTTAAAAAAACAGTGATATATTTAAGAAATACATTTTAAAACACAAGGCAATCTTCATATTTTCCTCCTTCTTCCTTGCTCACTTTTATTTAGGATCCTGCAAAACCAGAACACTCTGTTGGATATTTGTGTAAAGAGGATTCTGCTCTTCTTAAGGTTTATATGAAAATTAACCTGCAATGGAGGGAAGGGGAAGCATTCCCCTCCTCCCTTGCCTTGTTTGCATTTTTCCTGAATGAGGTCAGTGCCTCCCTAGGGAAGTCAACCTCACAGCTTGAGAAAGACTGCCTTCAGGAACCCTGAGCTTCGGGAATAAACTGAAAAGGTTTGCCTGATTGTTTACGTTCACTGAATCTTCTTTGCTTTGTTAGTGAAGTGGCAGAAGAGAAACACAGCAGGGATTTTTTAAAAGTTCACACTGTCACAGGAATGAGTAATGATACATATAATAGTAAAACAAAATCAGGGACCTGACACTTTTGTCATAAAAGTTCTAGTTATGGAGTCTCCAGAAAACAAGACAGACAAACTAAGTGAACTTCTGAAAATATGCACCATTCAAAAATTTGTTCTTTGATTTCTTTATCATGACTTGCCGTAGTGGCCGTGATTTAGATACCATTTATAGAAGTTTCATTCTGGTGTAGATCTAGTGACATCAGTGGAATTACTCCAGATTTCTATTCATGTAAGCAAAGTCTTGTCTCCACAAACATTTAGTTTGCAGTAAGTTGGGGTGTGAATCTACTCCTCGCCTCCCTAGCTCCTTCACTGCCAGTGTGGGTCCTCTCGGCCCTATCACACTGTGCCTTGGAGGTGCTTATATGGTGTGAGAGGGGTCAGTAGGGTGAATCTGGGGGCAAGATGGATAGTAATCCCCTTTAGGCTTGTCTTGAGGTAGGAGGATAGGAAGTAGACAATGGTATTATTCAAAAAGGCAAAGGACAGACCAGCGAGAGGTAATGTGAAGTTACTCATGAAGATGGGCCCTGCAGAAGTGTTGCAGGAGTGAAAGGGAGTTGCAAGCTAAAGCAGAGGAGATGGACATGCAGCTAGTCCTCATAATCACCGAACAAAAATTAAGCAATTTCTCAGCTTTAGATTTTGCTCTCTCCCTTTTGCAGACATGCTGAAAGTGCAGAGAAAAAAAAAATCGATTCTGCAATGACTGCCTGAAGCATTTACTGTTCCCAATCAGGAAGCATGCATGTTATAGAGCATTTACAGGGGAACTGTTCTCTTTGTGGCTCTGTGGGCCGGCAATATCCACGTTTACCTCATGTAAATTAAGAGCACCAACCACTCTCTCAATCAGCTATGGCACTGCACACAAAAAGGATGTTTTCCTTATTTGACTCTGCCACTGGAAGGGGGAGGGTTGAGGCTGCCATTTTGAGATCGTGAGCAGACTTGGGGGTGGGGGTCGGGGGATAAGGGGACTCCAGTACTGGCCAGGCAGGAAAGCTGAGGGAAGGGGAAAGGAAACCAGCTACATAGGAATATGACTTCCACGGCGTGGGCTCAGGACCGGCGCTGGGGGTTTTAGTGCCCTAGGCAGACGGCAATTTCATCGCCCTGCGCCCTGGTCCCGCGGCTCCGGTGGAGCTGCCGCAGTCGTGCCTGTGGAGGGTCCGCTGGTCCGCAGCTCCGGTGGAGCGGCCACAGTGGTGCCTGCGGGAGGTCCACCGGAGCCGCAGGAGCAGCCGACCGTCCACAGACACGACTGCGGAAACTTAACCGGAGCTCCCTGCCGCCCCCTCCGGCAAAATGCTGCCCACCAATAATCCTGGCGCCCTAGGCGATTGCCTAGGCCACCTAAAAGGAAGCGCCGGCCCTGCGTGGGCTTGAAAACAGCTGTAGCTTTAGCACGGGTCTCAGCCTCAGAAAGTCTTCTAGTTCACATGCCTGCAATGGCTGCAGCCATGGGGTATCTACAACAGTAGGGCAGTGTAGCATAATCACAAGAAGTTAAATAGTAAATTATTAAAATAATAATAATAATAATAATAATGCTGCCAACGTTCCCTCTATAGGATCAGTCTCAGTCCTGGTCTGGATATCTGCCTGGGATTTGGGGCTGCTTGCTACAGAGCAGGAATTGGGCTCACCTGCTACCTGGCTGGCATTAGGGTCCTGAGTCCTGAACAGATCCTAGCTTTTTGGGGAGATTTCTTCACTGGCTTCCTTGTGCTCATCCTCTGATGATTCTTGCTGTTCATGCTTTGTGGGTTGGGGAGGGGGAGACATGGAGAGGGATGGAGAGAAGGCAGCCAGCAGGCTTCACTCACCTGCTTCCCAGGAACATTAGTTCTCTTTGAAATGGGATTCCAGAGTTCATCATAAATGTGGAGTCTTTGTGCTACAATGTGTACACGAGCATTTTGAAAGAACATTAACTCAAAACCGACAGATATAACCTCTCATGTAGATTGTGTGTAGACCACTAACACTTTGGCCTACATTTTTAAACATGACTAATGATTTTGAGTGCCTGGTTTGAGACACTTTAGAGGGGCCTAATGATCAGAAAGCACTGAGCACCTTGTCCTTTGAAAATTAGCCCCCTTTTAAGGCACTCATAAATCACTACTCAGTTTTGAATGTTGAAAGTGGATACATATCAAAAAGGCCTTAAAATTCTCGATATGAAATAAGGACAGCGGGACCCCAGTATTGACCCAGGCCCAGCAGGTCATTGGGTGGCAATCTTTAGCCGCTGCACCATGACAATACAATCAACTGATGTCCCTGACCAACAGTGTTAGAGCTAAAGGCCTACAGGCCCAAAGCAGCCATGTCCCAGGCTCCAGATTGAATGGACAGGCAGCACTCTCATTCTCTACCTGGACTACATAAGGGTCCACACACACGAAGAGGAAGCTCTCTGAGCAGAGTGGCACCAGCTAGTTGCTGCCCAGCCTGCCTTTCCCTGCTGTCTCACCTGATCTTGGCTTAGCCACCTTGTCCAACCTCGTCTCCCTTACCCACTGACTCAGCCCCTTGGATTGGATCTCCTGGCTACTGGCCCATGCAAGAACTCTAACCATTGGCCCAGACTGCCTCTGCTACTGCTGTTTACCTGGCCACCTACACACACTTGACTACTGCTCTAAACTGACCCCTAGCCAGCCTCAGCCACTGGGCATTACAGAATATGAATCCAACCCCGAATCCTGTAGTGATGAGCATTCCCTGATCTCACAAGGATGATGAAAGACAACGGAACTACCTGCATGAGTATGGAGTAACAGGATAGGATCCTCAATTAGAAGTGTCATCATTGTTATAGTGCCTTAAGCAAGAGCTGTGATTTCCCTGGTTGTCTTACTTAACATGCAAGGAAAGCTTCATGGCATGCAGCACCTTTGAAGGTAAAATTAAGTCTTTTCTCTTTGATTTCTGCCTAATGGTCTACCTTTAAGAGTTCATGATCACAATGGTGCTCTATTTCAGTATACAATTTCTAGATATAAAAGAAATTTTCATTTCCAACAGTGGAGTTTTCCAAATTGGCCCCTGACGAACAGATAATTTAAAAAAAATTAAAACTAAAAATCTTACATTTACATAGCTAATTTTTCCAGCCACAGAAGTTGCTGATGGGGACCTACATGCTCATGCAACTTTAATCTCCACAAACATTACAGAGAATAATTACATGGACACAAAGGTATAAGTATTTCACTGCTAAGTAAATACTTTCACATGAGTAGTTTTGTGTTTGTGACTGAGAATTTGGCCTATAAAGTATCCCAAAACCAGGTCACAGATTCTTAAACTATATAGAGAAATAGTCATTACTGGTCACACCATCTCTTGTATGAAATGTGGCGGCTATTTAGCATTGCACAGCAACACTAAAACAGTGTAGAACAAGAAGTTGTGGGGCAGGGGGATGACTTCCTACCATCCCCAATGTAAACTTCAGAGCAAATTTAATTACTCAGCTTGCATTTTAGCCAGAATATGGAACCTAACATCTCTGCCTTTTTAAAGAGTCCTCGACACTTTTTACCGTTTCCATTTTATGGCAAGATCCAAAGCATAATGTCCCATAACACCATGTTAGTCAATCAGAAGGAAGAGTGACAATTACCGAGTGACCAACACAAATCACTGGTCCTACATAGGAGTTCCTTAAAGATTTTCCTCACTCAAGTACTAATCAGGCCTGAGCTTAGTGCGATTTAAGATTACACAGTCCAAGCTCATATACTGAAGCTGCAATCTCAGCACATCATCAGCTACATTTTCAAAAAGGGAGGCCCACAGTATGAGCTGTCCTCATTTAAATGCACAATCAGTCACAGTAATTGTTCAAACATGTACCTATGTGCAGTTGTGTACTGATGTGTCAAGGCCAGTCACAGGACAGTTTTTTAGCCATATTACTAGGGCCCTATCAAATTCACAGCCATGAAAAACACGTCATGGACCATGAACTCTGGTGTCATCCCCCCTCCCGCCCCAATGAAATCTGGTCTTTTTGTACTTTTACCCTATACTACGGATTTCATGGAGGAGACCAGCATTTTTCAAACTGGGGATCCTGACCCAAAAGGGAGTTGCAGGGGGGCTGCAAGGTTATTTTAGGGATTTTGTGATTTTACCACCCTTATTTCTGTGCTGTGTTTAGAACTGGGTGGCCAGAGAGCAACAAGTGTTAGCCAGGCACCCCGCTCTGAAAGCAATGCCCTGCCAGCGGCAGTGCAGAAGAGTGGCAATACCATACCATACCATCCCATCTGTACTTATGCACTGCTGCCTTTAGAGCCGGCAGGGATGGCTCTAGCTTTTTTGCTGCCCCAAGCACAGCAGGCAGGCTGCCTTCAGCAGCTTGCCTGCGGGAGGTCCGCTGGTCCCACGGATTCGACGTACCTGCCGCTGAATTGCCGTCAAATCTGTGGGACCAGGGGACCTCCTGCAGGCAAGCTGCCGAAGGCTGCCTGACTGTCGCCCTTGCAGGGACTGGCAGGGCGCCCCCCACGGCTTGCTGCCCCAGGCACATGCTTGGAGTGCTGGTGCCTGGAGCCACTGCTGAGAGCTGGGCATCCAGAGAGTGGTGGCTGCTGGTTGAAGGCCCAGCTCTGCAGGCAGCAACTCAGAAGTAAAGAATACCATGCCATCCTTACTTCTGCGCTGCTGCTGGCAGCGACTCTGCCTTCAGAGCCGGGCTCCCGGCCAGCAGCTACTGCTTTCCAGCTCCACAGGCAGCGCCGTTGCCAGCAGCAGTGTAGAAGTATGGGTAGCAGTAACACAACTCCCCCTACAATAACCTTGCGACCACACCACAGATCCTTTTTGGGTCAGGATCCCTATAATTACAATAACACGAAATTTCAGATTTAAACAGCTGAAATCGTTAAATTTACAATTTTTAAAATCGTATGACCATGAAATTGACCAAAATGAACTGTGAATTTGGTAGGGCCCTACAAATACACTATGACTCAAATCTTCTGCTGGTGTATATTGGCATAGCTTCATTGACTTCAGTGAAATTTTGCCAGTTTACACTAGCTGTGCACCTGGCTAGATCATATTTTCACAACCACTACACTACATTTTGTATATATAAATATTGTGAGAGAGACACCGTTTGGTTTGTGAACTTCAGACATTTTTTTCCCCCTCATTGCTGTATATACGGAAGACTCCATTACTTGGCTTTCACCTGACCCTTAGTACAAAGCAAGTGCCTCATTTTAGGTTCAAATTTACCTCTGCTCCTCCTAAACATAGCTTCATTTTTTTATTGTTTTATTTATCTTAGACATTGTCATGCATAAGACAAATGTTACACAAAATGTTATTCATGCTAATGATACAAACTTCATCATTTTAATCTTCCTACACTCTTACTTTTCTTATTCACCTCATTACGGATCTTTGTCTGAGGTTGTCCCCTCCTCCCATTTGCAACACAACCTTGCCAAGCTGAGAGGTGTTTACTCTCTCCTACTGTATTTGCCATATCCCCTCTCTTCTACCATTCCTCAGAAAGGAATTCTATTCTATTCCAGAAAGGAATACTATTTCTTCTTCAAACTGTCAACAACAACTCAGCTAACATACGGTGATTCATTTTGCTCCTTTATTACAATCCCAAAGGCTACTTTGTCTCTAACTATTGCAATCCAAGACACAAAACATTTTTTGGTTATTCCACCACTGAAATATGGTTCTGAATAGAAGATTTACTCAAATATTTTTTGATCAGAGTTTAATTGTTTAAAATACTTCATACTGAGGCTAAGTAAAACTTTGAAGAGATCAGAGAATTTGGTCCAGGAATTCACAGGTTTTATTTTTCAACTACAGTATATACTGCAACTCCTAGGGATTACTGTCATCCAGCTTGAATAAATTGTATTGAATATTATTGTTTTCAGTGCAGTTCTAGCCATGTTAGTCACAGGATATTAGAGAGACAAGGCGGGTGAGGTAATATGTCTTACTGGATTAACTTCTATTGGTGAAAGAGAGGAACTTCTGAGCTACACAGAGCTCAGAAGACAACCTGAAGAAAAGCTCTGTGTAGCTAAGAAGCTCGTCACTTTCATCAACAGAAGTTGGTCCAGTAAGAGATATTACCTCACCCACCTTGTACTGAACTATTTGATTAGGCCCAGATTTTCAAAACTGAGTCCAATTTGCATGCATCTGACTAGCATGTGTGAGCTCCAGTGTGCACAGACAATTTGAGGCTTTGCATACACACACCTGAGCCTGTCTGTCATCCTTACCTGTAAACATACAATCATTACATGCACTTTAGCAAATTTGACCTAGGATTAGAGAAGCCTTCACTGCTTCTGCCCACTCTGTAGCTATTCTGTGGAGAGCTGTAGTCTTCCATTATGTCTGTCAAGCAACTTGCAAAGGAAGGAAAACAAGAAAATTCTTCTAAAATCCTCATTAGAAAAGACTAAGTGGAGTTTTACTTTGTGAACGAAGATATACAAAAAGAAAATTTTTTTTCTAAAGATGATTTTTTGTGCAGAAAAGCCATTGTGCTATCAACAAAGTGTGCACAACACAGTTTAATTTCTATAAATTCTACATACTCCCTCATCAGGGCCGACTAGCTTTTTTGCCGCCTCAAGCAAAAAAAAACAACAAAACCTGCGTGGTGGCCGGAACAGCAAAGGGAAGGCAGAGGGTGGGAAACCCACCTGCTGCCCGGCTGGAGCAGCAAAGGAGGGCAGGGCGCAGGAATTCCAGGAAACCTGCCAGCCGGTCGGAGCAACGAAGGGGGGAGGGGCGTGAAACAAATCACCTGGCAGGCTGGCCGGAGCGGAGAAGGGAAGAAAAACAAAGAAACAAAAAGAAAAAAAAATACCTTCGGGGCGACGGGAGCGTGGGTGCAGGGGGACTCCCAGCCCTGCAGACCCCAGACAGCGGAGTGCACACTCCAGCGGCGGGGGAAGGGGGGAGAGAGAAGTGGGGCAGCCAGGGCTTCCTTAAGCGGGGCGCTCGCCATGCGGCCTCTCCTGCCACGCTGCCTGCTGGGAGGGCTCCGCGCCACTCCAGTGGGCAGGCAGGGAAGGACATGGGCTGCCATGCCGGGCTTGCTGCAGACCTGGCACCACTCCCAGCAGCTTCCGTCCTCTGCACCGCTGCCCCCTACAGGGCGGCAGGAGCACCAAACCAAAAGAAAAAACCTCCTGGGGCGGCGGAAGTGGCAAAGCACAAAAAAATAAAAAAAATTGGACGGAATGCCGCCCCTTGGAATCTGCCGGCCCAAGCACCAGCTTGCTCGGCTGGTGCCCAGAGCCGGCCCTGTCCCTCATTGATTTCTCCTTCATTTCATTTTATGGATTCTCTGTTATGCAAATGAGCATAATAGCAGCTTGCTGTGTCATAACTGTAACAAATAATGCAGTAGTGCTGGGATGTCACTGACTGCCCTTTTAGTATACTTTTCCCCTTTACAAGTCTATTATCTATGCATTCTTGTTTCCTCTCCTTCACCACCATCCTCCCTACTCTGCCAGTAGCCACTGCTGATCCCTGAACTGAAATAGGGCTTGTAACCACTCCTTACAGAATGCATAACCTACATTCCACTTCCAACATTTAGAAAGAAATACCATTCTCCCTTTCAACAGTTCTTTCTGAAGCATCTTAGCTTATCATTCTTCTCTTTTTCCCTCCCTTTAGCTCTTAAAAATCTGAGAATGACATGTCTGAGCATCATCAACCTCCCAAGCTACACAAATAAGACAATAAAAAGTTTTCTTTCTTAGGTCACTAGTATATAAGGCAATTTGATCAAGATCTTCAGCAAAAAGCAATTCCTTGGGTTGCAGTAATAAATTTTAGAAAGCAGAGCAGTTTAATGGAGAAAACACAGATTAGATCAGGGGTAGGCAACCTATGGCATGCGTGCAAAAGGCGGAACATGAGCTGATTTTCAGTGGCACTCACACTGCCCAGGTCCTGGCCACCGGTCCAGGGGCTCTGCATTTTAATTTAATTTTAAATGAAGCTTCTTAAACATTTTAAAAACCTTGTTTACTTTATATACAACAATAGTTTAGTTATATATTATAGACTTACAGAAAGAGACCTTCTAAAAATGTTAAAATGTGTTACTGACACGGAAAACCTTAAATTAGAGTGAATAAATTAAGATTCGGCACACCACTTCTGAAAGGTTGCCGACCCCTGGATTAGATCATTTATCCTACTGAAAGGATTTCATTATTAGGCATGCATCTTTGAAAATATATGTGTGTGTGTCCATAGATGCTTCTGATCTGCATTTTTCGCTAACTCAGTCCCTGTTAAAACATTGAATATTGTGATACAGCTAAAAAAAATTAAGAACTATGGCAGCATGAAGGGTTTTGGCTTGAATGAGACAGGGTATGTGTATTTTCATCAACAAGGAAAAAAGAAGTCTCTACTACATTTTGATTTCATAGGATATAGAGAGACACAGGTGCCATGTTAATATATTTGATCTAGTCCATAGTTAGAACAAAATCAGGCAATTGACAATAAGCAGCTGAATTCAGATGAAAATCATTCACCTTTGTTGAGCTTGTCAAATAGCAGATACAAATCCTGTTTCTTCATTATTCATGAAGTTTAAGGCCATATGGGACATTAGATCATCTAGTCTGACCTCCTGAATATCATAGACCATTCTGTTTCACCCAGTTACACCGAGCGTATAAGACCTAAATAAAAATGGTTTTTTCTCGTCTGGTTACTCAGTTAAAAAACTTGTTACATGTCTGAAATGGATGGATTACATAATTACAGGATTTCCAGGTATTTAACATGATAACATTCAGAATATAAGTACAGTAACATATTGACTTCATGATTCATTTTGGAAGTGGTGGGAGAAAAGGCATCCTTTTTATCTAGCCTCACTGAACTTTGGGCACTTAGCTAAAATGGGAACTGGTTCTGAACCATTCCTTATTTGGGATTTGGTTTGTCAAACAAATTCCTAAACAATAAGGTTTTGCCCATCTCTGATTTTGCTAAAAAATGAAATTAATTTTTCCTTTGATGTAAGTATTTATCTCTGCTTCACTTCAGCCTCTCAGGTCAATAGTTATTCCCCAGAACAGTGATCAATGGCCTCAGTTCCATGTTCTGCTGGATGTTTTGCATTGCCCCCAGGGCACTAACTATCCCTAAGACTTAGGGAATACTCCTCTGGTTGGGCCTGCCATGTGTTAAAATACTTGGATTCACCATAGCAACTTCTACATCACCCCCTTTTGCCCATAGGAGAAAAGGGGTCATAGGTGGGGTGACCTTATGTCCCAGCAACGGCCAGCCCAGCCTTTCAGGTTGATCTAACTGGACTAGTGCCCTGATGGTCCCAGAACTGAGAGCAAAATGGTGACTCCATGCCCAGCTTCCCCAGCTGAGCCAAACATGAGTCATAACTGAGCATCTGGCCCAATATTTGCTTACCATATTGTGAAAACCTCTAAAACACAATAATAACCTAGCATTACTGCAATGCTCGGATTGTGAAGTCAAGTATCCAACTCCCAACATACATGCCAAAAGTTAAGCTTTCTTCTCAGTTCAGCTATTTTCCACATCATGTATATTTTATGGCATTCATTAAAAATGAAGAGTGGTATCTTATTTTTTTGCACTGATACTACAACCACATTATGTGTGGTATAGGGATCTTTGATAGATTAGATACACACATTACCGGGTTACATTTAAAAAGGAGGGGGAAAATGAGAAAATACTACTTATATGAAATATGGATGAGTTTATATTATATGGGCTTTCACTTTGGGTACTTCCTGACTTCTGAGAGCTTTATCTCAGAATGCTAGTATTACATTTACACTAATTTTTACATTATTTCCTAGTTTATTTTCTTTTACAAAGAACACAAAGATTTTAAGAAACACCAAGGAAATTGACTTGTGTAGTTTACAATCTCCACTGGCTTCACAAGCACAATTTCCTTACTTCACCCCTGTTCCAATTGCACAGTTTACAGATTTCATTGGCTTTTCCAGTGGTGCTTGTTAAGTCCTTCTTTCACTGAGTTTCCCCTATGCATCTCATGCATCTTTATGAAATCCCCTGGATTCAGCATGTTTAGACTATTCCAATGTGCCCTACATGATGCTAAACTTTAAAACAATTGGGAGACAGAATGCAGCAGCTTGCTTACTGAGCAGAGCATCGTGTTGGGAGCGTATGACATCACTTGTGGAAGTCTGAACCTGCAGCCCACTCACGAGTGGGGAAATGGCTGCCCTCTGTCCCCTACCTGCTCTCTTCAGTGCAGTATGAGAGTGTGCTTAAAAAGGTGTGCCGGGGGAAGAGAGGGAAAGGTGTAAACCTTCAAACTAAACATTGGCTAAAATGCTTTTCCTCAGATTTGAAAAATAAATTAACTCAATCACCCTTGGGTAGAGACCAAGCAGATATTTTCACCCCCATAGGGGAACATTTAGAAAAGTTCTGTGTGAGAGAACAGGGAGGACTCACTTGAATAGTTTTGGAAGCTTATCTATAGAGGGTGTCACCAACATTATTGTTGCTTTTGTTTATTTGTATTGTGGCAGTGCCTAGCAGCCCCAGCCATGGACTAAGACTCCATTGTGCTAGGCACTGTACATAGATAAAGACAGTCCAGATATTCAAATGTTGCATCCTTCACAAAAAATCAACTTCTTGAAATATAGTGAGGGAAATTAATATCTGTGTGCATGCAAATTTTGCCAAACTACTGCTTTCCAAAATATATGTAAAATTAATGTGAGACTGATAGCTCAGCAAGCTGGAGATCATAAGGCCTGGTTTATGATGTATTAAAATCTCATAACAACAATTTCAGAGAGTTAGCATAATGTATTATTCAAAGTTAAACACTGTCTTGAATGATAACGCTAACATGCCATCAGGCTGTAATAAAAGATAGCTTTGAAATATCCATTTTCATTTATCTGTAAGGTCATTTACATAAAGCAAAATCATAATGATGTATTTTTTCCCATGTAGGAGGAAATAAATGTACTTCATTTACAACATAACCAGAAAATATTAAAATGTTGAGAGATGGCCATTATTAAGTCATTTAACTTTTCAGACAAAATAAATTGTCATAGATTTCATTACAAAAGCTGATGTAAATACATTTTGTTTCTTCCACTGCATGTAAATAAACTTACTTTAAAAACTATACAGAACATATACCAGGCAAAAATATATCACTACAGTAGGTTCTTGACAAATTATATTCTCTTTATCCAATTTTTCTGTAAGCAACTCAAAAAAGCCATGTCACCAAAAATAGAATTCATCAACAGGAGTTACTTAGGGCCATACATTGTCCTTAATCCACATATGAAATATTTTAAGGTCTTTAAGCTGATAAAAGGGTGATCTCAATATTAGTAATGGGGTGGAAAGGAGGGCAGTCGAAAAAGGAGAAAATGAAAGAGGCAATGGATTGAAAATGACTTTATCCAGATGCCACTCAAGACAATCTGCTTCCTAGGCAAAACTTCACTCCTCCACCCAATAGAAGAGAGGTTCTAAATGGGGAAGAGGGCCCACTTGGGGAGGCACATCAGACTTCCTGAGTGGTGCAGTAAGTCTTCCGATGGTTTGGTGGTGATGGTAGAAGTGGGAATGCCAAGCACCAGGTCACAGCATTACTCACTCCGGTTTGGCCCGGCCACTCCTCCACGAGGCCAAATTTGAGTGAGTAGTGTTGTGACCTAGTACATGGGGTTGCAACAGCACTCATGTTTGGCATGGAGCCCCTGTCACTTTGCACAGACTCTGCAGCCCTAGGCAGCTGCTTAGTTTGCCTATAGCTAGAGTGGCCTCTGCCTTTATCCTTAGTGCTGAGCCCGCTTCTGCCTCATACTGATGTGTTCAGAAATCTGCAAAAGTCATCACTGCCATGCCTTCTAGTCTAGAATGCATGAGGAATGCTACAGTAGAAGAAAAGGTCCCTTAGTCTCAGTGGCCCAAATTCAGAGGCGATGTGTATAGCTATTTTTGCTGTAACCATTCCTTCTAAAAATGCATGGTGGTAAGAGAAGCCATAATCACGGATGGACCCAGAGCTAGTGTTCTGGCTATGCCAAGAGAAAAAACAGTCTCCACGAGGTAACACTGAGAGATGCAACAGTGTAGGCCAGAGGATGAATTTGATACTGGGGCAGTTCAAACTGCCTTGTGCCAAAATGTTCTGAGAGAGAAACAGACTCCTATTGACACAGATATATTAAAAAAATTTATCAGTAGAGATTGATAGCAGATATCCAAAAAAACATCAGAAACTCTTATCCCAGACCATATGACCATTATATGCCAATGATGGAGAAGCTGTCCATCACGAACTGTCATCAAAACACAACAGCTGTAAATACTAATATGAGACATTGTGGGACTAACAAAATAGTTTAGTTTACTGAAAATTTGCACTGGACAATGAACAAGAGCCTGAAATTAGCAGGGTGATAGCCATTCTAACCACAGGTGCATGAGACACACAAAACACTATGTTAGATCAAACTAATGGAGTTTCAATTTACACCACCTGAGAATCTAGCCCTCTGCATGCAGTGGTTTCTTATTTACTCAGACTCTGTCTATTGTGACATCTTTGACAACCGGTCTTCATTGTTATTTATATCATAAATCTTTAATCCGAATACCAGGCAGGTTTTATGAACACAATTATGGATCTTACACCTTCAAACCTGCTGTAAGATCTCCCAGTTTTTATAAACATCTCTCAACTGTTTAGCTTTATAACAATTTCTTGACATCCCACTTGGCTCCATATTCTGTGAATTCAATATACATCACAGTCAATGTTGGCTTTCTAATGCAATTAAAAAATATGTTCTTGCCACACTTGAAGCAATCCAAAGTATGTATGTAGAATGTAGTAATTTCACAGACTAGACCATGAGAATAACAGTTAAATCCAAGAAAACAGAATGATCCATACCTTAGTATTAGACAGCATTTCAAAGCCAAAACCTGCAGCAAAGGTAAGTACATTTTGCAGCAAGTCTAATTAAATTCTGCAGTCACGGTAACCTAGATAGCTAGAATTCCTTATTCTTGAAACTCGTTGTAACTGCAGAGTTACAGAAGCTTTGTCTACACCTCAGTTTCCTTAGATTTCTTCCTGCTTTTGGCCATGAATAATAGCAGTCTTCTTTTATATCACTAGCTGTTAAAAAAAGGGGTGGGAGCAGAACTGTCATTTCAAATGCAAGATGCTGAGTCCTTTCTTCCATATTTATCTTGACAAGTAATTGCAGGCACCAGTCACTCCATTCATGTGCCTCTGCGTCTATCACACACAGAATCTCAACAGCAAAGCAAGTTTAAATGAGTATTTTAACAAGGATTTCTTTTCTCATTTTTTTGTCACGGCCTTATTAGTGATATAGGATTGTGATGGATTTCCACAAAATGAAAGGATGTTGTCAAGCTGATCTCAGGCCAAATTGGACTCTGAAGAAAGAATCAGATCCTTTCCTTACACAATGATTGATGTCTCTGGCTCTAATTTAATTGTTTCATTCATTGTTATCAACTACGCTTGGTCCATCGCAGGGTGAAACCTCCAATACTGGTCTCGATGCTCCTTCTGAAGCGGATGGTTCAGATTTTTACCCTGTTTTCGCCCTTGCAAGTTATTGTGATGAAAACACCTACAATCAATCCCTGCTCCTACTGAATGTGCTGGGAGCAGTCAAACCAGGTGGTATCCATCTGAAGTTTGCTATCAGATTTGGAGCCTGGGTAAAATACAGTGGCCAAGATTTTCAAAAATGGGTTTCTACAGTAAGGCTTCTAAATCAGCATTTAGGTGTCCAGTGACTGGCCTGATTTTCAGAAGTGCTGAGAGTTACTGGGTGCTCAGGACCCTTGAAGATCTTATTTATACATCTAAATATGGAATTAGGAGCCTAACTTCTAGCACCCATGTTTGAAAATCACAGCCTGCTTCTTTCTCAGATCATTTATACAATGCTAGCAATAGAAAAGTGACACCTTGCTGTTTGTTTTCATTCTGATACACTGATGTCTGCCATTAACAAATGATTTTGAAACTAAATGAACCAAGTTCAAATGCAGAATGCTAGGATGTCATTTTTAATCAATAATGATCAGGGTTCAGGATATTTCCTGGGGATTAATGACTGGGCAGGAAGAGTTAATCACCTCAGACCATTAACCCCAACTGTTTATTAAGCCCAGGATACACACTGACTGAGCCCTAAATCATTATGGCTACTATAAACATTTCCCAAAAAAAATAAACCAGAAAACTTTTTGGATGGGTATTTTGTGTTATTCATCTTCTGAGCTTGTACGTGTCTAGCTCTGTATATGTTTACATAAGGTTGCCAACTTTCTAATGGCATAAAATCTTTGCCCACCCTGCCCTATCCCTTCCTGTAGGCCTGCCCCACCCTTTCCCTTCTCTGAGGCCCCATCCCCCACTCACTCCATCCCCCCTCCCTCTGTCGCTTGCTCTCCCCCACCTTCATTCACTTGCTCACCGAGCTTGGGCAGAGGGTTGGGGTGCGAGAGGGGGTGAGGGCTCCAGCTGGGGGTGTGGGCTCTGGGGTGGGGCCAGAAATGAGGGGTTCTGGATGTGGGAGGGGGCTCAGAACTGTGGCAGGAGGTTGGGGTGCAGGCTCTGGGAGAGAGTTTGGTTGCAGGAGGGGGCTCAGGCAGGGGGTTGAGGTGTGGGAAAGGGTGAGGAGCACAGGCCCGGCGGCATTTATCTCGGGCGGCTCCCGGAAGCAACCGTCATGTCCGGCTCCTAGGCTCAGGGCAGCCAAGCAGCTCTGCGCACTGCCTCTGCCCACAGGCATTGCCCCTGCAGCTTCCACTAGCTGCCGTTCCTGGCCAAAGGTTGCTGTAGAGCTGGTGCTCGGGGAAGGAGCAACATGCGGAGCCTTCTTGGCCATGCCTCTGCCTAGGAGCTGAGGGACATGTCACTGCTTCCTGGGAGCTGCACAGAGCCAAGCAGGAAGCCTGCCAGCCTTGCCAACTGGACTTTTAACTGCCCAGTCAACGGTACTGACCAGAGCCGCCAGGGTCCCTTTTCAACTGGGTGTTGCGGTCGAAAACTGGACACCTGGCAGTCCTAGGTTGCCCCTCTCTATGGTAGCTGCACATGTGCGTCACATCTTGTGCATGGTGGTACAGGGTGTTTGTGGCACATTAGTGATTCAGGTTTGTCTGAGTTTCATTTAGCTCATAACACTGCAATTCGCACTGAAAAAAGGTATGGGGATAAATCTGCCTATTCAGCACTCTAAAGAGGGACCTCTTCATAAAGCTCACACTTGATATAGTCTAATAAGCTTTTTGTTTCAGTTTATTTTATAACGTTGTTGTTTAGCGGGAAGCATTGTTGCACATTCTAATCATCTGTTTCCATGACCTTCACCTTTATTGATTTGGGTTTTTTTTCCCCCTATGTTTAATGTCGTTTCTGAGATTAAAGTCATTTTTCTCCAGCAGCAGCAGGTTAACAGCAGCTTTGCTGTTAAGAAGTAGAAATCATTTTGATTAGTAAAAGTTGATTTGTAGCCAGAGAAAATATGTTTTTAAGTCACTAAAACCTATTTAGAGAGCAATGCAATAGAAATAGGCTTCTAGCTGTGTGACATAAGCAAAGACAACATATTTAAGATATATAAAGAAAAGACAGCACAAATGAGCAAATAAATGAAAGACAATGTTGCTCACTGCATACTTATGAGTGCTATGAAACACAGCAAATTTGCAGAATAAAGGTAAGCAGGATTTTTTTTTTCCCTCCCGGATATTATTTTAATCAGGTTTATAGTTGAATTGGCTGGTGAATCATATTATGCGAAGTAATTTTCCAAATAGACACAGTAACATAACTTAGTATTTTGAAAGTATAGCAGGTGAAATTCTAAATTACAGACTAAATTTACTGCAAGAATCTAATAAACTGGAACCCATTTTCCTTAACAATTTATAGTTCTGTTTTGATTTTACAGCTTATTTGCTTAACTTTATTGCTGCATTATTTTCTTTTTTACGCTACTCTATTCTCCACTGTCATAATACACTTTACCTTCAATCATTGTATTTCAATAACCCAGGCACCCCGGCTGTTTACAACATATTTTATTTCAAGTACCACTGGCTATTTTTCCCTATTCACACACATGAACACTAAGTAATGCAACCACTGTTCCTCACTTCCAGCTACAGTGTGCCATGCAGCATTACTAGCCTGATACAAAATCAGTGGAAAGGTTCCAATTGACCTCAAAGAGTTTTGAATGAGCTTTTATGTTCCTTCCCACAGAGCAGGCATTACAATTTCTGGTCCTAGACTCCACTTGCCTAATAAATGTATTAATTCTACACAGCTCTTCTTTATTCTACAAAAGAGTACACAGAACTATAGCAAATAGTATTTAGAAAACACATCCTGTTTACCCATACCACATATGTAATACTGTTAAAAATTAACTCCGCTGTAAAACCATCTTTACTGAAATAATGATGCAAGTTGCAAACAATTGCCAGCAAAATCTCTAATAATGATTTTGCTTCTTCTTCCATTCTTTCTCTCTGTGTCGAGTATTTTGACTGTTGCCATTATTTGGGGTTACAACAAAATAATTTCTGTGGAAAAAGAGAGATGCTTGTGCATGAATTATACATTTGTATTATAAATATTTGAACCATATATTGTTTTATGCTAAAAATGTTACAGAATTACTGGAAACAAAACCAAATAGCAGCTACACAATCACTACTTCCTGTTTAGAACAAAGACCTAAGGTATACGAGCTCATAGCTTGTGTCTGTTGTCTGGAGTTTCCCTTCAGTACATCACCAGTTTCACCTAATTTTTGCTTTGATTTCCTCCTTGGGAGTTTTCTACAATTTCTCTGAAACTGAACAATTTAAAGCTATTAAGTGCCACTGATTTGGTAACAAAAAAGATAAATACTGTAGCAGACTGATTATTCAGAACCTACAATTTCTCCAGGCATCCCATGAACTTTCATGGTGCTTTCATGGTCAGCCAAGCAGACTTGATTTTCTCTGTAGAGCACTATTTAAAGGTGTTTAACTCAAGAATATTTTAAAATAAGGCTCCCACATTTTCTATTTAGAATAAATGTTCCTCTCTTCCAAGTAGCACCTTTAAATTCTTTTGGGGTATGTGTAGGAGTGCACATATATCGGTGTGCAATAGATAGTTCACACAAACTATTTTAAGAGAACCTTGAGGTCACACTGATAAATATTCAAAAGTCAAGAAGGGTCATCGTTAAAGTTGCAAGTGCAAACTTTCTGTCCCTTCAAATGACCATAATGCCATTTTAACTACATGATCACATATCTTTCCTCATATATACCATACATTTTTCTACATCCTTAGATGTAGCATATTGCAGTGTTATATACTAATATGTATGTAGAAAAGAGCTAGTTATAGAAATTCATCTGAAAATTATACAGTAAACCATACTTAAGCAGCAAACTACATATTAAGTATACAACATTAAAGGGTTGCGAGCATTGCAGAGCACTTCACAATGCAGCAGTGAAGTCAGAACAGCATTAACTGAAACACAAAAGACAATAAAAGAAAAATGCTTTAATTCTAACTTTAAGACGACTCACTCAGTGTGTCCCCCCCGTGAGGCATACACCCATGAATCACAACCAAAGTGGCTTTTGACAAAGCCCGCTGGAATGCTATTGGAATAGGTGGATCTAGAAAGCAAAGGAGAATATGGAAGAGCACAGCCAGGGCAATGAGCAATGAGAAGAGGCAGGGTAAAGAGGTAGGGACTGATTTTTAACAGTTTAGGTTATTTCCACCACTTCGGCTGCAGAAGTAAACAGAGGTGTCACTCTGCTTGGAGTGCTTCACAACCATGAGTGCCAACCACAGGGCAGACTGTCAAAAAAGCAGGGCAGATACCCCAAACTGATGGTATGTTCCAGATAAGGTGACCAGATGTCTCAATTTTATAAGGACAATCCTGATATTCAGGGCTTTGTCTTATGTAGGTGCCTATTACCGTCCAACCCCATCCCAATTTTTCACGCTTGCAATCTGGTTATCCTAGTTCCATAACTAGATTTCACCAATCCAGTAACATATCTGAACTCCTGGATCGCTGTCACAGTCTTACCAGAGAGTCACAGACAGTCCCCTTGGGCACTCCAGTCTATCTTCCCACTCAGGAAACTGAACTTAGTGATAAATGTTCACTTACACCAAAAACATTACAAAATATTCAGGTTCTCCTAGTCCCAAGAGATCAGTCACTTTGTACCTTAGATCTCACACCCAAGATAACACTGGTAGCCAATCCTACAGGAAAACTAACTAAAGATTAATTAACTAGGAAAAAGAAATGAGAGAGATATTTACAGGTTAAAGCAGGCAATGTATAATAAGCCCAAAAGAGTCACAGTCTATGGTTCCAAAAGGTGATAGAGACCTAGTAATGTGTCCACTGAATGTCTTTTCAGTCTAACCCAGGTTGCCACTGGAGATCTCTGCTTTTGTTTCTTAGTTCCAGCTCTTATAAGAGTCCAAACAGCAAAGAGGTAACCATTTCTTATTGTGAGCATCTCAGTATGTCCCTCCTC
Organism: Chelonoidis abingdonii; assembly: GCF_003597395.2. NCBI lineage: Eukaryota > Metazoa > Chordata > Testudines > Testudinidae > Chelonoidis > Chelonoidis abingdonii. The sequence continues at coordinate 86,179,756 of NC_133769.1, forward strand.
CAGAGTTCAAACCGATGTACATAAATTCTTCATGGGAGGATGTGGGAAATCAACAAATTTTTTGTCCTATAATGGCTCATTTAGTCTTGATAGTCATTCTTGATGGGCAGGGGAACCACTCTTCTTGGCTAGGTTCACAAGCTTAAAGCGGGCATTTTTTACAATTATAAAGCAACATTTACATATTACCTTATAGCATGGTATACAAACTTCATAAGTAAGGCTGTGAGTTTGTCATGGAGATCATGGAAGTCATGGATTCCATGACTTTCTGTGACTTTAGCAGTGGCCGGTGCAGCTGGCACCATCCCCCACCCCTGCAGCTGCAGGAGATTGGCTGGGGGGCTCAAGGCTGGGGGCCAGGAGGGAGTGAGGGCTCTGGGCGGTGCTTACCTCATGGGGCTCCCTGGAAGTGGTAACATCCCTCAGCTCCTAGGGAGAGGTATGGCCAGGGGGCTCTGCATGCTGCCTCCATCTGCAGGCACTGCCTCCACAGCTCCCATTGGCTGGGAACCACAGGTGTAGAGCTGCATGGCTGTGCCTCCACCTCTGCCTGGGAGCTGAGGGATGTTGCTCCATCTGAGGAGATGCAGAGCCAGGTAGGGATCCTGCCAGCCCCACCAATTCCCCAGCACCGGCGTGAGTCCGGGGTACGTACCACTGCCCCCAGGATCAGCAGAGGCCCTGGGCTGGGGCAGAGGGTTGGGGTGGGGGGAGGGATCCAGCTGGGGATGCAGGGTTTGGGGTGCAAGAGGGTGTCCCAGGGCTACAACAGGGAGAGAGGACTCCCCCCAGCTCTCTGCCCCGCAGCAGCACCTGTGCTGGGGGAAAGAGGCATCTCTCCCTACTGCGGAAACTCTGAGGCTGGGGCTACAGGATAGGCACCCTTCCCCCAGACCCTGCAGGTCCAGGCCGGGGCTGGGTTCAGGAAGGGTTCCCTGAACGCCTGGGCGGTGCTAAATAGGCTGCTGCACATCCGCACAGCTTACAGGGAATTTAGCCCGTAATCTGTCCATGACTTTTAATCAAAATACCCGTGACTAAAATGTAGCCTTAATTATAATTAATGCATGCAGCAATTTACAAGCATTTCAAAGCGTCTATACACATCTTTACAAGTCTAACACCTGTCTTTAAGGATATTAACATACAGGTGAGCTGGTCTCGCTTCCAGCTATGAACTTGTCGGTGCTCATCTGACTCCTACAGCCTTGGCAAAAGCTAGCATGTGTTTACCAATGTCACAAAAGGAAATATCCTTTAAACAGTCTGCTTCAAAAGTAATTTGCAGGGTTCATGTGGTCCCAGGATATTAGAGACAAGGAGGGTGAGTTTTAATAACTTTTATTGGACCATCTTCTGTTGGTGAGAGAGATAAACTTTCGTGCTCTACAGAGCTCCTCTTCAGATGTTCTGAAGTTTACTTCTGACGTGAAGAAGAGCTCTGAGTATCTCAAAAGCTTCTCTCTTTCACCAACAGAAGACTATCCAGTAAAAGATATTACCTCACCCACCTTGTCTCTTTAAAAGTAATTGACTCTTTGGGCACTGCAGTTAATGACAAACTTGCTACCCTCCATACGTCCCAGGGGAAAGAATTTTAAATGCCTGGAGCATAATACTCAAAAGTCCTTACCCTGAGCCGACTATAGGAGACAGTCAAAATACATTATCTTGGCATCACAAAATATGAACAGAAGCAGTAAGCAAAATCTTGAAATCAATTCTAAATTTTGATAACAGCACATGTAACTGGACTGATTTTCTGTTGGGCTTGGATTTTGTAAGAATTTTTGCTAATTTGTTTTCTTTGGGTTGATATAATCTCAAAGACGGGGCAAGACCAATAAGGTAATACATTGCAATACGCCATCCTTTAGTTTACAAATGCTTGCATAAGTAGCTCAATGTCACCTTGGAAAAATGTAGATCTAAGTTTTATATCTATATATTTGCGATTTAGTGTTCATGTAAGTGTGAAACTAATGGCATTAGCTAAAGCCAGGTTGTGACTGGGGTCCCAGAGGAGCCAACTGAGATCACTCAATTAGGGTGAACTGCAAAGAATGGGGCAGGCAACCCCTAAAGCTGGTGGATATTCCAATACTTAGATTTAAAAAGCCAGCACAAAATAGCTTCTATAATATCTCACTGGTTACCCAGAAGCCAACAACACAGTTCCCTTGAAGTAACACAGCCTTACACCTGCACCCAGACACCCAAGACAAATATGATGATTACTGAAAATCTTATTCATCATATAAAAAAGTTCTACCAATCCCAAAGGATCGGACACTTTACGTTCCAGATTAATGAATATTCCAGATATTACCCAAGTACATGCTTACAGGGAATTCTTATTAACTAAACTAAAATTTATTTATTAAAAAAGAAAAGAGAGGGAGTATTGGTTAAAAGATCAGTATATATAAAGACATGAGTAAAATTCTTGAGCTTCAGGGATTCATAGCAGAAATGGTGAGCTTTGTAGTTGCAAAGAGTTCTTTCATAATTAGTCAGTGGGTTGTAGTCCAATGTTCATATTCAGGGTATTACGGGTTAAACTTCCCCTGCATGAAGCCTCAAGCAGATCTGAGGTGACAGGATCAGGACCCAAGGGTCTTTTATACAGTTCTCAAGCAACCTCTTGACCATGCAGTCCTGGGTGAACAATAGGCTTTTATGTAACCTTCTGTTTCCCAAATCTCACCAGTAATTAACTACATGGATTAACATAAGATAATTTATCCATTAAGCAGTTTATCACAAACCTTAAACAGACATACAGACAATGACATTATTGCACCCAAGGTTCATCTAAATGTTAATATTCTCTTTTGATCTCTGAATCAATAGCTATAGTGACAGACAGGAACTGTCTGTTTACATGGCTAGCATCTAAGACATAAGTAAATACACACAATTAGTATCACTTCTAATTCCACTGCTCTACAGCCAAAATGCTTCTAAAATAAATGTAGTCAAACTTTACTAATTCTGGGTCACTGAGAACAAAAATGATGCTTAAAATTGTTAATTGGCTCTAGTCTAGCTGTTAGGCTCCAGACTACAGCAGTGGAAGCTCCTGGCAGGTGATGTTAGGGTTTCCATGTTCCATGACCGTCAAAAGGATCTTGTCCCATTCTTCTTCATGGAAGGTGATCTTGTAGCCTGCAACAACTTCGATGGTGTGATGGCAGCCCTCAACATCGTTCACGATCCAGATGAGTGGAGACTGTTCATTGATTCATCGAAGACGAGTCTTAAAGCTGTTTTGCTGCATAATGGCAATGTTTTGCCATCAATTCCAGTTGGTCATGCAGTCCATATGAAGGAAACCTATGACAACATGAAACAACTTTTGAGGTGCATAAACTATGACCAACATCAGTGGCAGCTTTGTGGCGATTTGAAGGTTGTTGCTCTCTTGCTTGGTCTGCAGACTGGATACACAAAGTACTGCTGTTTTCTCTGCGAATGGGATAGTCGTGCAAGAGATTCCCACTACATCAAGAAAGATTGGCCACTCCGACAGCCATTGGAGCCTGGGAGGAAAAGTGTTCAGCATCCACCACTTGTTGAATCAAGGAAGATTTTGTTACCACCCTTACACATCAAGCTGGGTCTGATGAAGAACTTTGTCAAGGCCATTGACAAAACACAAGCAGCTTTCAAGTACCTCCGTGGAAAATTTCCAAGGTTAAGTGAAGCTAAGATAAAGGAAGGTGTCTTTGTTGGTCCTCAGATTCGTGAACTTCTTCGAGATGATGCATTTGACCATGCACTGCGTGGCAAGGAAAAGACGGCATGGAAAGCCTTCCAGTTAGTGGCAATAAATTTTCTCGGAAACAACAAGGCAGACAACTACAGGTTGTTGGTGGAAAACCTCCTCAAGGCATACAAAAGCCTTGGTTGCAACATGTCACTAAAGATACATTTTTTGCACTCTCATCTAGATTTTTTTCCACCGAACTGCGGAGCAGTGAGCGACGAGCACGGCGAGCGATTTCACCAGGACATTGCAACAATGGAGAAACGCTATCAGGGCAAATGGAGCCCATCAATGCTTGCAGACTATTGCTGGACAGTGACAAGAGATGCTCCATTTAATGAATACAAGAGACAAGCCAAGAAGCGCCGAGTAGACACTGAATAGGACTAAACTATGTACATAATAGTTTTTTGCCTTTTGTTTCATAATAAATTTTATTTATATAACCCTTTTGCTGATTTTTAAAGTGTTACATAAACAGGACAGGTGAAATATTATCATGTAAAGCAACCATAAACACATGAAAAGACCTAGGTTTACAATTTATGATTAAAACTCTACTATCTACACAATATACATAGACATAAAATGTAAAAACTTAAATATCTTAGAAACAGTAGCCAATCAGTTGTTTTAATTGTCATATTTGAATTCAGCACATCAAAATACATAATAAATACCACATTTTATCTCTGAAGCAGACGACTTCTCAAAAATTGTAGACCAGTGTTCTCTAATAATACAGGTTTGCACTTCAAAGTTCTAGCCTATCTAGCATGGAATGGCCCTAATTACCATTCACATGCTTTCTAACATGTCACTAAAGATTGGCTTTCGGTTAATTAGCCTGCAGGCCATCTGTCATATTATGTACAAGATTCGTTGCAATTATATAACAGTGGTAGCAATAAATGATTTGCATGATTATATTTTAATCAGATAATGTCACACAGGCATATAAAATTGTAAACTTTCCCTACTTCAGTCTTGAACTATTTGATCCTTGTCATTGCAATCTAGGGCAGAGACTGCAGATATGTCATTGTGCTTAACTGAACAAGAGTTTCTGATGTTGAACAGTCAGATTAAGATGAAACCAAACTCTCTGCCATTTGTGACCTGAGCTAGGATCTCCACTGGAAGGAAGTTACTACACATTCGCCGGCTTTGCCAGCGGAACTTCCCTTCCCCCAGAAAAGGGTCTGAGCAGAGTTGGTTGAAAAATGGTGAAACACTTTAACAATTTATTTTTGAAAATTTTCATGAATATTTTATCAGAACTTCAAAAAATAGAAATAAAAATGCAATCAGCTCTAGTTCCAAGTGCAGAGAATGATTTGTGATGCAGCTGAATCCACAATCACATCTCACATTTTTGAAACATATAGGACAAACGTTTGATAGCAGCCACTCAGCAAAGTTTAAAGGATGGAATTACTCCAGGATGATACCCAAAGCCCGTTAAAGAATTATGATTAACCCTTTCCTGAGATATGCATGAATTTGTCTACTGCATCCCATCCCAGAAATGTGATTACATAAAGACTGAATTATCCCTGTAAAAATGTATCTACTTATCACCAGCTTAATGATACAATTCCAGTTTATGAGAATGAATGGGAAAGGCAAATGGCAACCTATATGCAGAAAAAAGTGGCCCAATATGAAGCCAGTTCTTCTGCTGGTGTAGTTGGACTTCAGTGGAGCTGTGTTGATTTATATCAGCTAAGGATCTGGCCTATGAATTACCAACCCTACAGCACAGCTTACAAGTAATGGCTGAAAGGATCAACGAGGTCCCTGTGCTAGTCTCTGCCATAATAACAAAAGTTATAATGAATGAAGTAGGACTTACACCAGGTAAGAATAATTCCAAACATGCCAGTATAGGTTCCTACTAGCACACTTGATCCCATGCTTCAGGAAAGACCAAGTGGTAATATAGTACAGATTCATATTACACTGAAACAGGGGCATAAGATTTAAGGTGCAGGGTTTCAAAGGAGACTAAGGGAGTTAGGCACCCAACTCACATGGAATTCCAATATTCTCCTTTAAAAATCCCAGCCTAAACTTTTTTGAAAAGTTACATGCAATTTTAGATGCCTCCATTTTGAGTGCTTAACTTGAGATACCTTTAAAAAACCCTGATTTTCAGAGCACGAATATTCAGCACTTTCTGAAAAGCAGGTCCGTGTAAAGTTTGCCACCCAAAAACTGAGTCACCTAATATCATGTCACTTTTGAAAATGTAGGCCATAGGTGTTTTAAAGGCATGAGGTCATAAACTGCCTCCTCAGCAATAAAGAAAATTAAGAGAACGGTCACTTGTGTTTATTTTATTTTCTATTGTCATCTCTTAACAAATCCTGAATCAATTCTTAGTCCATATGGCACTCCAGTGGGGCCAAAACATCAACACTGTGAAAATGAAAATAGATGATTCCATTTGCCCCATTCTTGTTTGTATTACAATATTTATCACAAGAACGAGACATCATGATTTTAATGCCAACTCAGACCTGCTTAATCTGTGCTTAGTTTATCCATATGGCTGGCTAGCTGAGAGATTTAAGTGGTAACTAATCTGAACAACAGATGTACCACTGATTTACTCGTCTTAATTTTGTTTGAATTCAAGTAAAAAGTGACCTTGCCAACAGATTCAAATGAAGCAGATTTGACTACCATTCTCTGAGAGCTAGTACCAAAGTGTGCTGCTCTAACCTTTTTGATGTTCTGTAATCTAATTCACTGGCCTTTCTTATTGTTCTCTACAGACACGCTCAGAAACTGTGGGGAAGAGGAGAAACAGATGGACAATCAAAACACAGACTGTTGAAAAGGTCAGCTGATATATATTTACTCTTACAAGGAGATGCAAAGGGCAAAAAGAAATTACATATGTGATATAGTTTTGTGATTAGATTCTTTGTTCATGGTGATGAAAGAGTTTTGACTTAAATCTAAATATTTGAAAAAGACAGATTGATTACAGAATTATATTGTCAAAGGTAAGAATCTGGTGGTGACCTGTGTTATAGTGGAGTGGAATATCCAGACAGTAACTCCTCCACATACACTCTTGACCAGACTGATATAGGGTGACGAGATAAGAGGAAGAAAATATCAGGACACATGGGGGGTGTGCCGGCAGAGGGGGAAAAAAAAAAAGCAGTGCCGTGGGCGGAGCAAAAAAAAAAACGCGGAACGCTGCTGTTGGAGAAAAAAGAAGGAAAAAACAAAATGGAGTGCTGCAAAATATCGGGACAAATTGCATCCCGACCAAACATCGGTTGGGACGCAGGACAAACGCCTAAATATCAGGATGTTTGGTCACCTTGGACTGATAGGAAACAGTCACAATGAGAATCAAGCCCACGCATACTTGGCCTTGATTTGGTGACTGTTAGTGAACACTGACCACAACCCTGGCAGTAAAAACTATGAGGGTGAAAGGCATAGCCAAATCTTCCTAGATTTGAATTTGTGCCTCAAGAGAGATTAGATATTTTCAACAGTGTGCCATCTCCTTCTGCAAAGCCTGAAAATAAGGCTGCTGTTCTGGATCTTTCCTCCATTTTCATTTGTAAATTTTCTCTTGCTCTGCAGAAAATGCTTCCCCCACCCTAACCATTCCCCTTCCCCAAGTCCTCTTCTGCGTCTAGCCCCTGACTCCCTTGTCTACAGTCTCACTCGGAGCTCTGTGAGAGAGAGGATTCTGAGGGAGACGTTTGTTCTCCACTGAGTAGTGTTACACCCTGCTCCTTCAGCCTGTGAGGAATATGCAACAGTGCATATACAGCATTGCACTTTACAAGCACTGTATAAATCACCTCACGCCAGAGGTACTTAAGTAAATATCCCCTTTTTACAGATGGGAAAACAGCAGGGAGAGGTTAAAAGATGGTAAACAGGCTACAGAGCAAGGCACTGTTGCAGACATAATTAGAACATACATCTCCACTCACAGTCTTATGCCTAACCTACTAAACATCAGAGATTCCCTGGCAGTCTACCAGCCTCGATGTAGCTCAGTTTTCCTATACCAGTCACGTGCCATATACACCATATAGGACCATTGTCCGAGATCATGGGGAGGGAGACAGAGGCTAGCAACCTATCACATCCTTCAAGTTATGTGAGAGATTGCACACAGTAGGTGATTTTTGGAAGCTGCAGAGGCAAAATATGTCATCTTGATCAATGCTACTGCAGCACTGATTCCCCACCTTTTCCCTGTCTACCCTTTCTCCCCTAAAGCTGACCCAGTGATTGAGCTCACACATCTTAGGGACAAATTCATCCCTAGTACAAGTAAGTTGAACGCAACAGTGGATCTGCTTAAATAAGGGCTGAATCTGAGCCAACAGACCTCAGTTTACCCATCTGCAAAATGAGATTGTGTGATATTTATACAGCTCACAGGGGTATTAAGGCACCTAATTAAATGTTTGCACAGTACTGTGGAAGTACAAAGATTAATCTGTGGCAGAGGTAGGATTAGAACTCAGAAGTCTTTTTTTTCCAGCATTGTGCTCCTTTCCTCTATACTGAGTAGCTTCTGCAAGGGGACAGCCCCCTCTTTTCTGTAGAGGGTTTAGGAACGCTGATCAGGCTGGATGTAAGCTTCCCAAACTGCTGAGTACTATGCGCCTCTTAGATATGCCACATGGTGCAGCTGCTCTGATTCAGGCTTGTTGAGGCCTGCATGAGGACAGCTGCATTATTCAGCGTTCTTACGGCTCATGTGGCACTTTGAAGCAGTTTTGGAAGTTTGTATCTGCCTGAGGGAGATTTCATAGGCTCTAAAAGGGCCCAATCTTTTTGGCATTGACTTCAAAGATACCAGGATCAAGCCTTAAGGGTTGATTTACATACTCTTAGAAAGACAAGGTGGGTGAGGTAATATCTTTTACTGGACCAGTTTCTAATATCCAATAAAAGGTATTCTCTCACCCACTGTGTGTCCCTAATTCTGGGACCACCACAGCTACAACAAAACTACATATACACCCTTAATTACTTATTATAGAGAAACCAAGGCACAAATGAAATTATTCTGCTAGTCAACCAACCTACTTCCACTGGATAGCAACCACCCACAAACCTTTTCCCCCAATTTAGGCTGAACTGCCATCAGGATCAAAAACATTTGTGTCCTGGAACAAGCATTTGTCTCATCTAGATTCCTCCCTTTTGTCTCCAAACACTTACCTGGTACTCAACCTCATTATTTCTCTCTATTTAATGGGTTTTATACTGCCACTCATCATTGGCGTATTTGAGCCCTTCCACATAAAATCAATAGGAATATCACTAGTGGACTTCAGGGAGTCATGGGCACCTCTCCCTTTACAGGTCCAGAACTCTGCTTGGGGTAGGGAAGTAGGGAGACGTTTGAGAATAAGAGGTGTTTGAATTGTGAGCATCATTTCTCAAAGAGGAAGGTTTTGCAATGTTTCCTAAAGATGGTTACATTCTACATTCTCATGATCTCTGGAAAATACTGCAAAGCTGGATCCTCCCAGAGAATGCTTTGTCCCCAGCTCTCATGCACTTCATCCCAGGCTTTGTGATCTGGATTGTCTGAGAAGAACACAGCTATCATAGAGGTTTATAGATCGAAATTCAGGCTTGATCCATTAATTGCTTTGAAAACTAGGACCAAGGCCTTAAATTAGCATTGGAAACTGATTGGGAGCCAGTGGAGGGACTTGAGCACAGGCCTGATATGCTCACAATGGCTTGAGCCATAGAGTAGGTGGGGAGCTGCATCCCATGGTAACTGAAGCCTCTGCACTGTCTTCATATTCAGCTTCAGATACAAAGAGTTGCAACAATCCACCTTGGAGCTGATAAATGCAGGGATCACTGTGGCCAGGTCCTTAACCAGGAGGAAGGGATGAAATTTTCGAGCAAACTGGAGACAAAAGCTGGCATTTTTATAGAGCAATGCTACCTGTTCATCCAAGCTTAACAAAGAGTCAAAGAGGACCACAAGGCTTCACACTGCTTTGATAAATGGGGGCTGTGAGCATTCAATGGAAGGCAGAGCCAGCTTTTTGCAGAATTTCCTCTTTCCAACCAGCATCAACTCAGTCTTGCCTGGGTTCAGCTTAAGCTAGCTGCTCTTCACCCAAGATCTGATTACATGTTGGCATTCTGACATTTTAGTGGTTATGGTGGCTGCATTGGCTGAGGAGGAGATGAATAATTGAGTGTCATCAGCATGATGTTGGCAGCTAAGCCCACGGCATCGCACTCGCTCCCCCACTAACTCAACTTGGATTCAGCAGTGGAGAAGGCATTTTGCCATATGTGCTTATGAGTTTTGATCACAGCTCTTTTATCCACATTTTGACCAATGTGCTGGAGCCTCTAGGTAAAATTCTGCCACAAACAGAAGGGAAGCTTGGGGTGATTTCCATGTGTCTGATGGAATTTACTTGTCTTTGAGTACCACTCAACTATTTCTGCAGTAGATGTGAGAAATAACTTATCCCTAGGGCATCTCAAAAATCCTATAAGTCAGCAAAGAAGTAACAGAAAATTAAATATGATTTAAAAAAAAATACTGCAGAGGAACAAATATTTTGCTTTTAAAATGTATCCGTTTGCACCAAGTGTCAGGAATTTTCAAAACAATTTCCTAGCAGAGGATCCACCAGCCTCTCTAGGTCATCACACACCATATGAAATTGAAGACTGTGCTGCTGCACCACCAACATATTCTGCTCAATTTTTGGGAACAAAGCATAAATCTTTCCCAAAAGTTCACATAATGTAAGTTTGTTTACAGCTCGGTCACGATTATGAGAAATACTTGTTTGTTTAAATGGGAAAGCTAATAAAGATTCCTTAGGCTATCCTCTTTGCAAGCACATTTCCATGGGATTCAATACAGACTAAGGATCCAGTCCTGCAGAGGTACACTTGACAGTAAATTTATGCATGCAACTAAAATTACTCAACCACTGGCATTTGCAGGTTTGGGGGGTAGGAGTGGACATTTTTGAGAGACACCTTTGTTAAATTTTTAGTAATAGAACACTAATATTTTCTGTTTGATCTCCACTTCTATACGGTGTTCATTACCCATACCACTGCAGCTAGTTTCAAAAAGAAATTCAGCTGATAAGGGGAACTGCTGCTGGTACAGAAATGAAGAAAAATGATCTGATATCTTACAAGAATGGCACATATAGCGCTTTCCTGATAAAACTGGCATCATAATTGTTTTTTTCATCTTTTTTTCCTTTATTTTTGGACCCAGTCTTACAAAACGCTCAAAAAATCCACATATACCATCACAGAATAGAAATCTGAGCCAAGAAAATAAGGGAAAAAGAAAAAGAAGCTAACTGAGTCTTGTATTCACCTCTGATAGAAATAAATAAGTACATTCACAGGCTCAACAATGAAGAAGATGTTTAGGGCAAAACCATTCTTCTTCATTGTGTTTCTTGGCATGAAAGTCTAAGCTGCCTGTCATAGAAGTATAAAGGTAGAGACTTCTTAAAGAGAAAAACAGCCATTTTCACAGCATACCCAATATATTCCTAATCTACGCCCCCATCCTGAAAACAATTCCACACAGCTGTCAAATTTTAGTAAATTGTATTTACTTCTTTTAGGCTTCTTTTGCAACTTTATTCTGGCAGATACTAGAAAACATTTGAGCTCACGATATGCTATGTATCCCCTTTATAATATCAAATGCTTGCTCCCATCTAAACTTACAGACCAGAGAAATTTAATTTTAAACAAATTTAAATCACTCTTCATGTTAACAGAAAAGTCAGCGTGGTTTTCAGGATTCTGTTCTGGTGTGGATTTTTTTCCAGTTGGCATTTTTACTGAGATTGAAATCCACATCTCAATTTTCAAACACGAGAATTTACAAACTAGAATGAGGGAAATGGTGCAGTCCATTAGCCTGTTAGCAAGTAGGAAGGCAGTGTCTGGAAAAAGATCCATAAATGACTTGATCACAAGAAATAACCAGAGATAATCATTCCCAGCCATCCTAATTTTAGCAGTATGGTCTTGGTTCCGATAGATCTACTCTTCACATTCTCAGGGAAGCCTGTCAGAGAATGGGCCATCTTTTCATGAATACGATGATGAAAACGTAACAGGAATTAACAGTACTTACGAGCTAAGAGAGAAATGCAGCAACACATTACAAAGCGGACACTTAAGGGCTACAGTCACTGGTTTCTGCCAAATTTAAATGGGCATCCCCACAAAAAGCATGCTGGGAAACCTGCCAGGGGGGAAATCAGTGACCACCAAGCAGTCATGAAAAAAGGTGGTAAGATACAGGCCTTAACACAGGTATCATATTTTATCTGTGTTCAATCTATCAAATGCTGCAAATGAACGTAGCGAGACAACAATCCTAGATTCTCTGGGTCTGATTTTGGTCTTAGTTATACCACTGTAACTCCATTTACTTTAGGAGAGTTACTTCTTGACTAAATGAGAGGTGAATCAGATCCAGAGCCCATGTGATATGCACCTTCCTTTGTCCTCGCCTCAAAATGGAACTTTTGTGGGTTGACATGGTTAGTGCGTCTCTATCTGAGCCAGTAAGAGCTGTTCTGAGCTCTTTCAAAGCTGAAAGTCTTTTAGATCAGGTGCTCATTACACACTGCCAGCAGCATTTGAGCTAATGCCAGATAATTCAGCACTTTTAGATCTTTCATCAGCTTTTTCTGCAGTCATGGTGCTCTGTTCCCTTGGCACAGATTGCCTAGTTTTCCCTACAAGGAATATAAATACTGTATCTGCCTATCTTACATGTGATATATTCTGGAGGAGGCCATTCATTATAAAGGAATGGGAGTGTCAAGACAGAAAAACCTGCAGAAAACTATCAAAATCTTCATATGGCTTTATAGAGGTAGCTCTTAAGCAAGGTACTGAAGTAGAGGCCTAACTTTAAGCACAAGAGTAGCCTCATTAAAGAAGTGAAATCGGTGGGGCTTGAAAGTGTTACTAAATCAATGGCATAAAAAGGGGAAAGTGCCCAAGAAAAGAAGAAACAATCTTCTCTTCCTCTCTTCTTCCAAACTAGTGAGAAAACAAGCTCAAGGAGTTCCCAGACTCAGATTGCACCAGGAAGCAAGGGGAGACTGAGAAACTGACTGACTTGCTTACAGGGAAGGAATAAACCATTTACAATAAGCTTAAGAATGGTTTGTCTTCCCCTGGAAAAGCAAGCACTCATTTTGCACTTTTTTTGGGGGGGTGGAGGAAGAAATCAGGCTGAAGAAATTCCTTATTCCTCATACATTGGTTAGTGCAGAGAAAAAAAGAGAAGAGCCTTATAGTGGAAAGCGAGATTGCTTGGTTTCCTTCCTCTCCCAGGCTCAAGTGGTTTGGGTATGCTGTACAGATGTAAAATTATATATATATTCATTCCTAGACAATCATTTGACTGGATACCACTTTGTGGAAGAGGGGAGCAAGGAGGACACCTAAGAAAACCATTAAAAGAGATGTAAAAGCAGCAGAGAATCCTGTGGCACCTTATAGACTAACAGACGTTTTGGAGCGTGAGCTTTCGTGGGTGAATACCCACTTCGTCAGACGCAGGTAGTGGAAATTTCCAGGGGCATGTAAGTGTATATGCTAGCAGGGAGCAAGCTCTCAAAGGATAACGAGGGTTTCGTTCGTCCAGGGGTGAGCCGCCTGTTCTAGCAGTGAAGGGTTGAAAACCACAGGGAGGTGAGACAATGCGTTTGTAATTTGGCAAGAACCATGTCACAGTCTTATTTGTGAGTCAGAGTGATAGTGTCAAATTTGCAATGAACTGAAGCTCAGCAGTTTCCTCTTTGAACGTCTGGTTGCCTGAAGTTTTTTTGCTTGCCAGGAAGCCATCCTTAAGCTCTGCTAGTGAGATTTAGATGATGTGCCAGGGAGTTGATAAGTCTCTTCCTACAGGTTTTGTATATGCATTCTGATATCTGATTGGTGTCCATTGTTATCCTTTTCCGTAGTGATGGTCCAGGTTTGGCCGATGTACATCAGAGAGGGCATGCGGTCATATGATGGCGATTATACATTGGTGGGACGTTGCAGGTGAATAGAACCGGTGATGGAATGGCTGATCTGGTTAGTCCGTATTGGTGTTCGCTGGTGAATAGATATGTGGCAGAGTTGGCATCGAAGGGTTTGTTAGCATGGATTGGTTCCTGAGCTAGAGTTACTATGGTAACGGTGTAGTGGCAGTTGCTGGTGAGAATACCGTTTCAGAGTTGGCAGGTTGTCTTTGGGCAGGATTGGCTGCACCCAGATCCGTGGAAAGTGATGGTGATCATTGTCACAGGATGGGTTGTAGAGTCCTGATTGATAGCGTTGGAGAGGTTTTACGCTGGGGGCTGTAAGTGATGGCCAAGTGGAGTCCTGTTGGTTTCTTTCTTGGGTTTGTTCTTGCAGTAGGAGGCTTCTGGTACACGTTTGCTCTGTTTGATCTGATTCCCTAATTTCTCGTTGGGGTATTGTAGTTTTTGAAGAATGCTTGTGAGATTTTGTAGGTGTGTTCTCTGTCTGAGGGGTTAGAGCAAGATGCGGTTGTACCTCGTGCTGGCTGTAGCAAATGGATCGTGATGATAGGTGCCCAGGAGGAAGCTTGGAGCATGATACGTTACGGCGTAGCAGGTCGTGGTTTTTTTGATATAGAGTGGTGTTAATGTGACCATTCACATTATTTGCACCGTTGGTGTCTAGAAAGTGGATCTTCCTGTGTGGATTGGTCCGTGAGGTTGAGGTGGGGGAAGTTGTTGAAGATCGTTGGTGGAGATTTTTATCTCAGAGTCTCCTTTTCCATGGGTACCAGAATGCATGAAGATGTACACTCAAATGTAGCGAGGTACGGAGGGGCGTGAGTAAGACGAGAGCTGATTCAGGAAGCGTGTTTCCAGGTAACAGCCATAAAAATATGGCGTATTGTGGGCCATGCGGGTGCCCATAGCAGTGACGCACTGATCTGGAGAGTATAATATGTCATCAAACTTGAAACATGTTGTGTGAGTATAAGCACGAGATCCTCAGCAGCCAGTTTTGTGCTCTTGGCAATTCAATCAGAGGGATACGTGTCCTAAACAGCTTTGTATTCCCAATCTGTGTTGGGATGTTTGTGTAGAGAGCCTCTACTCCATGAGTGCTATGGATGGTGGTTTTCCGGGAGGTGACCAATGCGTTGTAGTTTGCTTCAGGAAATCAGTGGATGTCCACGGAGATAGCTGGAGTGCTTGGTGCGCAATGGTCTGAGTAAGAGAGTCACATATCCAGACAGTCCCTCAGTGAGTGCCAATGCCGAGAGATTGGGGGCTGTTCCGGATTTCCGGTTTTCGTGGATCTTGAGGTAGTAGATAGAATAACCCTGGGTCGGCCTGCTAAGGGTATGCTGATTTGTTCTGGTAAGTGGTAGGAGTGTCCTGAGTCAGATGGTCCAGTTTCTTAGTTGGTATCCTCAGGTGGGATCTGAGGGAAGTGGCCTGTAAATTTGGTATTGGAAGAGGTTTGTCTGGCGGCCGCTCTTCTTGGTATATCGACCTGTTCATTTCTATGAACAACACAAGGCACCTCCTTTATTCAGCCTCTTTGATGATAAGTAGGTCCAGGGTGGTCTGAGGCTGTGAATGGCATTGCTTCATGGCAGGCCGACTTAGGTTTATGAGGGCAGCGCTGGTTGTTTTTTTCCAACGACTTTCTGCTGTGCAAACGTCGGCGAAGCATTCATGTATAGGTCGCAGACGTATTTCGCCCTCAGTAGGAAGTCCATTGTGGGTTCCAATTAATGGTACAACGCATCTGCTCTAAACCCTCAGACAAGACCACACTGAGGAAAATCCTCACCAATCATTCTCAAGAACTTACCATATACGACCGCACGGAGGAAATTAAGGAAACAGATCAACGAGCCAGCTGTACGCCAGGAAGACCTCCTTACTGTCAAGACAAACCAAGAAAGAAAAAACAGGATCACTTGGCCATCACTTACAAGCCCCCAGCTAAAACTACCCTCAACGCATTATCAGGGAATCTACAACACCATCCTGGGACAATGATCCAACCTTTTCACGGATCTTGCGGTGGCAGCCCAATTCCTTGCCCGACAGACAATCAGCCTGCCAACCTGAAACGATTCTCAACAGGCAACTGCCACCCAGTACCATAGTAACTCTAGCTCAGGACCCAATCAGCAACAACCTCAGAGTGCCAACTCTGGCTCATATATCTACAGCCAGCGACACCATAGCATAGGACCCTAACCAGCATTCAGCCCAATTACCATCACTGGGACTTCCATTACACCTCTGCAACGACATCCCATACCAATGTAATTATCACGCCATCATATGCCAGATGCATAATGCCGCCCTCTGATGCTACATCGGCCAAACAACTGTGCAACAACCACTTACGGACAAGATAAATAAATGGACCACAAATCAAATATCAGAATGCGCAAATATAAAAACCTTGAGGAGAGCGACTATCAACCCCTGGCTCACCACAACCAAGCCACCTTCCAGGTGGCTATCCTGCAGCAAAAAACTATCAGGACCAGACTTCAAAGAGAACTGCTGAGCTTCATTCATTTGCAAAATTTGAACTATCAGCTCTAGGAATCATAGCAAAGGACTGTGAATGGCTTGCAATAATACAGAAACAGTATTCTCCTCCCATTGGTTCATTCACACCTCTACTTGCTGAACAGGGCCTCACCCTCCCTGGATCATGAAACTACCTCCGTTATTCTAGGCTTGCTTGTAGCATATATATACCTGCCCTGGAAATTTCCCTACCTGCGTCGACGAAGTGCGTATTTCAACCCAGCGAAAGCTCACGCTCCAAAACGTCTGTTAGTCTATAAGGTGCCACAGGATTCTCTGCTGCTTTTACAGATCCAGACTAACACGGCTACCCCTCTGATAATTAAAAGAGATGTCACTGTCATAGAAACAAGGACCAATGGAGCAAGAAATGTGTCATTAGACAGACTGAGATGGAAACACTGGGTCGCCTCATGCATCACAAGACATGAAAGCATCTAATAATAACAACCATCTTGTGCTCAGCCAATTCTGCTCCCTTTCACATTTCTCTTGCAGTGTCTCCTTTCTTCCATACACTCCTATGCTCGGAATGATTTCCCTGATCCTGGCTGCCATGCAGCCTCCCCCTTTCAAATCCCTGCTAGAAAAGGTTTCTTACAGCTCTCTCCATCCTTGGCCCACATCTTTGTGCTAATTGATAAATACTGAGGGCTGCAAAATAAATGAATATATTTTAAAAACTAAAACATGAAGCATACAGAGAAGACTTGTAACCTCATGACATTTTTCTGGATAAAATTCCCTCCATCTCCATCCCAAACTTCTAACTCACCTCTCCTTCTGTTAAGCTATGCTTTGTCTGACCGAGATTGAAGGCCCATCAGCACAAGGACTGTGTTTTATCTGTTTATCACGTGCCATGCATATCTATGCTGCAGTATAAACATGAATAGAGCCCTGCACATCTGCAGATATCTGCATCTGTGGATGTGGGTATCCGGGGACCATGTTTGTGGATTGGGTACAGAGACAAATTTTGTATCCATGCAGAGCTCTAACCATGCTCTAGTATTATTGTTCTAGGAGAGGAAGGATACAGTTAAGGCAGTAGATAGAGACTCAAAGATCTGGATTCAATTTTCAGCTCTGCAACAGAGTTCTTGTGTGACCTTGGGCAAGTCATTTAATCCCTTTCTGCCTCAATTTCCCACCTGTAAAATGGAGATAATAGTACTTGCTTTCAACCATCTTCTCTGCCTGGCCTTTTTAGATTATAAGCTCTTCAGAGAAGCACCTCTCTTTTACTATATGTACATACAATGCTTAGCACAATGTGATCCCCTTCCCAGCTGGGGCCTCTAAGTGCTACTTTAATGCAAATAATCACTGATATCTGATTATCACCATTAATATATCAGATTACTGGAAAAGCTAAAATATTTTCCTTTGTGTGTGTGTCTCACACACACAGTCTTTCTTTGGTCACCACCACACATGCATTGACCTTTGAAATATGGAAATAAAAGTGCTCTGAAATCAAGCTGACAGGCTCAGCAGTCTGACTGTCGTCATTTGGAGTCAGAAACAAGTGGGGCTATAGTTTGCAAGCTGTCTTCATAATTACTTGAAGCAGTTGTCACTCTGGCTCCAGTTTGTTCATTACACCCCAAACAAACAGCTGATATTTGTTAGAGCACATAAGCCACTTTGTTGGTGCAATGCTCTATATTATGGGAAACCCTGCAGCTGCAAGTCACATGCAGTTCATAGTATTTTCTGTTTCCCTTGCTTTATTTGCTTGCATGCATTCCCTTTATAGCAATGCCCTTTTACTGGAGTGGGGGGGAAAAGGTCACAATAAGGTAACCATTAGCTAACAAAAGCTCGAAAGGCTTAAGGTTTATGATCCAAATCTGGTTCTCATTAAACAAATACTTTTGCAGTGGTAAGGAATTCTAAGCAATAAGCAAGTAAGAGCTAGAATTCAGAGCCTCTGAAATTCAGTAAAACTGCTGCCACTTACAGCAGAGGGTGATGGCCTGAAGTGGAAACAATTTGACCGAATCAGTTTGAGATGGGTCAGACTGGTTCTGAAAAGTTCAGTTTCCTTCCTTCTGTCCCTCCCCAAATAAGGAGCTAGCTGGTGATCATCTTACCACCCACACAACCTAAGAACTGTTAATGAGTTAGTTTTATGGGTCCCTTCTGACAAGGGGCTGCATGGTCATTTAGGAAAGGGTTCCTCTTTGGTACCTGAGATGGGCAGGTCTTCCCTGACTGCTGGCAGTGTCCCATAGCTGGAGTGACGGGTGGAGAAGGTGCATGTGGTGGTTTTCACCTGGGCTGTGAGTCAGCCAGGGAGGAAAAAAGGCTCCTTTTTAGTATCGCTTCTTCCAGCTCTGGGCTGGGAAGGCAAATACCGACAGGAGGGACAGACTAACATAGCTGCAGAGCTCCCACTCAGTACAGCAGCAAGGGCAGGGGTTGTGGGGACTAATGAGGTGTATGCCCCATGCTCTCCTCCCAGGCTGGTGGGGAAGCTTCATTTGCAACAACTGCCACAGTTATCCGAATGGCAAGCACACTTGTGGCACATGGGTTAGCTGCAGCTATAGACCAGGACAGACCATCTCCTGCGCTATGTCAGGTAACTAGGATTAAACCTCAGCTGAAATAGAGCTGAATATAGTTTCTTCTTGTCTACATTTGCAATTTAACTGCAGCCATTCAATTTTGTCAGTAACAAGACAATTTTGTAATGTAGAGGAGGCCTCAGGGAGGGCTGAAATGGTAACAAGCAGAGCTAGCCTGAGCATTTTGGAACAAGCATGCAAAATGGCAGAATATATCAGTCAGTTATGGCGCAGCTAGAGACCCTGGGCTTAAGCTACAGAGTGAGGCTCATGCTTTTAGCTCTGGAGGTCACTGGTGTGTCAGTCAAGATGGCAGCTGTCACACACTAGCTTATCACACATCAATATTAAATGGGAAATGGGGGACAAGGGATTCATTGATACTAGATCCCTCACTTTCACAGGCCTTAGGTGGCAGGCCAGTCCTCACCCACAAACAGCCTGCCAACCTGAAGCATATTCTCACCAATAACTATACACTACTCCATAGTAACTCTAGCTCAGGAACCAACCCACACAACAAACCTCGATGCCAACTCTGCCCACATATCTACCCCAGCGATACTATCACAGGACCTAACCAGATCAGCCACATCATCACTGGTTCATTCACCTGCACGTCCACCAATGTAATATACGCCAGCAATGCCCCTCTGCTATGTACATCGGCCAAACTGGACAGTCCCTACGGACAAGGATAAATGGACACAAGTCAGATATTCAGAATGGCAATATACAAAAACCTGTAGGAGAAAACTTCAATCTCCCTGGAGATACAATAGCAGATTTAAAGGTAGCCATCCTGCAGCAAAAAAACTTCAGGACCAGACTTCAAAGAGAAACTGCTGAGCTTCAGTTCATCTGCAAATTTGACACCATCAGCTCAGGATCAAACAAAGACTGTGAATGGCTTGCCAACTACAAAACCAGTTTCTCCTCCCTTGGTGTTCACACCTCAGCTGCTAGAAGAGGGCCTGACCCTCCCTGATAGAACCAACCTTGTTATCTCCAGCCTAATTCTTGCTTGCATATATATACTTGCCTCTGGAAAGTGGGTATTCACCCACGAAAGCTCATGCTCCAGTACTTCTGTTAGTCTATAAGGTGCCACAGGACTCTTTGCTGCTTTTACAGATCCAAACTAACACAGCTACCCCTCTGATAATTGATACTAGATATTATCCTTCCCTCCCACCTTCTGAAGTCCAATACATCATACTAGAAACACCTGTACAAAATAGATCACTGTGCATCTTTACCTAGCTGTGTCTAGTTTCTGCATGTATGAAAAGAAATCAGTTTTTAAAAGAGCTTTTGCAAATCTGGCTTTCTACAAAGGAGCTATTCAGGTTACACCCCTGTGCACCACTGCCAATAAAACACAGGGCTCAATCACTTAAAACAAACAACAACAATGAAGTGTCTCCAGAATATACTTATCTCACTGTACCCTCTTGAGATAAGGACTTTTTATTTGGGGGGAGAGGGGAGAGGCATAAAGACAGGTCAGAACCTAGACTCTGCCTGATCCTCAGATGCCTTAAATGTGCACAGCCATTTACACCAGTGCAAAGTGAATGTATGATGCTATCAAATCAGTGGCGCTGGGCACTGAAGAATCAGGCCCTACCATCTTTAGGAATGCCTAAGAGAGAGGCAGGAAAAGGGCTCTGTAGTAGTATGACCACACTAGTAAGGCCTGCTTTCCTGGGAGTTAAAGCTGCTGAGCACTGCAGTAGGTTTATACATTTGGAAAGGGAGTCAGTCTTTCCTTTTTAAAGGTTAGCAAATCCCTCTCTCAATAACAATTTTCTTGGGCCCACCTATTAGTCAGAAGTGTCTGGTTTCATATGCTGCAAAGTCTGTTGCTGCTGCTGCTGCTGCTGCTGAAGAGACAGGAGTAGCCATGCATGGAGGCACAGAATAGAAAATCCTTTAATAAAACAATAATGCTAGGTGCATATATGGCGCTCCCAGAATCTATTTATCCATACTACAAATTACATTGCAACAAGCAGGGCTTGAAAGGCAAATGTTTAACAAGGGGTAATTTGGTGGGAGGAGACAGGGGGTTGCGTATTTTCCCCCTGCCTCTTCCTTCTATTTCCTAATCTTATTTCTTTATTTAAACAAGTTAACAAGGTGAGAAGCATTCTCCCTCCATTTGAGTCTAGTAACAGGACATAAGAGAAAGTGACAAGACTATCATTCAAAGAAGGTTACACTAATGCCTTGGTACTTCATTTTCTTGACAAAGAGTGCATCTGACATTTAATACCTAACGTCTTTCAAGAAATACAGTGAAGTGCTCCACCATTTTGACCTTTCCTGGGCTGTTTATTTCTGACTGGTCCAACCATTTCACTCCTTTCTATCATTATAGACTCATCAACCAATGAAATGATGATTATAGTCTAGTATAGTGAAATAACACAAATTTAAAAGAAGCACTATCAAGGTTTTTAGGCCCCAAAATTTGACACACCTTAGAATTGTTACAATTCAGGATTAGAATCCAGAATATTTTCTTTAGCTGGTTTTTATTAATTTCCAACCTCATCACATGAATTTTTTTAAGAATGTGTGTGCTCCCTCTTCTGCTCCTGGTAACTAAGAAGTGTTCTCATGAGTGTGCTGGGATGCACAACTAGATGATTTGCCATGATCAGGCACATTCATTCACAGAACTCAGAAGAAAGACTTGCTCGCTCATCTCTAGTTCACCTCCCTGCCACTGCAGGACTGTTCCCTGCTATATGTGTTTTCTGTGTGTGCTTTATGTGGCCTAGTATAACTGTCTCAAGCAATGTAGTTTATACAACATTATAATAATTAGGGTGACGATATTTCCGAAAGGGAAAACAGGACATTGCACAGGGCTAGCCCGAGCTGCTCGCCTGAGACCTGCCTCCCTGCCCCACACAGGGCTGGTGTCATTGCTCGCCCGAGCCCTGACTGCCCCCTCTACAAGGCTGAGGCTGGCATCACTGCTCACCTGACACTTGTCTGTCCTCCCCTCCCCTGAGAGGCTGGGGCTGGCATTGCTGTTTGCTGGAGCCTCACCTGACCCCCACCTGAGTCCTGCCTCACACCCTGCATGGGGCTGGCATCGCCACTCATCACCCCGCTCCACGTGTTCCTCTCACATTTTTAACAAAAGTGGCAAGAGTAAACAGGAAAAATGCCCATTTTTGCTGAAAAAGTCAAGATGGCCAGGACAGAGCTTAAAAAAGGGGACTGTCCTGGCCAAAACAGGATGTACAGTCTCCCTAACAATAATAGTCATACCTAGCTCTTACCTAGTATTTTTCATCTACAGCTCACACAGCACTTTACAAGGAGGTCAGCGTCATTATTCACATAGTATAGATGGGGAAACTGAGGCACAGTGTGGGGCAGTGACTTACCCAAGGTTACCCAGCAGACTAGTGGTAGAGCCGGTTATAGAACCCAGGTTTCCTGAGTCCCAGGCCAGTGTTCTCTCTAGTAGGCCACATTGCCAAAAAGCAATGCCAGAAACAAAGAATTTATGTTCAGGTTTCCAAGAGGTTAATACAAAAGTATATTCCAAGGCAACTGTGCTGTACCCCCTTCATCCACTCTTGCTAAACTCTTTCACAAATAAAATACTATTGATATGCTGCAGTTCACAGCAGTTACAAAAGATCAATGAGTGCATCACAGCTGGTGGCTACCAGCAGCCATGGCTTCTCCATGCGCTGCAGTGACCCAAATTGTTAGCAAGGTTATCACAAATACTCTGAAGTAACCCTGGTTTCTATGGAAGTTACCATACAGTGAGTGCAGCACAGCACAGCCTATTGCTCAGTAAACAACTTGTACCACTGCTGCACAGGGAAGCAGGGGGAGGGAGGCACAGATTGAAAAGTCACTTTATGTTACTTGGTGGGAAAATGGGCAAGAAATTCATTATTTGAACTGTGTAGTGCCAAGAAACAGATTTGATTAAATGGAAGCTAAAATCTTAAGGCAAGTCTGTGCCCATTCCACTAATGTAATTATTGGAGTCACCTCACACCACTGCTTTCTAAAAAGCTGAGGTGGCACCACGGGTTCTAATAACGCTCCCTGCAAAAAAAAAACAAAAAAAACAAAAAAAACAGGCAATTAATTTGCCATGAAAAGGCTGAACTGGAAAATTACAAGCTAAAATGAAAAGAGAAAACCCAGATCTTTTCAAGCTTGGAAATACAGTGGCTATATGTTTGCAGCAAGTGCTTCAAGAGAACTAAAACAAATAAACAGAAACCCAAACGTTACCCTTATGGATAGGAAGTCTGGGCCTCTCTTTGCTGTTCTCCACAGTGTGATCGTCTAGTACAGGGGTAGGCAACCTATGGCACGTGTGCAGAAGATGGCATGCGAGCTGATTTTCAGTGGCACTCGCACTGCCCTGGTCCTGGCCACTGGTCTGGGAGGGCTCTGCATTTTAATTTAATTTTAAGTGAAGTTTCTTAACAATTTTAAAAACCTTATTTACTTTACATGCAACAAGAGTTTATTCACATATTATAGACTTACATAAAGAGACCTTTAAAAAACATTAAAATGTATTACTGGCATACAAAACCTTAAATTAGAGTGAATAAATGAAGACTCGGCACACCATGTCTGATAGGTTGCCAACCCCTGATCTAGTTTATTTTAACCTTAAGCAGATTTTATAGTTAAAGAAGCAAAATAAATCAGAAAAGCAAATTATTGTAGGCTATCACCATAAGCATTAGCCCTTCCCTTCAGCACAACCCAGTAGCACTTACCTGTAGCCATTTTCCTTGAGCACTAAGGCACAGTGGCTAGTTACAGCCCTCTCCCCTCCTGAGATTTTTGGGGGCCCACTTCCATCTGGCATCTTCCGGGGGAAGGAAGTGGAAATAGGCTCCTGCTCCTGAAATCCCCCTGGCAACATTTTTGGAGTGAGGGGTTTCAGGACAACCTCTGCTAGCTTTCTTATAGCCTAGGCCTTGAGCTGCTCCACCTATGATAACTCACATTGAAGTGCCCCTTGTTACTGCATGATACAGTCTGGGATACCTGAGACCCTAGCCTGTTCTAGGGCTGTGTGAGGAGGCAACAGCAGGAGCCATTCCTGACCCACTGCTGCTGAATGAGAGTGAAATGGATGGGAAGTGTTTTCCCCGCAAGATTGTTGCCATGAGAATGGGAGGAGGGACAGTTGGCCTCTGTCCTGCCTGTTCAAAGACAGGAGACAAAACAATGCATGAACATTAACTTATCTTCCTACTGCTATTACTAAGTGCATAGGAATTACCAGCCCTGTTTAATAGATAAGGAAACTGAGGCAGAGCAGAAAAATGACTTGCACAAGGCCACACAGTAGGTCAGTGGCAGAGCCAGGATTAGAATTTTGGTGTTTCCATTAGAGCTCCCAACACAGTATTCATTGTTCTGGACCAATCTGCCTCCCGGCACTTGCTACTATTCTTCATACTCTGTGGTAGCTGTTACTGCAGTCACCATCCTCTCTGCCTGACCCCCACAGTTCTTTTTCAACCGTTGTTATTTTCCCTTACATTGTTCCAAAATACAAAAATATTCCTGAAAATTAACACTTCCCTACCAACAGGAATATCACACATACATTGATATCAGATCCTGCAGATTCTATGTAATGAGAGGACACACAATGATTTTAATATCAATTCCATACTACAATATTTTAAAAATATTTATTTTCCATCCTTATTTTTTCCCTCTGTAGACTTATTGGAAACCTGGGGAGTTCCAGCTTCTAGCGGGAGGGACTGCTGGACCCAGGGACCAAACAAACATTGGGCACAACAAATGAGAAAATCAGGAAGTGAAGGTCATAGGTTCAAAACGAGGGTACCGGATGGGAACACCGAGCAAAGAACCCTGGACAGCGCCCGCTGCTCCTCAAAGGTGTTGAAAGAGTTCCCTCTGTAGTGGGGCAGCTACTCCTCTCCTGGAGAACAGGGAACAAGCTGTCAAGCAAAGCTGACTGGGGAAGCAGCTACAGCTGGGGCCACGCCCAATCAGGGCCCAGCTGGCTCTGATAAGAGGGCTGGGGGCCAGGAGCTGAGGAGTCTCTCTAGCTGTGGAGAGAGAAGGACCTGGCTGCCTGGGAGCTCGGCTACTGGGAATAGCGCAGGGCTAGGAAAAGGGCTAAGGTAGCTGGGGAGCTCCAGCCTGGAAAACCCCCAGGCTGCAGGCCCAGGTGAAGGCCTACAGAGGTGCAGCCTGAAGATAGGCAAAGGCAGCAGGTCCTAACCCCTTGCCAATGATGAGTGGCCTTTACAGACTGCAGTTTGCCACAATGAGCAGGGGCTAGATGACAACTGGCAGTAGCCACTGAGGCAAGGTTGGTGAGAGGGTTGGGAGTTCCCCTGGGAGGGGAGACCCAGAGCATGGGGTACTTCTGGGGCAGAACCCTGAAGTAAAGGGCACCAGGGTCCAGGAGGGATATAGAGGCCAGCAGCAGGTGACACACTGGCCTGCAGAGGGCATTCCGTAAGCTGGAAAAGAGCTAATTCCCAGAGGAACAGTGGGAGGCACTGCACTGGTGAGTCTCAACCTTGCTAAAGCCTCTTTCCCTTTCCTGCTTTCCCTCATGATACTTCTGGCTTAAACCTGAAATGCTCTTATGTTGCTTAAAAAGGCAGCCCTTTGAAGCTGCAGTGACTGAGGAACAATTGAGCCATTTCAGAAAGGCAGATTTCCTTGCAGCAACACTTTTCCTCTGATCATGACTGAATTCTGAAAGCTTTAAAAGTTTGTTTTTGCCTTTAAGGCTTCTGTGAGCAGTAAACACAACATCTGAAGTGGCTCTTAGAAGGAGGATATTATGGATAGGGAGCGATCAGCTGTTGTGACCTGCACAGGATGTTTGCCTTTCTCCCAGAGGATAGAAGTGACTGTCTGTACAAAGTGCAAGCTGGTCTCCATATTGGGTCTCTAGTCCTTCAACCTTCTCTTCCAAGTATCAACCCTGCATTGCATCAGAGAAAATGAAGACTTTCTGGATAGAAGTCAGTGTTTTGGTACTGCAGGCACAGCACGCTGAAGAATCTGAGAGGGCAGTGCAGAACGGGGAAGTAAATTGGCAGCATGTGTTCTCCAGAAGAAGAAAGAGGAGAACCTATCAACCCCCAATGCAGATAGAGGTAAGAAAGTGTTTTCAGGCTTTCTGCACAGGTACTACGGCAGAGATTGTTTTGGAAGAATCATCTGAGTGAAGGGATCAGAAGGAGATCCCATCAACAGGAAGGCATGGGATGCATTGTCCTAGGGATCAGGGTTCCACGACCACCACTCCCAAAAGGAACAGATGGGTGGTGGTGGTCAGGGACTACATCCTAAGAGGGACAGAGTCATCCATCTGCTGTCCAGACTGGGAAACTCAAAGTGTGCTGCTTTCCTGGTGCTAGAATTCAGGATGTGATGGAGTGTCTGCTAAGATTGATCAAGCCCTCTGACCACTATCCATTCGGGCTTCTCCACATGGGCTCCAGTGATGATGCTAAGAATGACCTTGAGCAGGTCACTGCAGACTACGTGGCTCTGGGAAGAAGGATAAAGGAGTTTGCAGCGCAAGTCATGTTCTCATCCATCCTCGCTGTTGAAGGAAAAGGCTCAGGTAGGGACCATCAAATTTTGGAGGTAAATGCATGGTTGTGCAGATGGTGCTGGAGAGAAAGCGTTGGATTCTTCAACCATGGGATGTTCCAGGAAGAAGGATTGCTAGGAAGAGACGGGATCCACCTAACGAAGAGGGGGAAGAGCATTTTCGCAGGCAGGCTGGCTAAACTAGTGAGGAGGGCTTTAAACTAGGTTTGCAGGGGATGGTGACCTAAGCCCAGAGATAACTGGGATATCAGGAGGAAACACTGAAGGAGAGTGCAACAGGGGAGGCCTCCTGATTCATACTGAGAAAGTGGGGCAATCAGCGAATTATCTTAGGTGCCTGTACATGAATGCAAGAAGCCTGGGATACAAGCAGGAAGAATTGGAAGTCCTGGCACAGTCAAGGACCTATGATGTGATTGGAATAACAGAGACTTGGTGGGGTAACTCACATGACTGCAGCACTTTCATGGATGAGTATAAACTATTCAGGAAAGACAGGTGGGAGAGAAAAGGTGGAGGAGTTATCCTGTATGTAAGGGAGCAGTATGATTGCTCAGAGCTCCAATATGAAACTGGAGAAAAGCCTGTTGAGAATCTTTGGGTTAAGTTTAGAGGCGAGAGCAACAAGGGTGATGTTGTGGTGGGCATCTGCTATAGACCACCAGACCAGGAGGATGAGGTAAATGAGGCTTTCTTCAGTCAACCAACAGAACTTTCCAGATCACAGGCCCTGGTTCTCATGGGGGACTTCAGTCACCCTGACATCTGCTGGGAGAGCAATACAGCAGTACACAGACAACCCAGGAAGCTTTTGGAGAGTGTTGGAAACAACTTCCTTTTGCAAATGCTGGAGGAACCAACTAGGGCCCATGCCCCTCTTGACCTGCTGCTCACAAATAGGGAAGAATTTGTAGCGGAAGTAGAAGTGGGTGGCAACCTGGGCAGCAGTGACTATGAGATGGTCAGGATCCTGACAAAAGGAAGAAAGGAGAGCAGCAGAATACAGATGCTGAACTTCAGAAATGCAGTCAAAACTCCTCCAAGAAACTGATGGGCAGGATCCTCTGAGAGGCTAATATGAGGGGGAAAGAAGTCCAGGAGAGCTGGCTGTAGTTCAAGAAACCTTACTGAGGTTGCAGGAACAAACGCTCCTAATGTGCAGAAACAATAGCAAATATGGCAGGTGACCAGCTTGGCTTAACAGAGAAATCTTTGAGCTTAAACACAAAAAGGAAGCTTACAAGAAGTGGAAACTTGGACAGATGACTAAGAAGGAGTAAAAAAATATTGCTCGAAATGCATGGGTGTAATCAAGAAGGCCAAAACACAACTGGAGTTGTAGCTAGCAAGGGATGTAAAGGGTAACAAGAAGGGTTTCTACAGGTATGTTAGCAACAAGAAGGTGGTCAGGGGAAGTGTGGGACCTTTATCTGTCACTAGGTTGCCTCCCCCATTCAGTAATGTGGAAAAAGCTGAAGTACTCAATGCTTTTCTTGCCTTGATCTTCACAGACAAGGTCAGCTCCTACACTACTGTACTCGGCAGCACAATATGGGCAGGAAGTGAGCAGCCCTCAGTGGCAAAAGAACAGGTTAAGGACTATTTAGAAAAGCTGGACATGCCCAAGTCCATGAGGCCAGATCTAATGCATCCGAGGGTCCTGAGGGAGTTGGCTGATCTGTTTGCAGAGCCATTGGTCATTATCTTTGAAAACTCGTGGTGACTGAAAAAAGGCAAATATAGTGCCCATCTTTAAAAAAGGGAAGAAGGAGAACTACAGCCTCACCTCAGTCCCTGGAAAAATCATGGAGCAGGTCCTTAAGGAATCCATTTTGAAGCACTTGAAGGAGAGGAAGGTGATCAGAAACAGTCATCATGGATTCACCAAGGGTAAGTCATGCCTGACCAACCTGATTGCTTTCTATGATGAGATAACTGGCTCTGTGGATATGGGGAAAGCAGTGGACATAATATATCTTAACTTCAGCAAAATTTTTGATATGGTCTCCCACAGTCTGAATGGACTATAAGGTGGATAGAAAGCTGGCTAGATTGTCGGGCTCAATGGTAATGATCAACAGCTCGATGTGTAGTTGGCAGCCAGTATCAAGCAGAGTGCCCAAGGGGTTTGTCCTGGGGCTGTTTTTGTTCCATATCTTCATTAATGATCTGGAGGATGGTGTGGATTGCACCCTCAGCAAGTCTGCAGATGACACTAAACTGGGAGGAGTAGTAGATACGCTGGAGGGTAGGGATAGGATACAGAGGGACCTAGACAAATTGGAGGATTGGGCTAAAAAGTCTGAGGTTCAGGAAGGACAAGTGCAGAGCCCTGTATTTAGGATGGAAGACTCCCATGCACTGCTATAGGCTGGGGACCAACAAGTTAAGCAGCAGTTCCTCAGAAAAGGACCTGAGAACTACAGTGGACGAGAAGCTGGATATGAGTCAACAATGTGCCCTTCTTGCTAAGAAGGCTAACGGTATATTGGGCTGCATTAGTAGGAGCATTGCCAGCAAATTGAGGGAAGTGATTATTCCCCTCTGTTCAGTACTGGTGAGGTCACAACTGGAGTATTTCATCCAGTTTTGGGGCCCTCACTACAGAAAGGATGTGGACAAATTGGTGAGGGCAATGAAAATGATTAGGGGGCTGGGGCACATGATTTATAAGGAGAGGCTAAGGGAACTGGGCTTATTTAGTCTGCAGAAGAGGAGTGAGGGGGGATTTGATAGTAGCCTTCAACTACCTGAAGGGGTTGGATGGAGCTAGGCTGTTCTCAGTTTTGGCAGATGACAGAACAAGGAGCACTGGTCTCAAGTTGCAGTGGGGGAGATCTAGGTTGGATATTAGGAAAAATTATTTCACTAGGAGGGTGTTGAATCTCTGAAATGGGTTATCTAGGGAAGTGGTGGAATCTCCATCCTTTGAGGTTTTTAAGGCCCAGCTTGACAAAGACCTGGCTGGGATGATTTAGTTGGGGTTGGCTCTGCTTTGAGCAGGGGGTTGGACTAACTGACCTCCTGACGTCTCTTCCAACTCTAATCTTCTATGATTCTAAAAGGCATCGCCAATTGGGAGGGGAAGGGGAAGGGGAATGTACTTAAATCATGGAAGTATTCCATAAAAGCAGATGGAGTCAGAAGAATGGCTACAGACTCTAGGCTCTGGTAGGGTCTAAAGTTATTCACATTAACTTCAAATGAAATAAATGTATAGTGAAAAATAGCCATGTTTGGGGGATTATCCCTTTAAGAGGAATTGGACTCAGCCTCACTTCTGACTGATCAGCTTTCCTCCAAGTGAGCCACTGCTGGTTTTTATAATCACTCCATCCGTCTCAGCTGAGAGGTAGCTGATCAGTCACAGATGAGGCTGGACCCCTCCCCTTAAAGAGCCAGCCATTCTCTGTTGTGGATATTCCCTGTGTTACTGGGTTCTTTTGCTCTGTTTTGAAAAACGGATTGTTGCCTTTTTTTATTTTTAAAAGTCTTTAATTCAATTTTGAACAATTGGGCAAAGCATTAATGCAAAATAATTCAGTGAAGGTGAGATTCTGATACACTCACTCCAGCTGATAAGCACCTTACTCCACAAATAGATCCCTTTATTTCAAAGCGACTGCTCAGAGCATAAGGTACTTACTATTCAATGCAAATGAGGGCATCAGCATCTGCCCCTTCAAACAGAACATGTACGTATACACTAGACACTTACTCATCCCTAACTTTTTGCTTTTTGATCTCAAGATCAATCTTTCTTTCTAAGGGTTTTATATGACTACCAACATCCTAGTATCTGAGCACCTTCCATATAAAATGGATAGCACTAGAAAAATCTCTACTTGACATGGAATCTCTGGATCTCTTTCCTTTTCAGGGTTAAAACTCTGCTTGGGATAGGGTTTGAGTTTTTTAATTTTGGGGGGTGATTGATTTCTTTCAGTGCAGGGGGGTTTGTGGGGCAGGATGGCATGCAGGGGTGCCAGAGAGCTACTGGATACTGATCTAGATGAAGTATGGCCTCACTCTAAACCATCTGAGGTCCCCTTGTCCTTTTAAATGAGTGTCCTGCCCATGAGACACTCCAGTGTCTGATCTATTATGAAATAATTGACATCCAGGTGCTGCGTCTGTGCTACGAGTCAGCCATCAGTTCATGCCCGAGAATGCACCCAGGCACACATTGTTTCACCATAATTCAAGCTGTGTCTGGTCTTACTGCTTAATAAAATTGGCACTGTGATATGAACCAATGTGTCCTGAAGAAAAGTTGTGGTTTTTCCAGGAGTTCGCTTGAAAGAAAAATCATGATCATATGACTGAGGCAACATGTAATTCTTTCATCTCAAGTTTTTTTCTTCTCATTACAAGCCAACAACGGGGTCACTTTTTGTTCTGTGAGTAACATGAGAAGGCTTTTATACATGTGTATATACTCTGAGTCATTCACTGGTCAGAAATGAAGGCGGGGGGAGACCCTAGAAATTTCCATGTGCTTCCAGAGCTTTATTTCAATGAAAGCAACTCAACCTTTCTCCAATTTCCTACAATGACAAAAGAGAAAGGAGGGGCCTGGTGCTCTAACCTCAGTGCTGGGAGACAGGAACTCCTGAGATCTGATGCCATCTCTAAAGAATTCCCTAAAATGTCCATGGAGGTAAAGCTTCTCCAGAGCTCTCCTTAGTGAGAAACCTGGAGGTTTCTGCCAGCATTAATTTAAAAAACCAACAATAATAAGTATCACCTAAAAGACTGAACCCGGCATCATCCCAACAAAGATCATGCAGAGAAGTTACTGAAGATTCAGAGTACCACAGCATCAGCTAGGCTGACTAAAAGGGTTGTGAACATGCTGTTGTAAAGTATGTATGGCAGACCGGTTACTTGTTCTTTTATGTTTGTAGGGATGTGCAACAGCCTGTCCTTTTTCTGAAGAGGTCAGCCTATTATGGAGTCATGATAGGCATCCTTACAGGGCATGTACAGTTCACATGGCTGCAGGTAGTTTGTTGGACCAAGCCTCAAATGGGATACTTCTTAAAAATATATAATATATATATATATAATTTAAAATTGGCCAATTTGGTTTATCTGAAGACTGATAAAATCCTGATAATTGGCTCCCTGGCTAAAACTCTTAATGATCTTTTGCATTTCAGAGGGATTTTTTTAAAAAAAATGTGAGAACTACTGACCCTCAGAAAATAGTGACTATAATGGTGATAGTAACTCCAGAAAATGCTGTTTATAATGGTCCACATGCACTTTAATACAGCAGGCCTAATAGTGACACTGTGATATGTAAAGAATAATGCAAACTTTGTGCAAAACCTTATCTGCCAACTGAGAAAAGTGCAGTCCTGAAGTCAGTGCAGTCCCAGAAGGGCAACTGAGTGGATCAAAAAAGACAAGAGGCCTTGAAAGGCCAGGGTAGCCTTTTGTTGACCTCATATGTGTGTTGGAATAAAAAATAAAATTAAAGGCAGAGAAACTGCTGAGTCTGCTCACTGTGCATTTTAACTGGCCTAAGAATGTCTCACTTTAAGTTGGGAACTTGGGAAACATGTACATACTAGTTTTGGAATTTCCCAAATGGAAAAAACAAGGAGTTTTAGCTTAGTGATTGTTGTATTTTATTTACACAAACATAGCACCCTCCCACCTTGTCAGGAGAGGTTTTGACTGAGTCCTTCTTTACTTTAGAAGGGCAAGAAGATACGCACAGACTCCATTCTAGATTAGCCCTCTCTTCACCCCAGGAAAAGAGAGAGCTACTTTTTTCCCAAGCTTTTGTATCCAGGACGTCATTGGGGCTTTGCGTGGGTGCAGGAATGCATCGGTGCAGATCCAGCTGAGGCTTGGAACTACTTCAGAAGAAGTGTTCTTGGTCCCCAGCTCCCCTTCTTTGCCTCCTATCCCCAGCCAGCTCAATCCCAAGTCCCTGAATTGTTGCACATTAGAGGAGCAATTGTAGTTACTGTGTGTGAAGAAGTGGGACTGTTCTTAACGTTTCCTCTGAATACTGTGTGTGTGTCTCAGTTTCTGGCCGACACTCTGTCTCCTGGCAACTAATGGCCCAGGCCCTTCCCCACTGCAAGGGGATGCTAAAGGTGTGGGAGAACAAAGAGGTCAGGTGACCTCCTGGCCCGGAAAAGGAACTTAGCAGAGAAGGAGGGGCTGGAGGGGGTTTCAATTTGGAGCTTGTGCCGGATGGGCAGTGAGTGCAGATGGGGTCGTCTGGCTCACTGGGCCCCAGAATGGACCTGGCTCATGGGTCCTGTTCTCTGTACCTACAAGCTCTGTTTTAGACCATGTTCCTGTGATCTAATAAACCTCTGTTTTACTGGCTGGCTAAGAGTCACATCTAACTGCGAAGTGGGGGTGCGTGCAGGACCCTCTGGCTTCCCCAGGACCCCGCCTGGGCGGACTCGCTGTGGGAAGTGCATGGAGGGGCACATGCTGAATGCTCCAAGGTCAGACCCGGGAAAGTGAAGCCGGGTGAGCTTCTTGCCCTGAAGACAGTCTGCTCTAAGGAAGATGATGCTCCCCAAAGTCCTGACTGGATTTGTGGGGAACAGTTCCAGAGCAAAGCCCAGGGACTACGTGACACTGTGAACATCTGACATTGCTAAGATAGAAAGTAAATAAAACGCAAAGAGACCAGGAAGCAGAAAAGGGCACAAGGAAAACTTGGAAACAGTAAAAGATCAAAGGGGAAAAGAAAAGAATTGGGTCACTAACTCTGAGCCAGGAAAAGTACACACATGAGGAAATTAGAGCAGGAAAAGCATTTAATATTAGATCATCCCAAGGATGTTCTGCCTTCTGGAAAACTACTATGGGCAGGGAAGATTGTGGAGATGATGTCGAAATTCTTAACAGTCTAACCGGTGCTACCTAACAAATTACGCTAGTGGCTGTACATGTGTGACATGAGACATCCTCAAAGTCTGATGTCTGAGTGCTGTAGTCAGTCTAATAGGAAACAGCAGACAGCTTGTTAACCTTTTATACATATTATATTCCTACAAAAATTGTATTAAAAGAACATTATTAAGGTTGCAAAGTCTAGCACTGAAAAGGTAGGAAATGCCAGGAAAGGTTCCCTATGCAACCGTAATTCGTAACCTTTGTATACATGTATTATGATACAGTTTTTAATTGCATGATCACATACTATTTTTTTTTCCACAGGACCCCTGCCACCTTGAGCACACAGGTCTCAGTTCCATTCTGGTCACCTAGTCAGCCCCAGTCTCCACTCCTGAGGCTTCTCATCCCAGTCTCCTTTCCCAGCCATTCTCAGTTCCCCCTGAGACTGGCTCCTTGTCGTGGTCTCCCTCCACACTTTAGCTCTTCATCATATCTGTCTCCCCTCCCACCGCCTCCCCCTTGCCACACTGGTTCCCAGTTCCAGTCTCCTTGCCCACCCTGCCTCAGTTGTCCCGAGCTGTTCCTCTGATCTCAGTTTCCTCCCATGTATTGGCTCCTAGGCCCTCATTTCCCTTCCTATCTCCCTGTCCCAATCTCCTTGCTCATCCAGTTCCAGTCCCCACTGTCCCCTTTCTCTCTCAGCTCCCAGTCCCCAATTCCCATTCCCAGTTTCCCTCTCCTCCCACTCTCTGACTGCCTCCAATCTGAGTCTCCCACCAAGGCTCCTTGTCCTAATCTACTCCCATATCTGGCCCCAGGCCTGGCCTTCTCCCCTCTAAATTCAAATCCGGTGGCTTCTTCTTCTGCATTGGCTGGGCACCAGCAGAGGATCACAGGAGAGACAGGCTCCCTGCTCTCAGGTCTGGTGCTCACCTCCCTGCAGCATGGCCTAAGCCCCAATCTAGACTGTAGATTTTTTTTTGCAAGTGCATTTCCAGTTTTTTAAAACTATTTAGTTCCAATGGTTAAACCTAAGTTTTGTCTGTAAATTAAAGGGATCTGTCTTGAAGACGCACAAGCACAGATTCACAGGACTGGAGGGGTAGCAGCTTGTACCTTCTCCATTCAGGACTCCCAGGCTAGTTTGAACTTAGGTGCTTGTTAAGGCAGTGCTGAGAGCTGCCCCAACTTGCATTCCTATTGTAATGGATCACATGGGACACTGCAGAGGTGCATAGAACATGAAAATATCAAGCCATACTCCTGCTCCAGATCTGCCCCCTTCTTCCTCTTCCTTCACTTTGTCTCCAGTCTGCCCCAGAATACCCCTTCTTGGAGCTGCTGCAAAGCCAGCTCTGCTGCTGGTACAGACCAAGGCCTCTGCTACAATGGGAGTATTTCAGAGGGGATTTATGAGTGTACTACAATCTCCTTGCACCACTCTATACTGAATCCAGACCACAGGCAGTAGGTATGCTGAGAAAGGAGGTGTCATTTCTACACACACAAGTCACTTTTACTATAAATGTTGGCACGGCATGCAAAGCCTCACTCTGCTATGTTCGAGACCTAGAACTGCAGTAGGATCAATGTTCTCATTCCCTACGCCAGTAACCTGTGTCACAGTGTGCTGTGGAAGAAGGGTAGTATTCTGTTGGTTCTTTACTTTTAGGCTAAAAATTAAGTTGACCCAGCTACATCTCTCAGGGGTGTGAAAAATCCACATGCATGACCGACATAGTTAAGCTGACCTAACCCCCACTGCATGGGTGGTGGGTAAACGCACCACTCGGGGAGGTTAGCCCCTGTCCTCTCCCCCTCTGCCCAAGGCCCTACCTCCTCCCCAACCCTCCCCTTCCATATCCTCGTCTCCTGCTGAAGCCTGGAGCACCCTTCCCTCACAGTTGCCAGCCCCCCTGCGCACCCCTAGCCCCAGCACGCTGGACAGGTGGCACGGCCACAGCACTCCCAGCCTTTGGCGGGCAGGTGGCATGACTGGAGCACCCCCAGCTCCAGCACTAGGTGGGTGGGCGATGTGGCCAGAGCGCCCCAGCCCAGGGGCAGGCAGCGTGGCCAGAGCACCCCCATCCCCAGAGTGCTTAGTGGGCAGCACAGTCCCAGTGCCAGGCAGATGGACGGGCAGTGTGGCATGGCCTAAGCCTCAGCACCCCCAGCCTTATGTGCACCTGCCTGCCCCAGCCTCCCTGCCACAGAAGCATGGGAAGCAGGCAGGAAGGGGCCTGCAGGCAGAGCATGGGCGGAGCCACGCCAGGCTGTTTGAGGAGGCACAGCCTTCCCCTGCCTATGCTACCCGCTGCGCAGGCCCCACTGTAGACAGTGCTAGATCAACAGAAGATTTCTGCCACTGAGTTAGCTGCCACCTCTTGGGGAGGTGGATTAACTATGCTGATGGAAGAACCCCTCCCATCAGTGTAGTGAGTGACTTCACTGAAGTGCTAGAGTGGCAAAGCTGCAGCTGTGCTGCTGTAGCATTTCAAGTGTAGACAAACCCTGAGAAAGCATTAAGATGGCACATGCCATTACATCCTGTTTGCAAGAACTGCTGGACATTTTCCAAAATAGTATCCCTATTTATATGCACCACCAGAGACAAAGAGATTGAATTAGCAGTTCTATGGGAAAATCTGATCAGAGCTGATTTTTGGATTTGGAGGAGCTCGAGTGAAGTTAGTTTGAGAGGTTCTATAAGGTCATGTACTCACCACCCCAGGCTACAATGCTGCAAGGGATCCTCATCCCAAATTCCCTTTTGTGAACACTGAAATTTTATGTAAAAAGGAATTTGCAAAAAATTCTAGGCTACTCAGGAGTCAGCTAGCTTAGGAACCAGGGTGCCCAGGAGCTGCGCATTCCAGGGTAGTCTTGTGAGCTAGGCAATCCAGCAGCCCACCCAGCAGCCAGTCTGCCTAGTTTCCAATGAAAGTTTCAATGGAATCAACATGTCCCACAGAATGTTTTGATTCCATCCAATCAGTATTTTTCAACCGAACATTGTTCTGTCTGAAAATTTTTGACCAGCTCTAATACTCACACTTCCACTAGCTATCTGTGGAGGTCACTCAAACTGCACCAGACTTCTTCTGGGCAGGGAGGTGAAGTTTGAACTCTGAGCGAGGAAGGGAGACAGGGCTATTTCCTTACGGCGAGGCACTCATACCCAAGTGGTAAGGATTCTACTCCAGCATCCTAGATGCTCTTGGCTTCCCCTACTCAGGATCTTGCGGTGCAGAGAAGACACCTCACAGAGATGGTACAGAGGAGTTCCTGGCAGAGACCAGTGAGGCGGCAGCAGAACTGAGGCAACCTCAGCCCCCCTTTGCGATTGAACTGAATCACAAAGCTGGGTCAGGTGATGGCACCTCAAAGTGGGACTCAGTGAGCTGCTTCAACAGGACTGAAGACAGATCTTCAGAGAGCACTGCTTTTAGACACTTGGACCACTGCCACTGACCTGAACTGTGGTAGGTGGAGTAAGATAGCCAGGGAACTCTTGTGTGTTGGGCATTCACAGAGACTATCTGGGGAGGAATGGACTACTGGAGAATGACTGATTGCTTCAATCTTTATTTGAATGTTAGATTATTGCTGAATTTTCAGATTCTATTGTCCCTGTTTTCCCTAGTAAAGGTTCCCTTGTCATGTGTATAGCCTCAGAGTGCTTGCAAGGAGGGGAATTTCTGCATGCGAAGGGCAACCAGAGGAGGATGTATTTATTTTTCCCAGAATTCTGGGTCAGTTTTATTCTTCAAGAGGGACTCTATACCTATTGAATTTGGCCCTACACATTTCATTGCTTCAATGTGCCAGCACAAAGACTCACCACATACGGATACAACTTAACCCTCGAGTCCCTCCATGACCTTTTCTCTCTTTCCCTCCTTCCTGGGCACCCCTGAGTTTTTCCAACCCAGCTCAACCACGTTTTCCTTTTTGCCTGGGTCCCTGATTCTCCTCTCATGTCTCATTCACTTTCTGTCCTGCATACCTCATCCACCCTATTACTCGGTCTCTGTTCTCTCTGGGGCACCAATTTCTTTCTATCCTCCTCATTCTCCCAGATTTTGCATTTCTCCCTCTGTTCCTATTATCTGTTTGCCACTCTTCACCCACCTACACCCCTCTCTGCTGCCTTCCTCACTACTCACACACCACTGGTGAAGGAAAAGGGGTCTTCATCTACCCAGATTTCTCTGGCTTCTAACTGTGCTATGTTTCTTAGGAGATCTCAGTGTGGGGCTGGGCCCTCCTGTTCTCTGTTGCTCCTGCACCAGAGATGAGTTCCTGAAACTCAGTGCTGAGATAACATTCAGGGCCCCTTATTTCCACCTCACCATGGAACTCAACTGTCTGAGCTGGGCCAGTTGTATTGGCTGTGATGCACACCGCTCCCCAGCTGTGTTACCTCTGTTGGCTTGAGGCTGCAATGGCAGCTCAGTGCAGGAGACTACAGATATTGCCAGCTTGCTGAGAGAAAGAAGGAATTGCCAGATGGCCTAAGCTCTGGTAATGGTGACCACAGGAGACATCTTGCAGATAAAGTTGTCAGGACGTTCCAAAAAACTGGAAGTCCCTGGTCATGGACTTCACAAACCCCCAAAGCTAGCTTTGTGTGTGACCCAATTTCAATCTGTTTCCAGCACTGCAGTTTCATTCAGGGAGACACTGGAGTCCATGCAAGTTCTGATGAACTCCAGTGTGTTGATTCTGATTCTAGCTGGGCTATTTTCTGAATAGCAAATAAGGAAACTGATGTGTCATTCAGCAGTCTTACAGTAACTCCAACAATACCCTACTCAACAAAACTCATGCAGATTAAGAGCTTTCTTTTCCAAGGAACCATGTCTGCTCACGTGATATGTTCTGTCGTGTGATTTTCAGGAGAAGACTTTAAGAGCAAGAATCAATAGTGAAGTGCAGGAAGGGTAGCACTCTGCTGACCTAGCCAAAGGTTGCTCCTTTTATCTTCATGAGATGAAATCAATGTCATTTCTGTAGCTAGTGCCTCTTCATTCAGAATCAATTTTTCCAATGATGAAATATTATTGCTGAAAGCACTCCACTGGAGAGGATGGTACTTCTATAGCAAATAACAGCATATGCTCTCAACAGGTATTTATTAGGGTAGGAAGCACAATACCTATTCAGCCTTTGAATTGACAGGAAACTTTGAACTGGGAGAAAGCCAAAATCTCCAGTACCCATGACATTCTAAAGGGGACACCCAACTGTTTGAATATAAAGGCCTTCTTTCTAAAAATCAGGGCTACCACACAGCTATGGAGACTCTTGCTTGAAGAAGAAGAATCATGGATAAAAAGCATTGTCATGCTAAGTATTATTGCAATGAGAGTTATCATTACCTCCATCACTATCATTAGTGTCCTATTTCCAAATCCCATGCAAAATTGGATTTTCAGATTTTTTCACTCAGTTGCTCTACCCTACCTTAACTTTTCCCAGTCTTGGCCTTTTCCCAGGCCAGAAGGTTCCATGCTGGCTGCAAAGCCTTCCCAGTTCCTTCAACTGAAATGGTATTGTCCAAAAGAACTTGGATCAAACAATCTCGTGGCTGGGGCTATGGTAATGAATTGCAATGGTGGCCTACAGCGAAGAAAACCAACACTCAGATTTTTTTTTCTTATTTAATTGAGTAGGAGGAGTATAATAAGTAAAAAGAATGGAAAAAATCAACTGTAATAAAAAAGCAATTCTGCCTGGACTAAGTATGCTAGTCTTTCATCAAGGATTCTATCTTGTTATTGCCAAGATCATGTACCATGCCAGGGTGACTTATGTTTCCTTTTAGTTTGTGCAATTCCTGGAAAATAAAATGCCTCATTATGTTTTGCAGTAACTGTAGCATATTTGGATTGTGCCCCACAATGTCTAATGATCACAGCAATTTCATTTTATTTCACTCAAAATGAACAGATGGGCACTAGGGATATTTAATGCCTGCTTGTTAAAGGACTGCTTGGTATTCACAATTTAAAGCATTTTTATTATTTCAGCTGAGAAGATTAATAAATAACACCTGTTATTTGAAAGATTTCTAGTAGAGGATGTGCATTTAAGAATGTCCTACTGAACGTATTCCAATGTACTAGAGAATGTGCATTGATGAATGTATCACTACATATATTCCAAGCAGCGGAAACATCCCAA
Organism: Chelonoidis abingdonii; assembly: GCF_003597395.2. Taxonomy (NCBI): domain Eukaryota; kingdom Metazoa; phylum Chordata; order Testudines; family Testudinidae; genus Chelonoidis; species Chelonoidis abingdonii. Next base: position 86,219,424 of record NC_133769.1, read on the forward strand.
AAATGTTATGACATGTACTTGTGTAGAGTTTGTGTAACACTAACAAAAAACTCCACCCATTTTGCTCAACCCCTCAGTCTGAAAATTCAAGATAGATAAAGTCACTTCTCTCACGATGAAATATATCTAAAATTGAATGTTATTGAAAGACATTTGGCATTTCCAAGCATAGTGGATGGCTTCCACCATCTTGCTGAAAAAGGACATGAAAGGTATGAGAGTCAAAGGTAAAAGAGTTATACTTAGGCTACATTGCTTCTGGATTTCAGTTTTTGCTATATACTAATGTATGACTAATTTACACTACAAGAGAATTTGAGCACCCACGCCTGCATTTGAAGTCAAGCCCTCATTGTCTAAGGTTGGTTGGCTGCCAGAGTGGTATAAAGGAGGCACATTAGTGTAAATAAGAATCAGGTCCAGATCTTTCAAAAAGTTAAGCTGCCCACCTCAGTATTAACCACACCACACTTGTCCAGTATAGTATGGTCAAACAAGATATGGCCTCAAAAGTAAAGGTAGTATGCTGCCCACTGATCTGTTTGTACTGTGGTGACTGGCTGTGGGTTGGCATTACACAATAAGTATTCCAGCAACACCTGGATAAAACCAGCATAAAAGGTGTTGCACTGTACATTGATGGTGATGGTGTTGCACTGTACATTGTTGATGCAAGAGAGGCAGTAGGCTTCAAATATACAAAAATGGCATGGATTTAAATGAGACATTACAAAGCAAACAGAGCTGCTAACAGGGGAGTTTCAGTGGGAGTTCTGTTGGAGGAGCAGGTTTTTGTAGTTTGTGGATTGTATTGTGGAGTTTGTGTGTGAGTGAGTGTGTGTGCTGCACGCTGCTAGGGCCGTGTGCTGGGAGCGAGGCTGAGCCCTGAGTTGGGGGCGGGGCTTACCTGATTAGGGGTCCTATATCAAGGAGCCAGGCACTCAGGCAGGCGGCACAGACAGTGAGCTGAGCGGCACAGGAGCCAGCAATCAGAGCTGCTAACAGGGAGTTTCAGTGGGAGTTTCCAGGGGGAGGTTACAGGGGAGACCAAGGCAGAGAAACAGAAGAAACCAAGAAGCCAGAAAAGGGAAGGGGCAGAAGTCTGCCGCAGCCCAGTGGTTGTGGTGGCTGTGATGTGGTGTGAGGCTTGGACTGCCAGGCACAGAGTTGCCGATAAGGGCATGATTCGAGACAGATGGCAGCAGGTAGAGACACACTGAGGATGAGGATCGCGGATGCGGTAGCTGTGGCAGTACATGGTCCTGGAGGGGCACCTGAAAGGAGTTTTGTCTGCATGAAGTGCCGCCTGATAGAGCTTCTGGAAAAAAGATAGAGGGGACTGGGAGATGCAGGTGGAACTCTGGCTGAGTTTAGAAAGGTCGGTTGAGCAGATGATGGAACACAGACATGACGAAGGCAAGGGGATTAGAGTCAGACGAGCAGGAGGTGGAAGCAGGACCAAAGCAATTCTTGAGGAGGGGC